>NC_083892.1:40131589-40441946 GCF_032452875.1 Bos javanicus | reverse complement strand
CCAGTGGCAGTGCACAGGCCTCTCACTGCGGTGATTTCTCTTGTGGAGTGCAGGCTCCGGAGTGCGTGGGCTTCAGTGTTTGCTGCATGTGGGTCCAGTAGTTGTGGCACACGGGCTTAGTCACTCCATGACACATGGGCTCTTCCTGGATCGGGGATTGAACCTGTGTCTCCCGCATTGGCAGGCAGCCTCTTTACCACTGAGCCACCAGGGAACCCCTGTATATCTTTCTTTAATAAAAGTCTAAACAAACCCAGCTAGATACTCTCTCTGAGACTTTCTTTAAAACTGAACTTTGGTTGGACTTTTGTCCAAGGAGTTTGGTCTTTTGAATTGATAAAAGACAAATTTACACAGAACCACTGGCTAATTAGTTAGGCGCTATCGTGGGAGCCCTTGAGTTTTACAAGCAGGAAGTTTCCCCAGCTCAGGCTGGTATCCCTAAACCAGCATCTCTTCTCGGGAGAGGACTTGCCTTATCTGAATGAGCCAAGACCACGGCCCCCATGCCCCTGATCCACTTACCCCTCCAGCAGCTTCTGCCGGGCCCTGCGCCCAGGCTTGTCAGTCCTAATCCTCAGGGAAACTCTGGCACCAACGTGATCGGGCTCCGGCACAATTTTCAGAGGAAGCGAATCTTTTGACCAAGAAGAGGCTGTTCCGTCTGCAGCCGCCAAGCCTGTGCCTGGTGCCATGAGAGACATACACCCTCTGAACCCAGGGTGGTGGGGCTGTAGGGGGTGGCGACAGAGCAGAGGCGAGGGGTCCATCACTCAGATCTGTGTCTTGACCAGAGTGACCACAGCTCTGGGCGGGTTCAGGCATAAAGGCTAGATGAAGGCGGGGGCTTTGCACTGTAGTGTGGAGGACAGATGTCAGCCTTGGGCCAGCAGAGGGAGTGGACCTGAACTACAGGAACGACGGGGGGCATCGCCATGGTGGAGGTGGACATGGGCATCACACTCTGCGCACGTGGGCTGAGCGGTGGCCGTGATGCTCTCCATGCCAACTTGCTCAAGCTACTTCATTTCTGTAAGTCTCTTTTCCTGTCCTGGAAACGGAGGTCCTAGTGGCAGACTGGGAGTTGTGACCCATGGACTGTAGCCCACCATCGATTTCTGCAGGGATCATACATACTCATTGGCAGCTTCCCTGGTGGCTCATGCGGTAAAGAATCCGCCTGCAATGCAAGGGATGTGGGTTTGATCCCTGGGTCAGCAAGATCCCCTGGAGAAGGAAACGGCAACCCACTCCAGCATTCTTGCCTGCAGAATCCCATGGACAGAGGAGCCTGGCAGGCTACAGTCCGTGGGGTTGCAGAGTTGGACGCGACTGAGCATGTGCACACGCGCCACCTGTCTGCGACTGAGCATGCGCACACGCGCCACCTGTCTGAATAGGAATGGGTGAGCCCGGCCGAGGCCTGGGTGCCAGCCCTGGACCAGCAGCATGGAGCGGAGCTGGGGACACCTACGCCTTCCTCCAGTTCTTGGGGAGCTCGCTGATGCACGGGAGGACGTGCAGTTATGAGTGCCTCTCTGGTCATCAGCGTAGTGGAAGGACCCCTCCCCTAACTGTGCCGGGAGGAAGCTGGGGCCAAGACAACAGAGAGGAAGGGCAGGTGTGGGGAGGAGCCAGCCAGGCTGGTGGTCAGTGACTCTGTGACTCTGCAAGTACCGGGGACCCCTGCTGTTAGACCCTCAGATGACCAACAGTTCCTGGTTTTCCTTCCATTTGGGGGTCCAAGTAGTCTTTCCCACCGTGCTGGTTCAGAGTGGGTGTGTGGGGTGTATGATGGGCACCGAGCAGCCTGGAGCTGAGGATTCAGGCTGACTTCTGCCCACCTGGGGAGCCCAGAACCAGGGCTGCCTATGAGCTCCCCGCTGGGGGCATCACTGACATTGCATCCCTTCCCGATTGCCCTCTTAGCAGGACTAACTTCCAATGACCACGCACAGGTTTCCAGGCCCCAGAGGCCCAGCGTGGCCTCACCAGGCCCTGGTGCTCGGGAGCTGGACCGGACCTGGCAGCTGAGAGGTAACATGTGGCCGCCTATCACGGACCCGCAGCTTCCTTCACAGAACAGCCTCCATCGATTTGTGTTTAATAATGACTGATGTAGCTCTCGGGCCCTTTCTCTGATGAATCCAAGCTGTCCGTCAAATGGGAGAGACAGGCCAGGAGAGAAGCATTATTATTCCAAAGCACAGTCATTAGATTAATAGAAGCTCCAGCAACACCATTAACAGGCAGACTCAATGAAGGAACAGACGCGAGCCTGCCTCCAGATAAGAGAATGGCTTCTCAAGCATGTGTCCTATTAATAGATCATACGTGTTCATTCTACCCGCGTAGCCTTCTTCCCCTGAGCTCTCCCAGGCGAGCTGATTATCATCTTTAAGACTATGTGTCAGCAACATAAGCCACCAGCACCATCCGTCTTTTATCTTAGCCCCATCTTCCTCACCATGCCCACCAGGAACATGAGACAAAACTCTGTAACTTTATGTCAGAGCAAAGACATTTTTCACGGCTTTTCCAAAACAAATTTTTACCTCCCCACGATTGATCTTCTCCTGCAACTTGAGAAATTGAAAACTTTTAAGGCCATAAGTAGATAGCAAACTTTAGAAATCATTTCCCCCAAGTGGATTTCCCCTGTTCCCTTCTATCCATAAATATTTAGCTTTCCCAAGTCAGAGCTCATCAGCAAGTGACTTTATTCTGATGGCCTCAGTTTTTATCTTCTAGATTTATTATTCGGAACGGGTGGAGGTGGAGAGGAAGGGGGCATTTCTCTAGAGGGTGTTTCTTTTCTAAATGTAAGGAAATGATTCAGTTCTATATTAGAGAGTGGCGAGTGGGGCTGAAGGTGGTGGAGTCGGGAACGTGGGCAGGGCAGCAGCTGAGAGCTGCTTGAGAATCAAAGTGTGGGACCAGACTGGGAAAGGACAAAGCAAGGGGGCAGAAGGATGAGCATCCGAGGCGAAGCACCAGGACACATGGCCAGCCTCGCAGGCTCCTTTTAGCTGGCACACCCAGCCCTGCATCTGGCCACACCCCCTCCGTTTAAGGGCATGTCAGCGTTTTCTCTAGGTTCACTGACTTCGGGCTCTGAACTGCGCTTCTCCCAGCCCCGCCTCCCGCCCGCCACCTTGTTTGGAATTCTTCCAGCATCTGAACTCACTGATCACCCACGGCTTGCGTTTCTGTCTCTAGCTTCAGCTTGCCCTTTTGACCTGAGGCTTTGATAGAACTCTATAGCTTCTGTCTTGGCCCACTAGTGACTTAGATCAATTTCCCTCCTGGAAGTCACAGCATATCCCTTGTCTCCTCAGTGCCACCCATCCACCCAGCCAAGTGGGATTCTCTTGCCTTTCCTTAAAACATTCAGAGGCCCCCAACCTCTGGGATCTACTGCCTGATGAGCTGAGATGGAGCTGATGTAATAATAATAGAAGTAAAGAGCACAGCAGGGACCCAGGCTTGAGAAGCTGGGGACCATCTGTGGCCTCCTTCAAGTTCTGCTGGGCAGAGCACTTGAGCTTGGATGTGGGAGCACAGCCCTGGGTGGATGGGCTCCAGGCTGGTTGGCAGGAAATCAGCTGAGTGATACGGACCATCTGAAGAAAAGCTGCAGCTTCAAGCTGGGGGCTTAAGGTGGAAAAAAACCATTGTGCAGGGGTGGGGAAGGGGGCTGGGGTCAGAGTGGTGGGAGGGAAGGGGGCCGGGGTCAGAGCGGTGGGAGTGTGCCCACTCCAAAGTGCCCTGACAGAGGTCAGCTTCTTTGGGTGGTGGTGTCCTAGGCTTATCTTTGCTCTTTAGTACCTGTCTTGTCTTCCCTGAAATGTGATTTATACTGTATGAGGCATAGAATGCACAGACTCACGCCATGCTTACAAGGCCGATTCATGCCCTGGTCAGTTTCACACTCTGTCATGTTCCAGTTCACGCTTGTGTGCACATGCGTGTGCGTACATGCACACACACACACACACGAGTTAACTCCATAAAGATCTGAGAGCAGACACTGGGACTTGAGGTGGGGTGTTGGTGTGGTCTTGAAAAAGCTCGGGGGCAGGCTGTGGTCCCCTGGACTGAGGATCACCAGACTAAATGTGGATTTCAGGCAAGCAAACTCTTTCTTAGCATAAATATTTTTATCCCATCTGACATCCCTGCCTGGACCCCTGGTTTATGAGAAGAAAAGCTTAGATGAGAATTTACTACTTCCCTGGGGAGAGAAAGAGAAATATGATTGCCTCCGTCCACATCTCCCTGGAGAACAGAGCCCCTGAGACTGAGTTTCTCCAATCACAGTTTCTCTGCCAATTGGCTTCCCTATTTCTCCCGAAATTTCCCCCTTTTTGAGAGAACTCACCCGCACAACCTCCTGTCTGCCTGGAATTTACATATAATGAACCTCCCCACCGTCTCCATAGCAACGGGGGCCCTACCAGCACCTCTCTCAGCCTCAGCCAGAAGACCTGCGAACACTCCACTCGAAGCGGCTGGCGCCGTTTCCCACGAAGGTCTTCTTAAACAACACTTAGACAAAAGCTGGAAACTAGTTCATCACAAGATAACGTCTTCCTTTTCATTTTTGGGGAAAAGGCCCACAGATGTTTTTCTTGTACAGAACAGAAATGAGCTAGCTCCCCCTCAGCTCTGCATCTCGGGGCGACCGGTGTAGACAGAAGTTTAAGGACAGAGCAATCCTAGGGGTGAAGACACCCCCACTGAGGAACGGAAGACAAAGGCCCCCTGTGCTGTGTTACTCGAGAAATAAGGAACTCACTTAAAAATTATTAACATTAATCAAAGACGTACAGCAGGCGGCCAGCACCTCACTGCTCCCTGCTGAGCAGTGTTTCCCTGGAGTGACTCCAGTGAGAGGCAAAGGCGCTCTATTTTAACCGGCCTGATTTCTGTCATCAGGTACAGGGTCTTCTCGCTGAGCTTTTGGAAACCCCGGTCTCAGGCAGACGTTTTGGGAAGAACCTGCCCTCTTGATACAGGCTCCACTCATTCCTGTTACCCTGAGGGCGGTCGCTCCCAGTTCTGGCCGACTCGGGGGTGACAGCTGAGTGCAGGTGAGGTGGCTCTCGCCCCGGGGGCTGACCCCACTCTGCCTGCGGCAAGGACGAGGGCAGGCTTGGCCTTCGGCGCACCGCGCTCCGCACAGAGGCTGGATCCTAGGGTCTCGAGAAGGAGAGCGGCAGGGCCCACGTCGGACCCCAGAAACAAAGGGACACCTCCAAGCCCAGAGGGCCAGGGATAACATTTCTCTGGGAACGAGACATTTCCAGCGCGCATACATTAACATTCAAGGCTCCCTGAACATACTCCGAGCGTCGCTGAGGCCCCGGTTTGGGGAGGCGCTCTCTTCTCCCCAAGTGAAATGTCACTGCTCTGTTTCCTGAACAGAGCTCACGGCCTGCACCTCGCCTGCCCCGGGACCACTGAGGCATCTTAATCAGGTTAAAGGCTCTGCAAGGCCTTCCTGCTTGACTTGCATGTGTCATCTGTGCTGATATTTCAGTGTGTGACGGTTCAAGCTATGAGTCACTTATTTCCTTCTTGTGTGTGTGTGGGGGGGCGGGGGAGGGTACTACTAGAAGGATTTTTAAAAAGTCAGTTTCCCCCTCTGGTGTTTAAAGCAAATCTCTCTCGCCTGAGGACGTGTGGGGAAAGAGACCGCAGTTTCTTTAGGAACATGGATCCCATCCCCGCTTGCCCCTGAGCACACCTCAACAAATACAGGGGCCCTGGCCACACCCCAGAGCAACTGAGGAGGCCCTTTCGGGCACAACCAGACACCAGTAGTTTTTTAAGTTCCCAGGTGATTCCCATAGAGAGGAGCCTGGCGGGCTGCGGTCCGTAGGGTAGCAAAGAAACGGACACAACTGAAGTGACTGAGCACGCACGCGCGCACTGCAGTGACTGAGCACGCACGCACGCACTGCAGTGACTGAGCACGCATGCATGCACGCAGGTGATTCCAACACGAAGCCAAATATGGACACGTGTTTGGGAGCCCTTGTTACTCAACGTGTGGTCCAAGGACCTGGCAGCCAGCTAGAGGAACTATCTCAGGCCCCACACCGGTGCTCCCGAACCTGCAGGGCCACCTGGGTCAGAATCCACACACTGACAAGATTCTCAGCTGATCCTTGTGCTTTTTGGAGGTTGGGAACTTTGGCTGACGTAGTGATTGGGAGGATTATAGCTTATTGCTGATGATTCCAAGCCCCCTTGCCCTCAACCCCAGCTAATTGCTCTCCAACTGCTCCCACCTGTCGGGGTACATGGACCAGTGTGCTGGCCATCCCAGGGAGACCCATGAATCAACTCTGACATCTTCACCCGGACATGGCACAGAAGGGTTGGTCCTGTGCAGAGCTCTGGTACCAAACATCACCTCTTGGGTCACTAATGCTAAGAAATAATAATTATTAATAATTACTTTTCTTAATAATAGTAATAAATAGTAATACACTGGGGACTTGCCTGGCAGTCCAGAGGTTGAAACTTCACCTTCCAATCCTGAGTGTGTGTAAGTTCCATCCAGGGAACTAAGACCCCACACATCTTTGGAGCCATAAAACCAAAACATAAGCCAGAAGTAATATTGTAACACATTCAATAAAGACTTTAAAAATAGTCCACATCAGTTCAGTTCAGTTCAGTCGCTCAGTCGTGTCTGACTCTTTGTGACCCCATGAATCGCAGAACGCCAGGCCTCCCTGTCCATCACCAACTCCCAGAGTTCACTCAAACTCATGTCCATCGAGTTGGTGATGCCATCCAGCCATCTCATCCTCTGTCGTTCCCTTCTCCTTCTGCCCCCAATCCCTCCCAGCATCAGGGTCTTTTCCAATGAGTCAGCTCTTCCCATGAGGTGGCCAAAGTATTGGAGTTTCAGCTTCAGCATCAGTCCTTCCAATGAACACCCAGGAGTGATCTCCCTTAGGATGGACTGGTTGGATCTCCTTGCAGTCCAAGGGACTCTCAAGAGTCTTCTCCAACACCACAGTTCAAAAGCACCAGTTCTTCGGTGCTCAGCTTTCTTTACAGTCCAACTCTTACATCCATACAAGACTACTGGAAAATCCATAGCCTTGACTAGACGGACCTTTGTTGGCAAAGTAATATCTCTGCTTTTTAATATGCTATCTAGGTTGGTCATAACTTTCCTTCCAAGGAGTAAGCGTCTTTTAATTTCATGGCTGCAGTCACCATCTGCAGTGATTTTGGGGCTCTGCACCTGACCTGCCTCTTAAGAAATCTGTATGCAGGTCAGGAAGCAACAGTTAGAACTGGACATGGAACAACAGACTGGTTCCAAATAGGAAAAGGAATATGTCAAGGCTGTATATTGTCACCCTGCTTATTTAACTTATATGCAGAGTACATCATGAGAAATGCTGGACTGGAAGAAACACAAGCTGGAATCAAGATTGCCGGGAGAAATATCAATAACCTCAGATATGCAGATGACACCATCCTTATGGCAGAAAGTGAAGAGGAACTAAAAAGCCTCTTGATGAAAGTGAAAGTGGAGAGTGAAAAAGTTGGCTTAAAACTCAACATTCAGAAAACGAAGATAATGGCATCCGGTCCCATCACTTCATGGGAAATAGATGTGGAAACAGTGTCAGATTTTATTTTTGGGGCTCCAAAATCACTGCAGATGGTGAGTGCAGCCATGAAATTAAAAGACGCTTACTCCTTGGAAGGAAAGTTATGACCAACCTAGATAGCATATTCAAAAGCAGAGACATTACTTTGCCAACAAAGGTCCGTCTAGTCAAGGCTATGGTTTTTCCTGTGGTCATGTATGGATGTGAGAGCTGGACTATGAAGAAAGCTGAACACCGAGGAATTGATGCTTTTGAACTGTGGTGTTGGAGAAGACTCTTGAGAGTCCCTTGGACTGCAAGGAGATCCAACCAGTCCATTCTAAAGGAGATCAGCCCTGGGATTTCTTTGGAAGGAATGATGCTAAAGCTGAAACTCCAGTACTTTGGCCACCTCATGTGAAGAGTTGACTCATTGGAAAAGACTCTGATGCTGGGATGGATTGGGGGCAAGAGGAGAAAGGGACGACAGAGGATGAGATGGCTGGATGGCATCACTGACTTGATGGACATGAGTCTCAGTGAACTCTGGGAGTTGGTGATGGACAGGGAGGCCTGGCGTGCTGCGATTCATGGGGTCACAAAGAGTCGGACACGACTGATCGACTCAACTGAACCGAATAACCTAGATGGGTGTGAATGGGTGGGAGGTGGGAGGGAGCTTTAGGAGGGAGAGGCGTATGTACACATGGTTAATTCCTGTTGATGTAGGACAGAAATCAAACCAGTATTGTAAAGCAATCATCAATCAATTAAAAAAAATAAACATTTTAAAAATGGTCAACATTTAAAAAAAAATCTAAAAACAGCAGTAATATGTTTATGGAAAACCTACTGTGTGACACCCTGGAGCAGGGGATGGCAACCCACTCCAGTGTTCTCTTCTGGAGAATCCCATGGGCGGAGGAGCCTGGTGGGCTACAGACCATGGAGTTGCGAAGAGTCGGACACGACCGAGCGACTTAGCACGCAGCACTGTGTGGCAGGCGCTTGGCGTACGGGCCTCACTTCACCCTCTGGCAAAACCTGTAGGTCAGTGTCATTAGCCCCGGTTTACAGATGAGGTGACAGAGGCTCAGGGAAGCAAGTCACTGTCCACCGAGTTCACGCAGCAGGTGGTGAGAGGCTGGTTCCCCTCCACCTGCATACTCAGGAGCCTCACGGTAGGGGGTGAGAATGAACGAGAGGGGGAGAATGGAGAGGCATGAGCGGGCGATGAAGCAGGAGCAGGGAGCAGGGGGTTAGGACTGTTTGTGACAAGCGATGGAAGCCTTGCAGACGCTGACGGAATCCCAGAGAGCAGTTCGATGACTCAGCTGAAACGTCTAGAAGTGGCTGGACCTCAAGACATCGTGAGTGTCTTTCTCTCTTTTCCTCCATCTCTCAGCTCTTCTTTCCTCCGTGCTGACCTATTCCATGGTGGGAAAATTGTCCCGCTACAGGGACAGTCTTCTGTGTTACCTGCTTAGAAGCTGAAGCAACAACTTCCCAAGAGCTCTGCTAAAACCCTTAGGGTCGACGTTGGTTGGCTGGGCCCCGATCACCTGCTTCTCCCTGTAGGCAGACGTGAGAAGTCGTTGCAGCCCTGGGGGAGCTGTTCTCCCCAGGAGGATTGCAGGGCTGTACCAGGAAGCAGGGAAGCTGGGGGCACGCAGAAATGATTCGTGCCTGGGTATTCCACATCTGCCCCTTCAGAACTCCCGCCACCCTCTCCACCGGCCTCTCTGCCCCGCGACTGATGTCTGTAAACATCACTGGCCTCCCTTCCCCTCTGACACTTTCTCTCTCTCTCCTCCCCCTCTACCCCACAGAGTTATTAATGTATAGTTTGCATACTATAGAGTTCACGATAAGTGTAAATTTCAGTGATTCTTAGTAATTTGATCACCACAATCCTGTTTCAGAACATTTCCATTACCAGTCCCATAGTTCACCCCAGCCTGTTTGCAGTAGCTCCAGGCAATTTCCAGAATTTACCTTTTCTGGACATATGGTACGAATTGTTGTTGTTTAGTCACTCAGTCGTGTCTGACTCCTTGCAATCTTATTGACTGCAGCATGCCAGGCTTCCCTGTCCTTCACCATCTCCCAGCGTTTGCCCAAACTCACGTCCATCGAGTCGGTGATGCCATCCAACCGTCTCATCCTCTGTCGTCCCCTTCTCCTGCCTTCAGTCTTTCCCAGCATCAGGCTCTTTTCCAATGAGTCAGTTCTTCACATCAAGAGGCCAAGGTATTGGAGCTTCAGCATCATCAGTCCTTCCAGCGAATATCCAGGGTTGATTTGTATGAATGGAATCATGCAATACAAAGTCTTCTATGCTTCTTTTACTCAGCGTAACGTTTTTGAGGGTCACCACATTCAAATGTGTCTCAGCCTTTTCTTCCTTTTTCTTCCAGCTGGTGTTCCATGATACACCGCCTGTGCTTTGTGGACATGTGTGTTGTTTGCAGGTTAGGGTTATTATTAGTAAAGCTGCTGGGAACACTGATGCACAAGTCTGTGTGTGGACGCGTGCTTTCGGTTCCCTTGGGTAGCTTCTGAGGAGTGCAGTTGCTGGATCACACGGTAAGGTTATGCTTAACTTTTAAAGAAACGGTCAAACTATTTTCCAAAGCTATTGTATCATTTTACATATTCACCAGCCATGAATGAGAGTTCCAACTACTGTACATCCTTGCCTGTACTTGGTACTGTCTGATTTTTAAATATTTTAGCCATTTATTACGCGTCTCATAGTATCCTACTGTGGTTTTAATTTGTTCCTAGTAACTAATACTGTTGAGTGTCTTTTCAAGTACTTATTAGTTATTTGTATTGCCACCTTTTTTTAATAAGAATATTTTTTATTTTTTAAAATATGGATCATTTTAAAGTCTCTATTAAATTTGTTACAACATTGCTTCTGTTTTATGTCCTGCTTTTTGGCCTCAAGGCATGTATTAGTTCCCTGACCAGGGATCAAGCCCACACCCCCTGCTTTGGAAGGCAAAGTCTTACCCACTACACCGCCAGGGAAGTCTCTGGATTGTCGTCTTCAGTAAAATGTCCATCAAGTCTCCTGGTCTCTTTTAGTTTGCTTAGATTGTCTTCTTATTGAGTTGCAAGAGCTGTTTCTATATTCTGGATGCAAGTTCTTTGTCATATATCTGATTAGCAAATATTTCCTCCCAGATGGTGACTTGTCTTTTCATTTTCTTAATGGTGTCTTTTGAAGTGCAAAAGATGTTAATTTTAACGATAGCCAGATTAACAACTGGCTTGTGGTTTTGATGCCATGCCTAAGAAATCTTTTTCCTAACTCAAAGTCTGAAAGATTTTCTCCTGTGGTTTCTCCTGGAAGTTTTATGATTGCAGGTCTTACAGTTAGGTCTGTAATTCACCTTGAGTTCATTTTTATACATGGTATGTGGTAAGGGCCTGAACTAAAATTTTAATATATGAATATTCAATTGCTAAAACACCAGTTTTGTAAAGCTGTCCTTTCCTTTCCCCTGTTGAATTGTCTTGGCATCTTTGTCAAAAATCAATTGACCGTAAATGCGAGGGTTTAATTTCTGAAGTCTTGCGTCTGTTCCGTTGGTCAGTATTCTGATCCTTGCTTCAGTGTCACACGGCCCTGCTTACTGTGAGGCCATCTTTAAGGAAGTTTTCATACTGGACAGTATAGGTACTCCAGCTTTTTCTTCCCTATTCATAATTGTTTTGGCAAAGCTAGGTCTTTTGTATTTCCACATACATTTTAGGACCAGCTTGTTAGTTTCTTCAAAAAATCCTGCTGGAATATGAATTGATGTTGCATTGAGTCTATAGATCAATTTGAGGAGATTAACATTTTAACAATAGTAAATCTTACAATCCATAGACATGGAATATGTCTCCATTTATTTACATCTTCTTTAATTTTTCTCAGTAAGGTTGAATAGCTTTCAGTGTATGGATATTCCACATTTTATTGTTAAATTTATTCTGAAGTGTTTATTCTTTTCTGATGCTACTGCAAATGAAATTTTAAAAAATCTAATGCTCAAATTGTTCATTACTAATATAAAAAATGCAACTTATTTTTGTGTATTGATCTTTTATCCTGAAAACTTGCTAAATTTACTAGTTCTAGGAGGGTGTGTGTGTAAGTACATTCCATAGGATTTTATACATATAGGATGATGCCATCTGTGAATAAAAAGTTTCACTTCTTTCTTTTCAATCTGAATGCCTTTAATTTGGGGGCCTTCTTTCAATGGTTAGAATCTTCATTAATCAATAAAGAAACCATCTTCATTTCAATGGTTAGAATCTTTATTAATCAATAAAGAAACCATCTTCATTTCAATGGTTAGAATCAATGGCATGTTGCTGTTCAGTTGCTAAGTCACGCCCGACCCTTTGCAACCCCATGGACAGCAGCACACCAGGCGTCCCTGTCCTTCACACTCTCCTGAGTTTGCTCAAACTCATGCCCCTGGGTCAGTGATGCCTTCTATAGAACTGGGGAGACTGGACCTTTCTGCCTCATTTCTAGCCTTTGGGGAAAGCCCTCCGTCTTTCACCATCAAGCATGTGCTTCATCAGGTAGAGGAGATTCCCTTGTATTCCTAGTTTGTTGATTTTTTTTTCTCACAAATGGGTGTTGTAGTTTGTCAATTGTTTTTTCTGTGTCTCTGAGATGATCTGCCATCTGAGCATGCCATCTGTTTTCTGGGAGGACCCTGACTGATAAAAAGTGCTCACTGCAAAATGCAATGTGTGTGATGGAGTTGGGTTGGCTAGTCTCTGCTCAATGAATAATTAAAGTGACTTGATGCCTCTTCTCCCAGCTTTTTGACTTAAAGAGACTTGGTTTTAACATATGTCCACAAATTATTTGATACTCCTCCCTTTGAGTGTGGCCTTGACTTAGTGACTCACTTCTGATGAGCAGAATATGGCAGAAGTGGTGTTGCCTGGTTTCGGAGACCAGGTCAGAACAGGCACTGGGCCTTCCACCTGGCACCCTCCTTCGGACTGCCCACTCCGCAGGAAGCTGGCTGCCGCGACGTGAGGCCTCTCAGGCAGCCCTGCAGAGTGAGCCTTCCGTGCCCGAGCCGTCTTGGAAGGGGAGCCTCAAGCCTTCAGATCACACAGCTCCAGCCAACATCTGACTGCAAACCCACAAGACACCCTGTGCCCAAACCATCCAGCTAGGCCGCTCCTACACTCCTGACCACTAGGAACTCTAAGATAATAATTATTGTTTTCAGTTATTTGTTTTTAATTGGAGAATGATTGCTTTACAATATTGTGTTGGTTTCTGCCACACAGCAACATGCATCAGCCACAGGTATACGTATGTCCCCTCCCTCCCGAGCCTCCTCCCGCCTCCTGCCCCTCCAGGCTGTCACACAGCGCTGGGGTGAGCTCCCCGCGTCACAAGGCAGGTTCCCGCGGGCTGGCCGTTTCACACATGGCAGTGCACATGTTTCCACGCTACTCTCTCTGTTCACACCACCCTCTCCTTCCCCCAGTAGTTACTGTTTCTAAGGCGTGATGTGTTGGAGTAATTGTCTGTGCGCTGAAATACAAGAGACATCGCCACTTTTTCCCCAGAATATGTTAAACTCTAAAGCTGATGAAGGTGGGTCTGAAGGAACAGGAATTTCTGGACCCTGGGGGTTTGTTTAGAAGTTAGGTCCCATAAAGACTGGGAATTGCTCTAAGAAGAAGGCTTAGTGAGCAATCCACAGAAAACCATTTTGTAGGTGATAAATGCCTCGTGGATTGTTATTCCTAGGAGTGTCATCATGGGATCCCAGATGACACTCAAGGCCACCTCGTCTAGCGCCCTCCTTTCCATCCCAAAGTGTCGTTGTTCAGTCACCAAGTCGTGTCCGACTCCCAGGAGCTCTAAGATAATAATTATTGTTGTTATTTATTTATTTTTAATTGGATGATGTTTGCTTTACAATATCATGTTGGTTTCTGCCACACATCACATTTTGCGACCCTGTGGACTATAGACCGCCAGGCTCTTCTGTCCATGGGATTTCCAACATGTCAGGTCTGTGGTAATCCATGTTCTTCTAAGAAAGGAGAATGATCTGCTGACCGGGTACCTGATGTTGACACATGAGGCCACCTCCCATTTGGCTTCCCTCAGTTCCTCTTTCTAGAATCATTGCCAGGAGGGACCCACACACTGAATTTTGATCACCTGCGGGAGGCTGACCCGCTTTCTAATTAGACTTCTCTGCCCAGGCACTTCTGCTGAAAGTTTTACCCAGGAGGAAAGATCTGAAATGATCGTGTCAAAGGTTATGGAAGCATTTACACAGCAAGTGAGGGCTCGCTTAATAATCAGCAGCAAAAGAAGAAGAAGAAGAAGGGAATGTTTGCCTCAGGCTGCCATTCCATGATGTACCATTTGTCAAAAGTGGAAAGTAAGTTTCTGTTTTCTGCAAAGAGGACACGCTGCTACTGATGAGGAAGAGGTCACCATCCACCCCATTTGCATACAAATTAAGAACTTTCTCATCTTTTTTCTTTGCAAGTAGGAAGAAGAGTTGATTTATCATTCTGAGAAGTAGTAAGCTCTTCTCAGGTAGTCTTCTGTGTCACAACATTTTGAATGCAAGTGACAGAAACCCAACCCAATTCTAAGTAGCTTAAGCAAAACAGGTGACTTTGTCTAACTGAACCATGAAAGCAGACAAGAATTAAGCTGAGGGGGAAAAAAAGAGATTCAAATGTCATCTTTCTGTCTTATTTCCTCTTTTCTCTAAATTGATCTCTTTGTCTACAAGGCTGAAATAAGTGTTAGTAGCTCAGTAGTGTCCAACTCTTTGTGACCCAAGGCTCCTCTGTCCATGGGATTTCCCAGGTAAGAATACTGGAGTGCGTTGCCATTTCCTCCTCCAGGGGATCTTCCCAACCCAGGGATCAAACCTGGGTCTCCTGCATTGCAGGCAGATTCTTACCCACTGAGTCACCAAGAATCTCTTTGTCTACAAGGCTAAACTCATGGCCAAATCAGATCAGATCAGTCGCTCAGTCGTGTCCGACTCTTTGCGACCCCATGAATCGCAGCACGCCAGGCCTCCCTGTCCATCACCAATTCCCAGAGTTCACCCAGACTCACGTCCATTGAGTTGGCGATGCCATCCAGCCATCTCATCCTCTGTCGTCCCCTTCTCCTCCTGCCCCTAATCCCTTCCAGCATCAGAGTCTTTTCCAATGAGTCAACTCTTCGCATGAGGTGGCCAAAGTACTGGAGTTTCAGCTTCAGCATCATTCCTTCCAAAGAAATCCCAGGACTGATCTCCTTCAGAATGGACTGGTTGGATCTCCTTGCAGTTCAGTTCAGTCACTCAGTCGTGTCCAACTCTGTGACCCCATGGGCTGCAGCATGCCAGGCCTCCCTGTCCATCACCAATACCTGGCGCTTGCTCAAACTCATGTCCATCATGTTGGTGATGCCATCCAACCATCTCATCCTCTGTAGAGCTCTTCTCTTCCTGCCTTCTATCTTTCCCAGCATCGGGGTCTTTTCTAACGAGTCAGCTCTTTGCAATAGGTGGCCAATGTACTGAAGTTTCAGCTTCAGCATCAATCCTTCCAATGAATATTCAGGACTGATTTCCCTTAGGATGGACTGGTTGGATCTCCTTGCAGTCCAAGGGACTCTCAAGAGTCTTCTCCAACACCACATTTCAAAAGCATCAATTCTTCGGCGCTCAGCTTTCTTGATAGTCCAACTCTCATATCCATAGATGACTATTGGAAAAACCATAGCTTTGACTAGACAGACCTTTGCTGGCAAAGTAATGTCTCTGCTTTTTAATATGCTGTCTTGGTTGGTGATAACTTTTCTTCCAAGGAGCAAGCATCTTTTAATTTCATGGCTGCAATCACCATGTGCAGTGATTTTGGAGCCCAAAAAAATAAAGCCTCTCATTGTTTCCATTGTTTTGCCATCTATCTGCCGTGAAGTGATGGGACTGGATGCCTGATCTTCGTTTTTTGAATGCTGAGTTTTAAGCCAACTTTTTCACTTTCCTCTTTCACTTTCGTCAAGAGGCTCTTTAGTTCCTCTTCACTTTCTGCCATAAGGGTGGTGTCATATTTGTTCTCCTCTTTGTGACTTACTTCTCTCCATATGACAGACTCTAGGTCCACCCATGTCTCTACAAATGACCCAATTTCATATACATATATATGTGTGTGTGTATGTGTGTGTGTGCATACACACACACCCCACATCTTCTTCATCCGCTCCTGTCGACGGCCTCCATGCACACGGCTCCCCTGTGTTCAGCGTGTTCTTCCCTCTTTCTTTCCCTACTTAGTTCCCATTCACACTGCAGAGTTGGCATGTGGGTTTTAAAATAAGTCCACAAACCCTTTGATATTCTTCCCTCCAAAATGAAGCCTAACCCCTCCCTTTTCGAGTGGACTGGACTCACTCCCGATGGACGGAACACAGCAGAAGGGGCGACGTGTGCTTCTGAGGCCAGGTCGTAACGGGCGCCGTGGCTTCCCCCGCTTTCCTCTCCTGCGGGGCCCGCTTGGGAGAGGCCGGCAGACGCTGTGGCGACACTCAAGCAGCCCTCCAGTTGGGTCTACAGCCAGTGGACCCTCTGCCCATGAGTGAGTCTGGAAGCGGATTCTGATCCCTAGTCGAGCCTACTGACGATGCGGCACCGGCCAACGTCTTGTCTGCAGCTGCACCCGAGACTCAGCCAGGCCCACCCGGTGGGGCCGTGGAAATGGAGATAGTAACCGTTCTTTGTTTTGTGGTGATTCGTTACCTAGCAATGGACAGCTGATGCCGTCCCTTCCTTCCGGTGTTGCTCTCTTTCATGGCACCTGTGACATTTATGCTTAACTAGCTACGGAATTCACTCTTTAGAAATGGGACTTCCCTGGTGGTCTAGTGGCTAAGAATCTGCCTTGCAATGCAGGGGACGCAGGTTCGATCCCTGGTCAGGGAACTAAGATCCACCATGCCATGGAGCAACTAAGCCCGTGCTACAACCAGAGAGCTGCAACGAAAGATCCCACATGGTAGAATGAAGGTCCTGAGTGCTGCAGCGAAGACCCGACATGCTTAAATGCATAAATAATACATGAAAAACACTGACGAACATCTTCTAAAGAATAAAACTTTACATATGTAAAAAAGAAATGTCTCTGTGGTCTCTGCAGGAGCACTTGGAGGACATGCTTATAGGAACAAGCTTGACAGCACACACCCAGCTGGGTCAAGGGCGCTGGGCGGCTGTGCCAAGCCAGGCAAAGCAGACACCGAAGCCTGTCATTTTTAACAACCTCTCCTCTGAAAGACAAAATTATTTTCGGTAATAATCAGAGACCAAGAATTATTTTCCTGAAACAGCCTTCCGTTTTAAAACAAACAGTGAAACAACTCACAAGTAAACTTTTAAAGATATGATTTGAAGTCAGTGAAATACATCTCTTATACACACTAATATTTGCACATGCCAAACAAAAATATGAGCTCTCGGGCCTCCTTCTGTTTTGGTATTTTAAATGTTGAAAACAAAACTCCAAGTGGCCACAGTGAACGGCAGAACCGAAGTCACTCACACTTGTCTCTTTGTCGTCACAACAACCGAGCTGCTGTTTATTTTGACGCCACCATTGAAACACAGGAATATGTAGCATCACAGCGTCGCGGACCTGAGCATCACAGCGTCGCGGACCCGAGCAGCACCCTGGCGAGTCCTCACGGTTACGAACCCTGGAGGACCTCTGCTTCAAATGGGCACACACAGCCGTTCCTGAATGTTGGGGGCAAATTGTACAACCCTCCACATTGAATCCAGTGTTTATCAGAGGATGAGGCAGACAGCTGTGCCAGCCGGAAGCTACATCCGTGAAGCCCAATGGTAACAGGGGAGAACCGAAACCAGCGCACGGACCTCGGGACAGAAGGACATGCTGCCACAGGCGTTGTGCAGAATTGTCAGTGTCTGGTGATAATCACAAGCAGGGAAGCTTCGAAGTGGTTTTATTACTGTTTTTAAATTCTCTGCAGGTGACACTCTCCTTCCTGGGGCCCCTGGGGAAGATGCCCCCTACTCTGCATTCAGCTCCCCTCCCCACACATACCACTCCCGGGACGACTGAGGAATGATCTGTCCAGTTACGAAGTACGCACAGGACACTGTGGGGTCACAGTTTTTCTTCCTTTGTTAAAAATTGCATTTTATGGGGAGTACAGTTGCTTTATAGAGCATTGAATGCGCTCCCGTGCTGCACTGCAGGTTCTCACGAGTTACCCGTTTGACTCTCAGCATCACCAGTGCACGTCCACCAGTCCCCATCTCCAGTTTATCCCAACCCCCGCCCCCCGCCCCGTTTCCCCTTGGTGTCCACACTGGCTCTCTCCATCTGCGTGTCTGTCTCTGGTTTGCAAGTAAGATCGTCTATACCGGTTCTCTAGCTCCCATGTTGGTGTGTTGATATACGGTGTTTGTCTTTCTCTTTCTGACTTACTTCACTCTGTATGATGGTCTCTAGGTCCATCCAAGTCTCTAGAAATGAGGGGTCACTTTCTGAATAAACAGAGCGGGCACCAGTGGTTTGGAGGCGTTTGCGCCCGACACTCTTTGGGGGTCTTTGCTGTCCATGCTCTGAGGACAGTGCTCTGGGAGGTGGTCCCCAGGGTCACTCTGGGTGCCCAGTGTCACCCCAGTCATGGATGGTGACTGGATGGTACCCACCCAGTCATGTGGGTACAGTCACCCACCTTCAGCCGCAGGCTCTCATGCAGCTCACGCATCCCGTGGACGGACTCAGGCCCTGTCTGCAGAAGCCCTCCCAGGGTAAGCGCAGGCTTGTGAGAGGCACTCGGGATGTTGTCAGGTTACAGCTCCGTTTCCCAAGCAGAGTCTTTTAAACACATTTAAATATTTCAAATTGTCTCTACATTTTTTAGAATTCATAAATTTGGAACAGTAACAAGATCATAAAAGAAAAAGCCTGTTTCCAACCAATGGGAGACAGAACTAACTTATTTATATGTTTATCATTTATTTCCACTTCCCACCTGGATAGTCCCTGGAGATTTGATTTCTCGTTTCCTGGAGAATCTAAAGACAGAAAGCAGAAGCTGATGTTAAATAATCTTTACTCTACACCCGTTCAAACTACCTGCAAGACACTAGTCATTTGTCCTGATGTACAAACATCAATCCAGGGAACATGAAATTTTAACTGTCAATAAATATTCCAACATCCGCACACACAGAGCATCTAATTCCAGCATCGAAATGCAGATAGGCATGAAGAGAGATTTGGATTTATGACATAAGGAATCTTGTCGGGAAGCCCCCTCCCAGAAAGACCTGGGGGCTGGGCGTGAAGAATTCAGGATGATGCCTGCTTCCCTTTGCACATTTCTACCAAGTCCGTCGTGTAATCCTGTTTAATTAATAATAAACATTGCAGCGTATTCCCCCCGCATTTAAATTATGCTTGAAATGAGATGACTGGGTACTTCCTATAAAAATGCCTTGAAAAATAAACCATGTCAGGAATGAGTGATTTATTATCACTCAGAGTGTTGGCAGGGGAAATCTCAGAAGAGAAGAGAATTGATGCTGCTTCCTGCTGGCATTTCTGCTACCCGACAGGTCTGGCGTGCTTTCCTCCTGGGCTGTGCACGAGGCAGCTTTCCTACGAGCGGCTCCCCTCTGTCCTCTTATGCTCCCTCTCTTCCCTCTGCTCAAAACCTGGGTGTCTGGAGGCCAGAACCTGGCAGGGAGCGGGGAAGGACCACCGAGTGTGTGGGGTGCTTCCCACTGCGCTCATTGGTCCTCTTCCGGTTGCCAAAGTCAATGGGAAGGAAGATGGAGCTTTCATTGCCTGGAAGACATTGAATGAGGGGCATTCCACTATGAAACTTTCATCGTTCGGCAACCTTGCAGCCCAAGGTTCCTGAGTGCATTCCACCCACTTCACAGGGTAGGTCTGCTTTTGATAGTCTGTTCTGTTAGGAACAGGAGCAGTAATTTATTGAGCACTTACTGCATACCACGCACTAAGTTTTTTATGTGAATGATCTCTCTTGATTTTCAAAATTGGTATGAATAGCATCCCCATTTTATAGGTGAGAAAACCAAGGTTCACAGCAAGCAAGCGGCCAAGCCAGGAAAGAAACCCAGACAGTGCCTCCAGAGTCCAGACTCGATCCTTTCAATATACCATTGATTATTAACAATAATAGGTGGCCATTTCTGAACACCAGAGACCATGTGATGTGTTAAGTCCTTTGCGAGTATTGTCTCCTTTCATCCTTACAAAGCCTGTGGGATAGAAACTACTGCCCAGGTTTGACTGTTGAGGAAACGAGGTTCAGAGAGTGAAGCCTGCTGTCTGAAGAAAGGGTTAGAGCCAGCACATGGCTCTTGCCAACGACAGCACTCGTTCTCGAGATACTTATACTGTATTACTCCTCTTTCCTGAAATGGCCAGTGTCGTGTTGGTGAGGTCTCTGAGGAGCTGGAACCGGGCAGACCCTCCAGCATCAGATCTCTTAAATCTGCTTCGGGCTCTGCTTTTTATTCCTTTTGCTGTCTTTTCATACCTCCAACAGAGACAGCCAGAGAATGATGCTATGAAAATTAATCTTTTAAAAAAATTTGTTTATTTTAAAAATTATTTTTATTGGAGTAGAGTTGCTTTACAAGGCTGTGTTGGTATCTGTTGTACAACAAGGATGTATACATATTTTTGCTCTTTTTTGAATTTTCTCTTCATTTAGGTCAGCACAGAGCATTGAGGAGAGTTCCTTGTGCTAGGATCTCATAAGTTATCTATTTTGTATATATAAAGATGTCCTTTTCATCATAGGGGACTGCAATGCAAAAGTAGGAAGTCAAGAAACACCTGGGGTAACAGGAAAATTTGGCCTTGGAGTACAGAATGAAACAGGGCAAAGGCTAATAGAGTTTTGCCAAGAAAACACACTGGTCATAGCAAACACCCTCTTCCAACAACACAAGAGAAGACTCCACACATGGACATCACCAGATGGTCAACACCGAAATCAGATTGTTTATATTCTTTGCAGCCAGAGATGGAGAAGCTCTATACAGTCAGAAAAAACAAGACCAGGAACTGACTCTGGCTCAGATCATGAACTCCTTACTGCCAAATTCAGACTTAAATTGAAGAAAGTAGGGAAAACCACTAGACCATTCAGGTATGACCTAAATCAAATCCCTTATGATTATACAGTGCAAGTGAGAAATAGATTCAAGGGATTAGTTCTGATAGAAAGAGTGTCTGAAGAACTATAGACTGAGGCTCGTGACATTGTACAGGAGGCAGGGATCAAGAGCACCCCCAAGAGAAAGAAATGCAAAAAGGCCAAATGGTTGTCTGAGGAGGTCTTACAAATAGCTGTGAAAAGAATAGAAGTCAAAGGCAAAGGAGAAAAGGAAAGATGTACCCATTTGAATGCAGAGTTCCAAAGAATAGCAAGGAGAGATAAGAAAGCCTTCCTCAGGGATCAATGCAAAGAAACAGAGGAAAACAATAGAATGGGAAAGACTAGGGATCTCTTCAAGAAAATTAGAGATACCAAGGGAACATTTCATGCAAAGATGGGCTCAATAAAGGAGAGAAATGGTAGGGACCTAACAGAAGCAGAAGATACTAAGAAGAGGTGGTAAGAATACACAGAAGAACTGTACAAAAAAGAGCTTCACGACCAAGATAATCACAATGGTGTGATCACTCACCTAGAGCCAGACATCCTGGAATGTGAAGTCAAGTGGGCCATAGGAAGCATCACTAAGAACAAAGCTAGTAGAGGTGATGGAATTTCAGCTGAGCTACTTCAAATCATAAAAGATGATTCTGTGAAAGTGCTGCACTCAATATGCCAGCAAATTTGGAAAACTCAGCAGTGGCCACAGGACTGGAAAAGGTCAGTTTTCACTCCAATCCCAAAGAAAGGCAATGCCAAAAAATGCTCAAAATACCACACAATTGCACTCATCTCACACAATAGTAAAGTAATACTCAAAATTCTCCAAGCCAGGCTTCAACAGTATGTGAACCGTGAACTTCCAGATATTCAAGCTGGTTTTAGAAAAGGCAGAAGAACCAGAGATCAAATTGCCAACATTCGTTGGATCATCAAAAAAGCAAGAGAGTTACAGAAAAATATCTACTTCTGCTTAATTGACTATGCCAAAGCCTTTGACTGTGTGGATCACAACAAACTGTGGAAAATTCTGAAAGAGATGGGAATACCAGACCATCTGACCTGCCTCCTGAGAAACCTGTATGCAGGTCAGGAAGCAACAGTTAGAACTGGACATGGAACAACAGACTGGTTCCAAATAGTGAAAGGAGTACGTCAAGGCTGTATATTGTCACCCTACTTATTTAACTTCTATGCAGAGGACATCATGAGAAACGCTGGGCTGGAAGAAGCACAAACCGGAATCAAGGTTGCCAGCAGAAATCTCAATAACCTCAGATATGCAAATGACACCACCCTTATGGCAGAAAGCAAAGAACTAAACAGCCTCTTGATAAAAGTGAAAGAGGAGAGTGAAAAAGTTGGCTTAAAACTCAACATTCAGAAAACGAAGATCATGGCATCTGGTCCCATCACTTCATGGCAAATAGATGGGGAAACAGTGGAAACAGTGAGAGACTATTTTTGGGGGGCTCCAAAATCACTGCAGATGGTGAGTGCAGCCATGAAATTAAAAGACGCTTGCTCCTTGGAAGAAAAGCTATTGATGCTTTTGGACCGTGGTGCTGGAGAAGACTCTTGAGAGTCCCTTGGGCTGCAAGAAGATCCAACCAGTCAATCCTAAAGGAAATCAGTCCTGAATATTTATTTATTGGAAGGACTGATGCTGAAGCTGAAAATCCAATACTTTGGCCACTTCATGCGAAGAACTGACTCATTTGAGAGGACCCTGATGCTGGGAAGATTGAAGGTGGGAGAAGAAGGTGACGACAGAGGATGAGGTGGTTGGATGGCATCACTGACTCAATGGACATGAGTTTGAGTAAACTCTGGGAGTTGGTGATGGACAGGGAGGCCTGGCGTGCTGCAGTCCATGGGGTCACAGAGTTGGACATGACTGAGCGACTGAACTGAACTGAAGTGAGTATCAATAGTGCACATAGGTCAATCCCAGTCTTTGAATCCATCCCACCACAACCCCTCCCCTCCCCTCCCCCTTGGTATCCATAACGTTTATTCTGTCTGTTTCTGTATTTCTGTTTTGCAAATTAGATCATCTATACCATTTCTCCAGATTGCTGAAAACTATCTTGAGGGCCCTTGCCCTCCCCCACCTGTGAGTGCATTATTCTTAGTCTCTCAGTTGTGTCCGACTCTTTGCAATCCCATGGACTAAAGCCTGCCAGGCTCCTCTCTCCATGGGATTTTCCAGGCAAGAGTACTGGAGGGGGTTGCCATTTCCTACTCGAGACCTAGCACGTTGTTTAGAACAAGGAAGAAAAGTTGGACAGTATTAAATGTCGGAGAGAATGAATGGGAAAAGCAATTCTCATGCCCTGTTGATTGACTGCAAATCGATCCAGCCTTTCTGAAGAGCAGCTCGGCAGCACCCACTGAGGCCGAAACACATGTGATAGAAGCGCAAAATCCCACATGTGCACGCACACTGGCGGCACGGAAAGAGAAACGCCACGGAAAGCAGAAACACGTCAACGTCCATCCGCAGGGGACAGACGAGCAAGCCCAGGCGCATTCATGCCACGGGCGTCTATACGCAAGTGTAGTCGATAAACAAGAGGTAGCTGATCAGCATGGGTGATTATCACCACCATAGTGTCCAGTGAGAGACAGCAAGTTCCAGGAATCTGAAAGCAGCCCAAACAACATCCCAAGTTGTTCACGGACACACTGGGAGGGGCACAGAAGCCTTCACAACGGCCGATGACCCACACTCCAGTCCAGAGGCGAGAGGGAAGGCCCCACCAGGGGGCTGAAAGGAACGGATCCTGAGCTGTAATGTTCTGTTCATTTTATATTTTGAGAACGCTCAGACCCAGGAGAACCCGCCTGCCAATGTAGGAGACATAAGAGATGTTATAGACCTAGGTTCACTCCCTGGGCCAGGAAGATTCCCTGGAAGAGGAAATGACAACACACTCCAGCATTCTTACCTGGAAAATCCTATGGACAGAGGAGCCTGGTGTGCTACAGTTCATGATGTCACTTAGAGTCAGACACGAGTGAAGCAGCTGAGCACAGAAAAGACAGAAAATGGCATTTGGTAATTTAGGGTGGTGATGCTGCTGCTGCTGCTAAGTCGCTGCAGTCGTGTCTGACTCTGCGACCCCGTAGATGGCAGCCTACCAGGCTCCTCCGTCCATGGAATTTTCTGGGCAAGAACACTGGAGTGGGGTGCCATTGCCTTCTCCAGGGTGGTGATGGGCCCCTGGGAATTTGTTCTATGGTCTCTGCCCTCTTCTGCGTTTTAAACATTTCGAAAAAATTAAAATGAACGAGAAACGATATCCTGAATTTATCTGACCCTTTTCGATTCATAATGAGTTGTTCCGCAGCAGGTCTGATGGCAGAAGGAGAAGGAACACCCCCCCCCCTAAAATGGGAGAGTTTCTTGCCGACACACCCTCCTCCCCGTGAGGGAGCTGGCTGTCTTCATAGTTGCCTCCAGGAGACCTTTTAAAAAAAAACCTGGACATGGTAGGCAATATTGATTCACATACACCCAGAGACACAGACGGGGAGGAGAGGGTTCAGAGCGAATCGATACATAAATGCATTTCTTCTATTTCTGACCTTAGATCCTATGTGCTGATGGAGGGCCTTGCCACTTATCTTAAAAGCAGTGTTAAATATTAATTATTAGTCATATGGCTTGGCCGCCGGGGGGCCACCCTCCCCCATCCCCGGGTTCTCTTGGGGCTCCCGCAGCCCCTCCCCAACTCGGCCACCTGGAAACACGGGCAGCTTTAGATGAGAAATCACCACGATTCTTGTTCTCTCTACCAGCATAACCGTGGACAGGACAATTACGGAAACAGAATTCATTGTTGGAACAGGCTGAGCTCATAATATTAGTGTGGATTTTTTTAAAAAAAAATCACTTCTTGGCCAGGAATTAAAAATAGCTCACTTGCCCCCCTCTCCCCCCTTCTCCCCCTTGCCAGATTTAGAATCTGAGAAACCTTGCTAGGTCACCCCTCGTTGGTATTCCTGTAGCACTTCCTATTTGTAACACGCCTGAGAATCATTCCCTGTAAATACCAGTCCTCTTGCAACACTTCTGCGCATGAGTTTCGAGTTATTAGCTTCATTTGAAAAGCAAGGAGATGGAGGCAGAGAGGTGACTGCACTGAAACTTGGGACTTTGCCCCCAAATTTGAGAGGAATTTCAGCTCCTTCTCCTTGTTGGTTCCCTTGCAACTATCCACGGTGGACGCTCTGCCACTGTAGAATTAGAGAAAATAATTCAGTCAAGGCCTTGAGGGTGCTTTTTTTCCCTTACCAACACGAGGGAGTCCGAGGCCTGTTGACGGAGCCCAGCCAGGAGAACTCAGGGGCCCGTTGCCTGTCTGAGGCTCTGGCCACGCTGTCTGTCAGCTGTGTGGGTTCAATAGCACCTCTCGCCCCTCCCCTCTAGCGTTCATGTCCACCCAGGACCTTGGACTTGACGTTATTTGGAAATAAGGTCCTTGCAGATGTAATCATTTAAGTTGGGATGCAGTCACCCTCAGTAAGAAAGTTACATTTCTGATAAGAACAAAGAAGGAAGGCCACGTGAAGACAGAGGCAGAGACTGGATGGACGAACATGCCAGGAGCACCCAGAAGCTGGGAGAGGCTGGAAGGATCTTTCCCTGGAGCCTCCAGAGGGAGCCCCAGGCTGCTGGCACCTCGGTTTCAGACTCCTGGCCTCCAGAACGCTGAGAGAGCACAGCTCTGCTGGTTTGTGGTATTTTGTTACGGGAGCCGCAGGACCCTAACACACCTGGGACCTGACTGTCACCGTGCACAAGCGCCTTTGTCTCCAGGCGACACAGGCTTCTGGCCTCTAGCGTTGCCCCAGTCAGGAGTCCTGATGCAGAGCAAGCTGATATCCTTTGTCCCACTTAGAAAAGCAGACTGATGAAGTCCAAGACTTGGGGCTAGCTGGTGTGCATGCGTACTCAGTCGCTCAGTCATGTCTGACTCTGCAACCCCATGGACTGTAGCCCACCAGGATCCTTGGCCTATGGGATTGCCCAGGCAAGAATACTGGAGTGGGTAGCCATTCCTTTGTCCAGGGGATCTTCCCGACTCAGGGATCAAACCGGGGTCTCCTGTGTCTCCTGCACTGGCAGGTGGCTTCTTTACTTGCCGAGACACCTGGGAAGCCCTGGGGCTACCTGGCACTGGATCACTATTTAGAAAAATAAACATTTCTGTAAATAAATGATGCTTCCCAACCAGGGACCAGGGTTGGAACGTTTCCCCAAAATAAAAAGCAGTTTTGACTTCAATTTTTTCTTTCTGCTTCCTTCCTTCTTTTTCTCCTCCTCCACCCCCTTTCATTATATCAGAATACCAAACTGCACGTTACATCATTCGGAAATCTAAGTTGACCAGATGTGAGGCAGAGAAAACTACCTGAACACTTATTTCAAGTTCACACACACTTTCTGAGAAAGCAGTTGCTGAAATCCGACTGATCCGAAAACACTGAGTAACACATCGCTCCAATACTTTGGCCACGTGATGCAAAGCGCTGACGCGCTGGAAAAGACCCTGACGCTGGCAAAGATCGAGGGCAGGAGCAGAAGGGGGCAGCAGAGGACGAGGTGGTTGGATGGCATCACCGACTCCATGGACATGAGTCTGAGCAAGCACCGGGAAGTAAGAACAGGGAAGGCTGGCGAGCTGCAGCCCATGGGATCGCAGAGTCCGACACGACTGAGCGACTGAACAGCAGCACAATTGCAGGTAGACCTCAGAGAGACTTGGTTTGGTTCCAGGACATCACAGTAGATCGAATGTTGAAATTAAGAAAGTCACATGAACGTTCTGGCTTCCCAGAGCCTAGAAAGGTGATGTTCGCACTTTTACTGTAGTCTATTAAGTATGAAGTACCATTGTGTCTTAAAAAAAAATAAAAACGCACATGCCTTAATTAAAAAGTTCATTCTTGCTGATGAATGCGCCTCACCCTCTCAGCCTTCAGAAAGTCATAGTAGTCACTCAGATATCACTGTTCACAGGTCACCATAACAATCACAGTAATAATGAAAAAGTCTGAGAGGTGGTGAGAATGATCAGAACGTGGTACACAGACAGGAAATGAGCAAAAGCTGCTGGGAAAACGGAGCTGAAACACTTGCCAGATGCAGGCTTGACACAGACCTCGACTTGGTGGAAAATGCAGTGTCTGCAGCCAGTAATCAAGGAGGCATGCCCGTACACTTGAGTGAAACGCTCCCAAAGGCTCGGTGAGGCCTCCCAGCTCCGGGGAGCTTGCTGCCTCGAAGCCCTGAAAACTGGCCCCGACCTCATGTCCCCGGCTCTCCATTCACACCAGAGCGCCAGCATCTCTCTGGGTTTTACTTTCAAGAAGCTCTTGCCTAACCAATCCTTCTCAAGTTCCAGTGTCCAGACGGGTCACCTGCGAGTGTCCAGAAACTGCCGCAGGTGGGGTCTGCTTCTAACAGGATCGCGGGTGATGCTAGGCTGGTGGTCTCCAAACCACACTCCTGGTGGCCAGGGTTTCCATCACCTGTCACTTGTGACCTCTGGCCGATGAAGGACTTCCTGGCTGCCCGGCTCATCTCTTTAAAGTCCAAGTCACCGACACCACCTTAAGGCCGGGCAGCAAAGGACACACTGATGGCGCTTGACGGAGTACACAAAGCTTGGGCAGAGAGAGGTCGAGCGTTTGATTGTTTCGCCTTTTGATTCCCTCTGCCTCCAGGGGCTGTGGAGCTGCGTCAGCGATGCAGAGGAAAGAACAGAAAGTTCTTCGCGAAGCACACGGAGAACAGAGCTTTTGATAAACACACATCTTGAACCTAATCACAATGGTACCATGGGCTTCCCAGGTGAGACTGGTGGTGAAGAGCTCGCCGGCCAGCGCAGGAGACATAGAGATGTAAAAGATGTGGGTTTGATCCCGGGGTCGGGAAGATCCCCTGGAGGAGGGCCAGGCAACCCACTCCAGCATTCTTGCCTGGAGGATCCCATGGACAAAGGAGCCTGGCGGGCTACAGCCCAGGGGTCACACAGAGTCAGACACGACTGAAGTGACCTGGCACACGTGCTTAAGGGTGCCACGTAAAGAATCACATTATGATCGGAGGTGATGTGAGCTGCCTCAGACCTTGTTGCTCACCTGCCTTTGGACCCATTTGCTGTGAACAGGCCGGCGCCTTGCTTCCAGGGCGCCGCTCCGCTGCTTAGAGATCGGTGCTGCTGTTCTATTCCTGCTCGTGTTGGTCTGCTCCATCACGCCCCGCAGCACGGCTACTGAGGTGAGGTGGAAACCTCTATGTGCCAGAGCTGGGGGCCACATCACGGGGAGCAATCATAAATTCAGAAATTAAAAGAGGAAATAATCACTACAATAGGGAAGAAATATCACACCCGTCTAGGTGAATGCACTTAACCGTCAAACAAAGATCTTTAAGATGATGGAGCACGGACTGCAGCGGAGGGGGAAAAAAAACCAAGAAGGCAAAATGCTGCTGCGATTTACTCTGAGTAATCTCTCGCCTAGAAGGGACCACTTTCCGCTTCATAATCATCTACCAAGGAAGTTGTTGCTAACTGGGGAGGAAGGACTCAGGTTATGGAAATGGGTGTGAGGCCGGGGGTGGGGGCAGGGCGGGGATGGGGGGCCCCCCCCTGCTGTCTTCGGGTTGTGGAACCGCAGCCCCAGGTCACGTCCAAAGAATTGGGAAGGAGAGTCGGGGGCGGGGGGTGGACAAGGGATAGAGAGGTGACAGGGAGATGCCCACTCTGGCCAGGGCTGAATAGTTCATACCTCCAAGCTCAGAGAGAAGAGCTGCTTCGAGAAGGAAAAGAATGATGGTGATTTCACGGGGCCCTCTCTGCATGCTGAGGGGTGGCTTCTGCTGTGTTTTAGCGTCCAGGAAGCAGACTTGGGGAGGATAAGCCATCTGCAGGGCCGTTCAGCCTGCGTCGGCAGACCTCCGTGCACACCCCTACTCATCACCTCACCCTAGTTTTGGACGCACTGGATACAGCTTTTGGAATAATTAAGGAAAGACTAGGTATCCCAAATGAATTTTAAGTCACATAGAATTTTTGCCAGGTTTTCCTTAATGCCGTGTGTAGGCCGCCCAATTCCCTGATGCTGAAAATGAACTTTGGGGAGGAGGGAGTGGGGACGGAAAAGGGAGGAGGGGCAGCCGCTGCCCTCAATATGAGCATCGGTGCAGCTGTCAGAGAAAATGCTTTCAGCTGTTCACCACCGAGGATGACGTTAGCTGTGGGCTTGTCTATATGGCCTTTGTTATGTTGAGGTATGTTCCCTCTTATGCCCACCTTCTGGGAGTTGTTTTTTTAATCATAAAATTCATGTTGAATTTTATCAAAAGCTTTTTCTGCATTTAAGATGAGCACAGGGTTTTTATTCTTCACTTTGTTAATTGATTTGCAGATATGGATTGATTTGCAAATCCTTGTGTCCCCGGGATAAAGCCCACCTGACCATGGTGTCTGATCCTTTAATGTATTGGATTTGGTTTGCTTGTTTTTTTTTTGAGGATTTTTGCATCTGTGTTCATCAGTGACAGTGGCCTGAAGCTCTCAAATTCAACCAAACATTTAGAGAAGAGTTAACACCTGTCCTTCTGAAACGGTCCCCAGAAATTGCAGAGGAAGGAACACTTCTGAACTCATCCTCTGAGGCCTACATCACTCTGATACCAAAACCAGACAAAGGTATTGCGGAAAAGGAAAATTGCAGCCCAGCACTTTGAAACAATCGTCTACTGGATTCCGCGCAGGACGCCTTTTGCTCACATGAAGGTAACTACATCCCAGATCCATGCTGCCCTTGAGTTCTGTTTCAGTTAAATGCGGGACACTCATAGAGCAGCAAGTTAGATTTACCAGGGAGCCTTCTGCAGCTCCCTCTGCTCCTTGCCCACCCTGCACGCACGCATTTCCATCGGTCACCAAGGATCTCAGGCTCTGTCCGCGGCCCCTCGAACTGCCTGCAACAGCTCCAAACTGCTTCCGTCCACTGATTGAGGCACAGAAACTGAGCCAGGCGTGGATGCCCCACGGACCGCCCCGATACCAGAGCAGATTCAGGCAAGGCTTGCTCCGGCCCTGCTGAACCCTCTTCACCAGCTCCCTCTGCCCAGCGGGCATCACTCAAGCCGCCCTGCAGTACCCAAGGGGACCCGCACGCCAAGGCCCTGCTGCTCCTAAGGCCCTCTTCCCTCCAACCTCGCCAGATCCGGCCTCCCAGCTTCCGCGGAGCCCTGCTCCTCCTCTGCAAATGCTCCTGCGCGAGACACCCTCCTCCGCATGGCCCGCACCTCTCTGACCTGCTGCTGGGTCTCCTCCAGGCTCCCAGGGCGCTGATGCATAGGTCCAGCTGGCATCGTGAGGGGCTCCCCGCGGGGCTGGACAGGGTGAGGTGGCCTCCGGCGACCTGTCCCTGGCTCTCCCCCGCCTCCTCCTTCGTCCACGGCGCGAGCCCCTTCACTAAATGCCCTGCACGCTGCGGCCGGTTCTGTCTCGGGGTGCCCTACCTGGCCGGAGGCTGAGCTCACGGGCGCAGCTGGGTGCTGGCGGAGGAGCTGCAGGTGTGAAGCGGGGCCAGGCGGGGGGCAGTCACCCCGGGGCACTCGAGCCCAACGGTTTGTGTCCCGGAGCCTGTGAGCCATCCTCGGAGGCTCCAGGTGAAACGGGAGGGGCATTGGGACAGGCTCCAGCCTTCCTGCGATTGTGCCCCTCCTGCCAACAGGCTTCCCTGTCCTCACCTGCTGGTTCAGCGTACAGGTGTGAACGTGGGTGCTCCGTCATGTCCGACTCTTTGCAGCCCTGTGGACTGCAGTCCTCCAGCCGCCTCGGTCCACAGGTGTGCCCACTCGTATTCTCTGTTCTGACGGTTCCACATCCGGGGCCTTGGTGATCCCGCAGGGCCCGCCCCTCCCCGGGCAGCTGGGTCCTAGAGACAGTAAATAGCTCAGCCGCGAGACACCTCCCTGTGCAAACCGGCCAACCCAGAGCCCGCCGCCCACCCCTCCTCCACCGGCTCCCAGCCTCTGGGCCACTGTCCACCTGCCCTCTCCACCCTGGGCAGGTTCCACGCAACCGGGACGGGCCCTGTGCCCCGGAGCCTGCGGGAACGATCCAAACCAGCCAGTCCTCAGCTGCCCACCCTGCTCAGTCTTGATGGGTGAACAGACATCTGGCCGTGTCCATCAGACCGGGGAACCAGTGACCCACATGGACCAGCTGTCCCAGGCAGGGCCGTGGCCCCGGGGGATGCCGTTCCTGAAGTACTCACAGCTAGAGCCTGTCTGCCCACGGCATTGCCGGCAGCTGGAGAGACAAGCTTCCCACCGAAGAGAGGGCTGGGGGGCGTCCATCACAGCCGCATCAGCCAGGCCTCTCAGATGACTAATCGGTAAACCACCATTATTAGAACGTTCCCTTGTTCACTTTAGTTTGCTAAATCTTATTTGCATTCACTGGGTACCTTTAATATATTATTTGTCTCTGCTGATATCACGGGGTACTTTAATTTGCAATAAAGGAGAACAATGCCATTGAACGTGTTCACAGACCCCCTGGAGTGGGTGTGTGAAGTGTTAAATAATTAGGTTATTGATATTTTAAATGCCTGATGTTATAAATTCTCGGTGGATTGCTTCATGATTATTGGAGAGAGTTTTAGTAATTTGGGGGACTTTGGGGTTTTTGAACCTGGGAAGGCATTATATTACAGCCCTTAAAATAATGGAATATGGAATGGCAACCCACTCCAGCATTCTTGCCTGGAAAATTCCATGGACAGAGGAGCCTGGCAGGCTACAGTTCATGGGGTTGCAAGGAGTCGGACAGGACCGAATGACTAACAACAACAAGTTCCTATTAGCAAAAATGTCGCTCTCTGACCCATCGTAAGGAGCATCTTAGGTTGTTTTTTTCACTTAGCAATCTGGCATGTAAAATTGTAATTCCTTCTTTTGAACTGTTACATGGGGACGACCCTGGTGGACCAGTGGTCAAGATTTCACCTTCCAGGGCAGGGGTGTGGGTTTGATCCCTGGTCAGAAGCTAAAATCCCACTTGTTCTTGGCATGTGTATATATATTATCATATATATGTATATGGACTTCCCTGGTAGCTCAGATGGTAAAGCGTCTGCCTACAATTCGGGAGACCTGGGTTCAATCCCTGGGTCTGGAAGATCTCCTGGAGAAGGAAATGGCTACCTACTCCAGTATTCTTGCCTGGAAAATCCTATGGATGGAGGAGCCTGGTAGGCTGCAGTCCACGGGGTCACAAAGAGTTGGACACGACTGAGCAACTTCACTTTTACTTTCATATATATATATATAAACAATATTATAACAAATTCAATAAAGACTTTAAAAATGGCCCACATCAAAAAAATCCTTAAACTGTTGCATGATATTCTGTAATATGGATGTATAAAATTTATTCAGCTCCTCTCTATTGATGAAAATTAAGTTTGTTTCCACTTCCCCACAGTATTAATACAAACAATCCTTTGACATCCTTGGATTGTTTCCATTTTTTCTCCACTACAATGCTGTAGGAATCCTTCTTTTTCCCTGCTTCCAACCATGCTACCGCAGACACCCTGATACACACCTTTCACGCAGCACTGACCTGACTCGTGTAGGACAGATTCCCCAAAGTGCAAATACTTGTTCAAAGGACACGCATTTAAAATTTTCATAGCTGTTTACTGTGCGGTTGATTCCCGTAGAGGCTGCAGCAATCACACCGTCTCACAAGGTCTGTGACCGCCTGACTTCCCACGTTCTTGCCAGCATTGGAGGCTGCTGCCCTCTGCACCAGTTGCTAATGTAACTGATGAAGAAGGATGTCTCATGACCAGTGTAGTTTGCTTTTCCTTGGTGGCTTGTGAATCTGAGCAACTTTTCCTAAGCTCGGCAGGCAATTTGGATCCTTTCCTCTGTGAATTGTCTGTCTCTGTTTTTGGACAGCTTTTCTCTAAAGTCTCAGTTTCCTCATCCATAAAATGGGGGAGCAATAGCACTTACCAAGGTTTATTGTCTTCACGCACGTGAGGCCCCTTACGACACAGGAAGTGCTCTTCCCCTCACTGGTGGGCACCAAGCTGTGGTGGCTGCTTCATCACTGCTCTCTCCATCTGGCGGGTGAGGCCAGGTTAGGATGAAGGTGCCATCGAGGACTGGTGGAAGGCAGGAGCCTGCAGCACTGGAACCAGGACTAAGAGCTAAGCCTGGAGAACTGAAATGGGGGCAACATTCGTGGGGCGTTTTGGGGTCAAAAATGGGGCTGATCTTGAGCAGTAGCCAAGGGGGACAGTGTTCATGGAGCACCAATCAAAGTCCGAGGACTTTGCCTCAACAGCATCCCAGTGAAATGGGACCGATTGTTTTATCCCCATCCTGAGACTCAGAGACACTAAGTGACTTGCCCACGGTCACACACCATGTGAACAGCAGAGCAGCAACATGAACCCAAGATTGTCATGAACCCCCAACCCCCGACCTCTCTGCTGTCCCAGCTTAAAAGATTGAACTGAAGCCGCTGTGCTGTTGGTGAGGGACCCTGACCACCTGGGTCCGTCCATAAAGCCCACATGGTTGCCTTAATTTCTTAATTCTAAATTCTTAATTTCTTGGCTAGGGTTTTAGGAAGAAGACGGAAAGCTCCCGAAGTCATTGTGAGGCTTCTGCGTTTCTATATCAAGCCGGCGATGCATTTGTTACCACACTAATTGGAGCAGAAATTAACCGAAATGCTGAGTTTTTAGTAGAGAGTGATTCTGCTGCAGGTGTCAGTAATTAGCGAAGAATGAGTCATTTGATGTTTGTAGACACAGCCTTCTCAACTTTCTGTTCAAAAATAAACTTTGTGGGCATATTGTTCCGCACAGCTCCTGCTAATGCATGTGTCTATCTGATGCTGTAATTCAGCATAAATATTTTAAATAAATCAATAACGTTGTCCTCCAGTGGCAGTACACAAATGAAAGTTTCAAAAACGAAGGGAGAATGAAATATTTTTTGGTGAGAAAGGCAGACACCTGCAATACAGCCACACAGAAATTACTGTTTTCTTGCACTCTCTTCTTTTCTCTCTCTCTCTCTGGTTTCTTGGGGGTATAAATAATTCACTTCCAATATCCTGTCCTGAGCAGGGACTGAACAAATAAAGAGAATTCCAGTGGAGATCTGCAGACTTTGGAAATGACCTAAGAAATCCCACTTAGACTAGACTTTCACTGGTAAGTCCAGGATGGCATTGCTTGGCACAGCCTGAGTTCTGAGATGGGAAGAGAAGGAAGGGAAACTTCAAAGACATAAAGGTGCCTTCAAAAGAGAATCTACTCCTTTATTGAGCCAAGCTGGTTGGCCGACTCTGAGATGTGTGAGCATCTGTGTGTTTCAGCAGGTGGCACTGGAGCTTGGGCATTTTTTTCCTTATGAGCAGTGGTTGTGTGCCTGTGTGGGTGTGGTGTGTATAGGTGTACATGCGCGGGTGTGGCGTGCGTAGGTGTACATGCGCGGGTGGTGTGTGTAGGTGTGCCTGTGTGGGTGTGGCGTGCGCAGGTGTGCCTGCGAGGGTGGGGCATGCATAGGTGTGTCTGCGTGGGTGTGGCGTGTGTAGGTGTGCATGCGTGGGTGTGGCATGTGTGTTTGCAGGCTTAGGACCAGTGTGTGCATCGAACATAACCTGATTAGACACACCCCTCATCATGGGTACTTGGGTCCACATTTCTCACTCTTGACCATGAAGGGTACCTGCCCCTTCCTACCACCTGCCTGGGTTCTAGAACATTCTCTACTTATGGCTGCTGTGTGAACCATGCCTCTGCACATGGGCTAACCTCAGATTGGCCAGCTGGAATGCTGCAGCCTGTGGCAAGGTGAGGGGACCCTGTCTTTCCTTGACCCGATCAACCATGATGGATGGCTCTTATGCTAGAGGCTGCCAAAAGTGTAGGGGGAGCTTGGTCCAATGGAGTCCCTTCAACCATCCAGCATCCTTAAGGGTAACTAGCACCATGGATCCAAACACATGAATGTTTGGGATTTTCCTTAGTGAAAAGTCTGTCTCTTTGAAAACAAGTCATAGCTATCATCCAGGAGGCAATAATGCACAGTGGTTGGAATATAAGTTTTGGTTTCAGGAAGACTTGAGTGTTTTCATCTATGAAATGGGCTGGTAACAGCCCCCCTCTCACACGGCTGTCGGGAAGATTCTGTAAGATGCTGTTGGTCTGGGGCTTGGCAAAGGGATAGATCCATGACTGCTCTATGATCCCTGGATTATTTCACTCTGAAGAGTCCTATGGACTTGATCCATCAGGGGCCCATGAGAGGGCTTCCGGCAACTAGAACAGGTGAGGGGTGGGTGGACACAGAGCAGGAAGAAAGCTGCTCAGATGAAACAGAAGGAAGAAAAAAAATCATCCTGTGGTTTGAGATCGTTCTGGGCTCTGGGTGACCCTGAGCAGTCCTGAGTGGAACTAGAGATTCAGTGCTGGAGAAGACTCGAGAGTCCCTGGACAACAAGGAGATCCATCCTGTCAATCCGAAAGGAAATCAACCCTGAATACTCTCTGGAAGGATTGACGCTGAAGCTCCAATAGTTTGGCCACATGATGTGAACAGCTGACTCATTGGAAAAAAACCCTGATGCTGGGAAAGATTGAGGGCAGGAGGAGAAGCAGGCGACAGAGGATGAGATGGTTGGATGGCATCACTGATGCCATGGACACGAGTCTGAGCAAACTCCAGGAGGTGGTGAAGGACAGGGAAGCCTGGGGTGCTGTAGTCCATGGGGTCTCGAAGATTCGGACACTTAGTGACTGAACAACAACAACGAGAGCAAGGAAAGGCAAGCTTCTGGTCAAGGGCCTAATGCCCCCGGCAAGAAGACAGGCAGGGGTTGCTATTTCCTTCTCCAGGGAATCTTCCCGACCTAGGGATTGAACCCGCGTCTCCTGCACTGCAGGCCGATTCTTTACCATCTGGGGTGGAAAGCCACCAGGAAAGCCTGGTAAAGGATAGGGCACTAAATATTTACGGCTTTGCGGGCCAAAGATCTCCATGGCAACGACTGGCCTCTCCCCTTGGAGCCTGAGAGCAGCCCTAGGCCCGGGACGAAGGAGCGGTGGCCCGGCTCCAGTAACACTGCTCACGCAGAACAGCAGGGACTGGCCTGGGGCTCTGGTTGGACCCGCCCTGCTCTCCGGCCCTTTTGCAGTCCACGGGTGATTCCTGTGACCGCGCACTGTTCTTTCTGGTCTGTCTCAGTGGTACCCACTCCTTGGCGGTGGATACCGGGCTCTGGTCCCAACCACACTTCCCGGGCGGTGGGACTTCGGGAGAGTCGCTGGACCTTCTTGACATCCTGTTTCTCTACTGGTACGAAGTGGGCCTTCGGTCCCCCCACCCCCAGCTCCCAGTACCTCACCTCACCCATTCCGCCCTAGGGGACAAGGTACGTAAAGGCCTTTGAAAACTTCAAAGCGCCCAGGAATCTAAGGATGCTTTGCATCCATTTATCTCATCCAAGGTAGAAAAGTGAACCCCTGGATATGAAAGGCTGGAGAGGAGCTGGGTGATTCATCACCTCATTGAAACCCTCCCAGGTTAAATCTCTTTTCCAGAGAATTTCCTGGGGAGAAGTCAGGGCTGCATTCCAACTAACAAATCCATTCCTCTGCTTTGACTCTGAACCAAATTCTGGGACCGCATCAAAGCCAGCCTCCCAGGGGCCTGCCTGGGGGCCGTCTGGGCCCCTCGCCCCCCAAGCCCTCCCCAACTTCAGCTCTGCAGATGGTGCCGCCTCCCCTCCCCCAGGCAGACCCCCTGTACCCCGCTGAGCTCCCCATGGCTGAGCCCCGCTGGGGTGGACGTCTTGCTCATTAAATTGGGGAACTGAAGCTTGTCCCCTGCCTCATTCTTTAGCCTGGAGGGGATGAGGGCACCGAGCAGAGAGGTCGTGTCTCCGGTCCTGAATCTGTTCCCTTTGGAAAGCAGAGAGTCAGAGAGAGGCGGCGGCGACTGGTGAGCCATGAAGACATCCCTAAACTAATCAGGAGGGTGAAACTCAGCAAGCCCCTCAGGCTGGCTCGCCCCGCTCGACCGCCCGGCCCGGCAAGGTTTCTTAAGAAGCAGGCTGTGATTCTTCCTCCGAGATGAGGCTGGTCCTGGGGGAAGGGGGCTTGTTAAATGGAAGTAGCTGACCCTGTTGGGACCAGCCTGTGCCGTTTCTACTTGGTCAGGTTCTGCGCTGGGGAAGTTCTTTCATCTTTTAAATGGATGGAAGGGACTTCCCTGGCGGTCCAATGGTTAGGACTTGGCACTTCCAAGGCAGGGGACCCAGGTTTCGTCCCTGCTCAGGGAACTAAGATCCCGCAGTGGTATGGCTTGGCCAGAAATAAACAAATAAATAAAAATTTAAAAATAAATTAAAAAGAATAAAAGGAAGGACGGCCTGCATCTCACCAGGGGGCCCTGCCCCACAATGTCATTAAAGGAAGAGGAATCAAGACTTTTTAATTTTTTTTATTATTATTATTATTATTTTTTTTATGTTGAGGTATGTTCCTTCTATTCCTGCTTTCTGGAGAGTTTTTATCATAAATGGATGTTGAATTTTGTCAAAGGCTTTCTCTGCATCTATTGAGACAATCATATGGTTTTTATTTTTCATTTTGTTAATGTGGTGTATTACATTGATTGATTTGCGGATATTGAAGAATCCTTGCATCCTTGGGATAAAGCCCACTTGGTCATGGTGTATGATCTTTTTAATGTGTTGTTGGATTCTGATTGCTAGAATTTTGTTAAGGATTTTTGCATCTATGTTCATCAGTGATATTGTCCTGTAGTTTTCTTTTTTTGTGGGATCTTTGTCAGGTTTTGGTATTAGGGTGATGGTGGCCTCATAGAATGAGTTTGGAAGTTTACCTTCCTCTGTAATTTTTTGGACGAGTTTGAGCAGGATAGGTGTTAGCTGTTCTCTAAATTTTTTGGTAGAATTCAGCTGTGAAGCCGTCTGGACCTGGGCTTTTGTTTGCTGGAAGATTCTTGATTACAGTTTCAATTTCCGTGCTTGTGATGGGTCTGTTAAGATTTTCTATTTCTTCCTGGTCCAGTTTTGGGAAGTTGTACTTTTCTAAGAATTTGTCCATTTCTTCCAAGTTGTCCATTTTATTGGCATATAATTGTTGATAGTAGTCTCTTATGATCCTTTGTATTTCTGTGTTGTCTGTTGTGATCTCTCCATTTTCATTTCTAATTTTATTGATTTGATTTTTCTCCCTTTGTTTCTTGATGAGTCTGGCTAATGGTTTGTCAATTTTATTTATCCTTTCAAAGAACCAGCTTTTGGTTTTGTTGATTTTTGCTATGGTCTCTTTTGTTTCTTTTGCATTTATTTCTGCTCTAATTTTTAAGATTTCTTTCCTTCTACTAACCCTGGGATTCTTCATTTCTTCCTTTTCTAGTTGCTTTAGGTGTAGAGTTAGGTTATTTATTTGACTTTTTTCTTGTTTCTTGAGGTGTGCCTGTTTTGCTATGAACTTTCCCCTTAGGACTGCTTTTACCGTGTCCCACAGGTTTTGGGTTGTTGTGTTTTCATTTTCATTCGTTTCTATGCAAATTTTGATTTCTTTTTTGATTTCTTCTGTGATTTGTTGGTTATTCAGCAGCGTGTTGTTCAGCCTCCATACGTTGGAATTTTTAATAGTTTTTCTCCTGTAATTAAGATCTAATCTTACTGCATTGTGGTCAGAAAAGACGCTTGGAATGATTTCTATTTTTTTGAATTTACGAAGACTAGCTTTATGGCCCAGGATGTGATCTATCCTGGAGAAGGTTCCATGTGCGCTTGAGAAAAAGGTGAAATTCATTGTTTTGGGATGAAATGTCCTATAGGTATCAATTAGGTCTAACTATTATTTTTTATTTATTTATTTTTTAAAATTTAAATTTATTTATTTTAATTGGAGGCTAATTGCTTTGCAATATTGTATTGGTTTTGCCATATATCAACATGAATCCGCCATGGGTGTACATGTGCTCCCCATCCTGAACCCCCCTCCCACCATCATTAAAGGAAGAGGAATTGAGACTTTTTTATTTTTTTATTATTTATTTGTTTTTTAAAATTTAAATTTATTTATTTTAATTGGAGGCTAATTGCTTTGCAATATTGTATTGGTTTTGCCATACATCAACATGAATCTGCCATGGGTGTACACGTGCTCCCCATCCTGAACCCCCTCCCACCTCCCTCCCTGTACCATCCCTCTGGGTCATCCCAGTGCACCAGCCCCAAGGATCCTGTATCCTGCATCGAACCTGGACTGGCAAATCGTTTCACATATGATATTACACATGTTTCAATGCCATTCTCCCAAATCATCCCACCCTCTCCCTCTCCCACAGAGTCCAAAAGACTGTTCTATATGTCTGTGTCTCTTTTGCTGTCTTGCATACAGGGTTATCGTTACCATCTTTCTAAATTCCATATATATGCGTTAATATACTGTATTGGTGTTTTTCTTTCTGGCTTACTTCACTCTGTATAATAGGCTCCAGTTTCATCCACCTCATTAGAACTGATTCAAATGTATTCTTTTTAATGGCTGAGTAATACTCCATTGTGTATATGTACCACAGCTTTCTTATCCATTCATCTGCTGATGGACATCTAGGTTGCTTCCATGTCCTGGCTATTATAAACAGTGCTGCGATGAACATTGGGGTAAATGCGTCTCTTTCAATTCTGGTTTCCTCAGTGTGTATGCCCAGCAGTGGGATTGCTGGGTCATAAGGCAGTTCTAATTCCAGTTTTTTAAGGAATCTCCACACTGTTCTCCATAGTGGCTGTGCTAGTTTGCATTCCCACCAACAGTGTAAGAGGGTTCCCTTTTCTCCACACCCTCTCCAGCATTTATTGCTTGTAGACTTATGGATCACAGCCATTCTGACTGCCATGAAATGGTACCTCATTGTGGTTTTGATTTGCATTTCTCTGATAATGAGTGATGTTGAGCATCTTTTCATGTGTTTGTTAGCCATCTGTATGTCTTCTTTGGAGAAATGTCTATTTAGTTCTTTGGCCCATTTTTTGATTGGGTTGTTTATTTTTCTGGAATTGAGCTGCAGGAGTTGCATGTATATTTTTGAGATTAGTTCTTTGTCAGTTGCTTCATTTGCTATTATTTTCTCCCATTCCGAAGGCTGTCTTTTCACCTTGCTTAGAGTTTGCTTTGTTGTGCAGAAGCTTTTAAATTTAATTAGGTCCCATTTGTTTATTTTTGCTTTTATTTCCAGTATTCTGGGAGGTGGGTCATAGAGGATCCCGCTGTGATTTATGTCAGAGAGTGTTTTGCCTACGTTCTCCTCTAGGAGTTTTATAGTTTCTGGTCTTATTTTTAGATCTTTAATCCATTTTATTTTTGTGTATGGTGTTAGAAAGTGTTCTAGTTTCATTCTTTTACAAGTGGTTGACCAGTTTTCCCAGCACCACTTGTTAAAGAGATTGTCTTTAATCCATTGTATATTCTTGCCTCCTTTGTCAAAGATAAGGTGTCCACATGCGTGTGGATTTATCTCTGGGCTTTCTATTTTGTTCCATTGATCTATATTTCTGTCTTTGTGCCAGTACCATACTGTCTTGATGACTGTGGCTTTGTAGTAGAGCCTGAAGTCAGGCAGGTTGATTCCTCCAGTTCCATTCTTCTTTCTCAAGATTGCTTTGGCTATTCGAGGTTTTTTGTATTTCCATACAGATTGTGAAATTATTTGTTCTAGCTCTGTGAAAAATACTGTTGGTAGCTTGATAGGGATTGCATTGAATCTCTGGACTCCTTTGGGGAGTATACTCATTTTCACTATATTGATTCTTCCAATCCATGAACATGGTATATTTCTCCATCTATTAGTGTCCTCTTTGATTTCTTTCACCAGTGTTTTATAGTTTTCTATATATAGGTTTTTAGTTTCTTTAGGTAGATATATTCCTAAGTATTTTATTCTTTTCGTTGCAACGGTGAATGGAATTGTTTCCTTAATTTCTCTTTCTATTTTCTCATTATTAGTGTATAGGAATGCAAGGGATTTCTGTGTGTTGATTTTATATCCTTAAACTTTACTATATTCATTGATTAGCTCTAGTAATTTTCTGGTGGAGTCTTTAGGGTTTTCTATGTAGAGGATCATGTCATCTGCAAACAGTGAGAGTTTTACTTCTTCTTTTCCAATTTGGATTCCTTTTACTTCTTTTTCTGCTCTGATTGCTATGGCCAAAACTTCCAAAACTATGTTGAATAGCAGTGGTGAAAGTGGGCACCCTTGTCTTGTTTCTGACTTTAGGGGAAATGCTTTCAAATTTTCACCATTGAGGATAATGTTTGCTGTGGGTTTGTCATATATAGCTTTTATTATGTTGATGTATGTTCCTTCTATTCCTGCTTTCTGGAGAGTTTTTATCATAAATGGATGTTGAATTTTGTCAAAGGCTTTCTCTGCATCTATTGAGATAACCATATGGCTTTTATTTTTCAATTTGTTAATGTGGTGTATTACACTGATTGATTTGCAGATATTGAAGAATCCTTGCATCCCTGGGATAAAGCCCACTTGGTCATGGTGTATGATCTTTTAAATGTGTCGTTGGATTCTGATTGCTAGAATTTTGTTAAGGATTTTTGCATCTATGTTCGTCAGTGATATTGTCCTGTAGTTTTCTTTTTTTGTGGCATCTTTGTCAGGTTTTGGTATTAGGGTGATGGTGGCCTCATAGAATGAGTTTGGAAGTTTACCTTCCTCTGTAATTTTCTGGAAGAGTTTGAGTAGGATTGGTGTTAGCTCTTTTTAAAAAACTTATTTTTAATCTGAGGACAGTTGCTTGACAATCTTGTGTTGCTTTCTGCCACATGAATCAGCTGCAGGTTTTCATGTGGCCCCTCCGCCTTGAGCCTCCCTCCCACCTCCCGCCCCATCCCTCTAGCTGTCACAGAGCGCAGGGCTTGAGCTCCCTGCATCACACAGCAGATTCCCCCTGGCGGTCTATTTATCGTATCATGGTGTGTATGCTTCAGTGCCAGACACAGACCCAAAGCCGGCCCTGTGGACATAGCGAGGGAAGGAGACGGGAGGGTGGTTTGAGGGAATCGGGCTCTTAGAGTGGCCCAGTGAGAGCCGTGATCACAGATCCTCATCTGGGGACGCTCGTCTGGCAGCTGGGAACCTCCTTCAGGTCTAGACCAGCTTCTGGAGGTGAGACGATTAGCAGGAGGCAGTTCCGCTCACCCTGGGGGCAAAGGCATTCTCCTGTGAAGGGAGAGGACTTGGAAGTAATGTTGGAGGGATGAGGGGAGCCTCCTCCAAGGGAGCGGGGCGGCTGGACAGGATCTCTGAATTTCTCCCTCCCTTGCCAACAGGACGCTGGGATCACCCGGGGGTTGGGTCCAGCCTTCTTGGGAGCTGCCAGCTCGGGGAGGGGGCAGCGGTGGGCATGCACGAGGCCAGGCGCATCTCCGCAGCCAGCTGCCTGGCTTCGTGCCTCAGATGCCGACCGCGCCACCTTTGGCTTCCAGACTTGGCTGTGGCCGGCGGGCTGTGGCAGCCTCTCAGACAGGAGAGCAGCTTGGCTTAGAAACAGACTGTGAGTAGGCCTCCAGCCACCTGGAGAGCCAGTGGGTGGACACAGGCTTCCCAGGTCAGGTGCCAGCACAATCGGCTCCACGTCCCACTTTCTAGACCTTTCCTGAAGTGGCTGGGGTGGCTGCTGTTATTTCTGCGCTGGCCTTGATTGTTTGAGGTCCATTTGCAGAAATACAAGATAGTCTGTGGATCTTGTTGCTCATTTCGCTGTTTTTTTGCTGTGAGGCTTGCAGGATTACTTCCCTCGCACCCACGGCAGTGGAGGCGCAGAGTCCTCACCACTGGACCACCAGGTAAGTCCCCACAAAGTTAATTTTTAAAAATTATTTTTATATATTGCAATAAACTGCATGTGTACTTTAGCATGTCTGTTTGCTTCAAGTAAAATGCTAAATGATTTTAGTTTGTTATCTAGTCAGTAAGTTGTGTCCAACTCTTTTCGACCTCATGGACTGCAGCACGCCAGGCTCCCCTGTCCTTCACCATCTCCCAGAGTTTGCTCAGATTCACGTCCACTGACTCAGTGATGCCATCTAACCATCTGATCCTCTGCCACCCGCTTCTTCTTTTGCCTTCAATCTTTCCCAGCATCAAGGTCTTTTCCAATGAGTTGGTTCTTTGAATTAGGTGCCCAAAGTATTAGAGCTTCAGCATCAGTCCTTCCAGTGAATATTCAGGGTTGATTTCCTTTAAGAAGGGAAATTTAGTTTAAATTAGCTAATTATGGGGAAAAAAATACTTGTCCCACTGTGTGACGTTCCTAGGGTAGACAAAGTCATGGAGACACAAAGGAGAAAATGCATCCTCAGGAGAGGGTTGGGGAGTTAGTATTTAATCAGCAGAGTTTCCTTTTGGGAAGATGACCAAGTTCTGGAGACGGTGATGGTGAAACAACAATGTGTATTAAGCTGCTGAGCTGTACACTCCAAACCGGTTAAAGTGGTGAAGTCTATGCCATGAATATTGCTCCAATGCTTAGGCCACCTGATGCGAAGAACTGACTCATTGGAAAAGACCCTGATGCTGGGAAAGACTGAAGGTGGGAGGAGAAGGGGGCGACAGAGGATGAGATGGTTGGATGGCATCACTGACTCGATGGACATGAGTTTGAGTGAACTCCGGGAGTTGGTGATGGACAGGGAGGCCTGGCGGGCTGCGACTCATGGGGTCGCAAAGAGTCGGACACGACTGAGCGACTGAACTGAACTGAACTGAACTGAACTCAAGGCGTCCGGTACAGCCCCCAGGCGTACTTCTCATAGAGCCCAGCAGAGGGCGATAGCTCACACACATCACAGGTTGGGGCAGACAGCGTGGTATGCATACTCGATCTGGGGAGCGTTTCGTCTTGTCTGTTCTCAGCACTCTCGGTTTCCTTCTGGGGTTGGGTGGGGGTCACCGTCTCCTCCCAGAGCTGTGGGGGTACACCCTGCAAGAAGCCCAGCTCAAAAAGCAGCTCTTTCTTTTCCGTGTGCAAAGGAGGCTCTCTTAGTTCATTCAAGCTCCTGTAATGAAGTGGGTGGTGGGGAGGAGGCTGATATGAGCAGACAGTACCTCATAGTTCTGGGGGCCCGGGAGCCCAAGATCAAGGTGCCAGCAGACTCAGTGCCTGGTGAGGGCCCTCTTCCTGGTTCATCTTCTTGCTGGGTCCTCACCTGATGGAAGGGGTGGGAGAGCTCTCTGGGGTCCCTTCTATAAGGGCACTGATCCCATCATGGGATCCACCCTCATGACCTGAACCCCTCCCCAAAGGCCCCACCTCCCAACACTGTCACACGTGACTTGTGGGTACTGGGGAGGGACACAGACACCCGGTCCATACAGAGGTGCAGAGGTCACGTCCCTGATCCAGTCCTTGCTTTCTGGACTGTTCTTCAGACCAATCTGTAGATTTCTTCCCTCCTGCCCTCCTGCAAGGTGGGGGTGGGGGCATGAGTGCCGTCCAGGCTGGAGCATCTCACAGACCCGCTTCTCAAGCTGTGATGTGCCTGGATGAGCTGAAGAGCTGGATAAAGTGGACTCAGTGGGCATGGGTTTTGGCTAGTCCCTGGAACACCTCTCTGTTAGCAAGTCCAAGACTCTTAGAATGCCACTGGCAACGGCCCCAGGGGATCATGTGGCCTGGCAGAGAAACGACACAAGCGGCTTTCCCTCGCTGGACACTGTCCACAGGGCTGGCAGAGGGGACATGTCCAGCCTTGCCACAGCTCCCGGTCAGCGGAGAAATCTCACTGGCCACAGGGGCCGCATGGCTCCTTTCATGGGGAGAGTGGAGCTGGTAACTACGGAGGATGGCGTTTAGCTGTCAGTTCAGGAGCAATTAGGAGCTCGCGGCAGATCCCACTCGACTTCATTGCCTGGGGCATCAATAAAGTCCCAGGGAGCGCCCCGGGGAAGTAGAAAGTTCGGATGCACCTCACAAAAACCTTTCTGCATTTGCTTTTGTGGCCTGTTCCCTTCTAACAAGGAAGAGATAACGACCCTTTCTCTGCCCAGCCCGAGAATCTAACCAGAACTTTCTTGGGCACGCACTCTGGGGTGCGGGGTGGACGGCCAGGTCTCAGTTTCCGTGGGGAGGGGGAGTCCTGCGTCCGCAAGTCAGGTCTGCATGGCCCCCCACCCCTATCCTGGTTCTCAGTCTGCCCCTCCCTGGCCAGGAAGAAATGCTGGACTAAGTGAGGGAGGTGATCTCCGCGATGGAGGGCTTGTTTCCCTACCTTCCTCGCCCGCTCAGCACACTCTCTCCCTCTGTTCTTTTAAGAAATCTCTGGAATTCACTGAGACCAGAGTCTGGTCACCAGCTCTGTCTGTCCCAGAGCACAAATCCTGCTTCCCCAACATGCAGCTGCAAAGAAGCCTTGGTGACACTACATATTCCACCCCCACCCAGAGAGAAGAGGGCTTCCCAGGCGGCTCAGTGGTAAAGAATCCGCCTGCCAATGCAGGAGAAGCAAGAGACCTGGGGCCGATCCCTGGGTCAGGAAGATCCTCAGAAAAAGGAAATGGCAACCCACTCCAGTATTCCTGCCTGGAGAATCCCATGGACAGAGGAGCCTGGCGGGCTACAGTCCATGGGGTCACAGAGTCTGGACGTGATTGAACACATGGGAACCAGAGAGAAGGGCTAAACTCGCCAGGTAGCGGTTGAAATCAAAGCCCGGCACACTCTCATCACCTCCTAACACACAGGCCGGGTTCGCAGCGCGCACGGGGGCCCCGCCTGCGGCCCTGTAATGCGGTGCTTCCGGAACGCTGGCCTCCGTGTGTTCCTCCCCCGCGTCTGGAACTCTACAGGATAATAGCGGTTTGGTACCAGAAGTTCCCTTAAATGTTTCGCATACTCTCTCCTGGGTGCTGCCTCAAAGGATTTTAGTAATTGCCGTGTTTAATGGGAACTCCTTCCCCTCTTTTAATCCCCTCCTGCCGGAAGCCTGGTGCGTCTTGGCGAGGAGCCACCTGAAGAGAGAATCCGCTTGACCTGAGCGGGCAGGTCACACAGGTGGGTGCCTGGCTCTCAGAGACCGCCCCTCCTCGCCCCTCCCCAGCCTCCTCTCTCTGGTTGGTACCTGGAGCTCCGCCTGAGCAGGATGGGGGTGCGGGGGCAGAGAAAGTCCTGCGGGTGTGGAGGGACACGGAAGCCAGTGGCACGAGAGGCTGAGGCTCTCTGCAGGCTCTGGCTGGGCTTGGCCGGCTGGCACCACCCCTGCTGGTCCCAGGACGGGGCAGAAGCCCCTGCACGTAAGGCCTGGAAAGCTCCCTGAGCAGCGTAGCAGTTAGCCACCTGGAGCTGTAAACCCAGCTTCCACACTGACCGGCTGTGTGCCCTTGCAGGCGTGTTGAGATCTCTCCCAGGCCCGCTGATGGGTTACCTTGTGTTTCCAACCAGGTACGTTGAGGTCCTGACCCCCGTCCCTGTGGATGTGGCCTGACCTGGAGATGAGCTCTTTGCAGAGGTAATGGAGTTGGTGAGGTCACTGGGACGGGCTGGGGTCCAGAGGACTGGAGTCCTTTTATAAGCGGGGAGATTTGGACCCAGAGACACATGAAGAGGGGAGAGGATGTGGAGATGGATGCGGGGAGACCCACGGTGAAGACTGGACTGAGGCCACCATCAACCAGAGAACAGCTGGGGCTTCCTGAAGCCGGCAGAGGCAGGGAGGGGGTCTCCTGCAGGTCTGGGGGCAAGCACGGTCTTTCAGACACCTGGACTTTGGCCCTCTGGTCTCCAGATATGTGAGGCCATCAGTTTTCTAAGCCGCCGACTTTGTGACTCTGGGATTATCGTGGGATTGTGTGCGACCCTAGAAAAATGCTTAGCAAGCTGCCGGCCAGCAGGGAGGGCTTGAAACTGGCAGCTTCAATCCCCAGGGGACTCAAGGGCCTTTCTCCCAACCTGCTGAATATGAGCTTGACCTTGGAGCTGCACTACTTCAATTTTATTTCATGATGTTTTATTTTGCTGGCTGGGAGTGAGAAGGGCAGGGAACTTGGAGACCCTGAATGTAAATGTATGTAAAATTTGAAATGCGGTTTAGATCACTGAGCCAGGGGCCCTGGGCCTCTTGCTCTGTCTCGGTCTCATTCTGTCTGTCCCCCTCTGTCTGTCTCTATCTGTCCATCTCTCTACACATGCGTGTGCACACACACAGGCTTGCAACAGGGAGAGAACCTGGCTGCCAGCCAGAGCTCAGGAGAAAAGGCAGAGAGGCAGGACTAGGCAGGAGGATCCGGCTCCTCTCGCAGCTCCCGCCTGGGCAGGAGAGATTCCTTTGCAGGTTCCTTCCTAAGTGAACCGTCCACTCTCTTTCTGTCTCTCTGCCCGTGTCTCTCCCTCCCCAGCCCCCTCCCCTTCCTAACAGTCCCACCTTGCAGAGACTCCTGGCTCCTGCGTGTCTCTTGCAGCATACTAATTAAATGTTTCAAATGGTTCTTATCCATAGTTAAGTGAAGATAAAATTTTAATGATTTAATTAGCAAGCTCAAGGAAAAAAAAATCATAATGAAGAAAGGCGTTTGCAACTGTCCTGGGCTTTGAATGTTTCGTGTGATGCTGCATTTGAGTTGTTGGCCTCAATGGGGCCTCCCTGGCCCAATGCAGAGACTCCCCACCGCCCGCCTCCTGCTCGTCCCCCAGAGAAGGAGGGCTGTCGGGAGCAGGACTGGCTCTCATCTGTGTCAAAGGGACCCCAAGGGTGCTGGGCAGAGGGCGCCCTGTGAAGGAGGGACAAACAGCTTTACTGGGCCGTTAATTTGGAAGCCATCGGAAGCGCCCGGCGCTGTTTTTCAAAGGACACTGAAACCTGGGCGATTTTCTTGTACCCTCCTGACATTTTCCCATTTTTCTTTTGGTGTGCAGCTCTTATTTTCAGCGTGGGTGGCTGATTGACTTCCAGCCACGTTAATGTTCCACGTTTGCCGAAAGAAACCTCTCGTAGCATTGGGGATGCGGTCTGAGCGGGAAAATTAATTGCCTTGTTTGAAGATTTTTGGCGTTTGCTCTCTGGAGGCTCCCACATTTCAGTGTGTAATCTATTTTAAATGCAAAGAAGCTGGCAGGGAGCGCTGCCCCTCGTGGTGTGTTCTTTCTCTAGGGGGTGCTAGCCTGCCTGGCCCACCCCAACTTCCCCCAGGGCATCCTTTATGCTGCCTTCCCACCTCCCCTGCCGCCTCCACCCATTCCCTAGAGGGCCTCGTAGTGGTCATTCAGCGGAAAACATCGTGTCCTGAAAAGCCAGGGGATGGCTGTGGCAGAGGGAACAGCAGTGTGTGTGCTCAGCCACTTTGAGAACTGGTTCTGGGAGCAGACCCCTGGCTGCCCGCTCCTGGCACTGACCCCAGGGGTCCCCCCTGGAGTGGATGATGCCTGCACACACAGGGCTCCCGGTCCACCTGCCCTGAAGACCGTGCATCTGCATCAGATGCGTGATGATGGCAGGGACCCCTCGCTTCCTGGGATTCTCCTGTGTTTGGCCCAGGTCTTCACACACAGGAGGTTCTGCTGAAAAAGTCGCTGTGAGTACAGCCTCCCCTTTCAGAACTCTTCTTCTCTGGCCTCACCATTTGTGTTAATCGTTTCTTTCATTTTCTAGGTTCTGATGCTTGGACACGTGCAGTCCTGCTGACTCTGAAGGACCGTCCCTCCAGGGCCGGCTAATTCCTAAAGGTAGCAAACAGCTCAGCCGTGAGCACACCTTTCCAAGGCAAACCAACCAACCCAGGGCCCACAGCCCACGCCTCCTCCACCGGCTCCCACCCTCTGGGCCACCGTCCACCTGCCCTCTCCACCCTGGGCAGATTCCGTACAACCAGGGACGGGCCCTGTGCCCCGGAGCCTGCGAGAACGATGCAGACCAGCCAGTCCTCAGCTGCCCACCCCGCCTCGTCCACACCTTCTGCAGAAACCTCAGCGAGGCCTCCAGTCCGCGCTGCTCCGCCCTCTGTCTCCTGGCTGACCCTGGTGCTGCCAGGTGTGACGCTGCATGGCCTAAGCCTCCTGGGTGTAAATATCTTCCCTTCTTCTGTCTGCGTGTCTTACCACACCTGGAATCCTTCAGACTTTGTGGAACCCAGCCCTGAACATCTGTCCTGGGGTTTGCCTGAGAGCTTCGAGCATCCAGATCCTCTTTCCTCTCTCCTTCCCTGATCTGTATGGATGACATCAATGGACCAACCTGTCTGTGGCTTCCCATCGGGGTCGATGGATGGGCCAGTGGAGACATTTCTTTTCCTTGGGCGCAAGGAAGCCAAACTGTGTGGCTCTGGGGTTCAACTGACAGACGCGTGTGCCTGAGACCCGACACTCGAAACAGCCTTGGCAACGTTGGGGGCACTTCAGAGGGCATCGATCTGTTGGGTCTGCTTCACCTTCCCACATGACCCCATCGCTTTCTTTCAGAGAGGAAGACCCAGGGATGAGCTATTTCTGCCAAAAGCCTCTTCCTGTCATTAATATGTTAACAAATGCTGTCAAATAACAGTTGCAGCGGGCGGAATCTGCTGTTGGCAGAGGCTGCCTGCTGCCAGATGAGGCTGCGTCCGTTGCATGGGAGCCAGGCTGCTTCTGCCAGGAGAGCTTGGCACCGGAGGTCACCGAGCCCGCGGTGGGGCCTGCCTGCCCCGTCAACGGTGACAGTGTCTCATGTATGAGTAATGCCTCCACAGGGCGTTTCTAAATGCCTTCCTGCAAAGAAGGAGCAGAGATTCCCGGGGGAAGGGCGAACACCTGCCCACTTTCTACGATGCCGGGAGAGGCGGTGGGGGCAGGGGGAGGGCGGGAATGGAAGCCAGGTGCAGGGAGAGGAGGGGACCAGGCGGGATGAGCCAGCTCCCTGTGTAAAGGGTGCTGCGGGACCGAGAAAATTTCAAAGGAGATGGAAGCATCGATACAAGGGACACACGGGGACTGGAAAATCGATGGTGGTGCTGAAGGGTCTTAGGGAGTCAATATTAGCATAAAGAATGCAGAGGGCAGCTGGTGTGGTGGTGGTGAAGCTGCAGATTAGCTAAAATGCAAGCGGAACTTCCCTGGCGGCCCAGTGGCTAAGACTCTGTGCTCCCAATGTAGAGGGCCTGGGTTTGATCACTGGCCGAAGAACTAGATCTCACGTCCACAACTAAAAACATTCCACATGCCACAACTGAGACCTGTTGCAGCCAAATAAATAAAATAAAAATTGTGTAAAAAAGAAAAATGTATGGAATGGGAAGGACCAAGTGGTTCATGGGAAGGCAATGTATCAATTAGCTATTTTTTGCCTCATGACAAAAAAGACCCTCAACTTCAGTGGCCTAAAACTGTCATTATTCAAGCTCTCGGGGCTGAAGGTCAGCTGAGGACTAGATGACCCAGGCTGCGCATGGCAGGGTGGCTCAGATTCCCCAGGCCTCTCATTTTCCTGCTGAGACAGTGGGCTAGCCAGACCTGTCCTACTCCTGATGCTGGCAGAAGGCCAAAAGGCCAAACGCAGCCGTGCAGGCCGCCTTGAGGCCTGGGCTGGGAGCTGGCTGGGAACGAAGCCTCACACCCTCCTTGCTCTTTTGGGCAGATCAGGTCCCGTGGGTGAGCCCAGGGGCAGAATGTGGGGCAATATTCTCTGCCCACCTGGGAGCAGGAAATGGCAACTCACTCCAGGATTCTTGTCTGGGAAATCCTATGGACAGGGAAGCTTGGCAGGCTGAAGTCCATGGAGTGGCAGAACAGACATGACTGAGCAACAGCACACACACACACTTATTACTGGGTGAGTAACATCTTGAGACTCTCCATGTAAAATGCATTTTCTTAGGAATCATGGTTTCTTTTTAAGGTATTCTCTGTAATGCCTCTTTGACTTTGCAGTTGTATTCTAAGAACTGGAATGACTCAAGTCAGATGGACCTTTAATCCCGGACCTCACACGTCCAGAAGCCAGGAGGGGAAAACTCTCTCTTTGCCCAGGTCCACAGTGAGTATGTGTGATCACTCACCTAGAGCCAGACATCCTGGAATGTGAAGTCGAGTGGGCCTTAGAAAGCATCACTATGAACAAAGCTAGTGGAGGTGATGGAATTCCAGTTGAGCTATTTCAAATCCTGGAAGATGATGCTGTGAAAGTGCTGCACTCAATATGCCAACACATTTGGAAAACTCAGCAGTGGCCACAGGACTGGAAAAGGTCAGTTTTCATTCCCATCCCAAAGAAAGGCAATGCCAAAGAATGCTCAAACTACCGCACAAATCGCATTCATCTCACACGCTAGTAAAGTAATGCTCAAAATTCTCAAAGCCAGGCTTCAGCAATACGTGAACCATGAACTTCCAGATGTTCAAGCTAGTTTTAGAAAAGGCAGAGGAACCAGAGATCAAATTGCCAACATCTGCTGGATCATGGAAAAAGGAAGAGAGTTCCAGAAAAACATCTATTTCTGCTTTATTGACTATGCCAAAGCCTTTGACTGTGTGGATCACAAAAAACTGTGGAAAATTCTGAAAGAGATGGGAATACAAGACCACCTGACCTGCCTCTTGAAAAACCTATATGCAGGTCAGGAAGCAACAGTTAGAACTGGACATGGAACAACAGACTGGTTCCAAACAGGAAAAGGAGTTCGTCAAGGCTGTATATTGTCACCCTGCTTATTTAACTTCTATGCGGAGTAGGTCATGAGAAACACTGGGCTGGAAGAAGCACAAGCTGGAATCAAGATTGCCGGGAGAAATACCAATAACCTCAGATATGCAGATGACACCACCCTTATGGCAGAAAGTGAAGAGGAACTAAAAAGCCTCTTGATGAAAGTGAAAGAGGAGAGTGAAAAAATTGGCTTAAAGCTCAACATTCAGAAAATGAAGATCATGGCATCTGGTCCCATCACTTCATGGGAAATAGATGGGGAAACAGTGGAAACAGTGTCAGACTTTATTTTTCTGGGCTCCAAAATCACTGCAGATGGTGACTGCAGCCATGAAATTAAAAGACGCTTACTCCTTGGAAGAAAAGTTATGACCAACCTAGATAGCATATTGAAAAGCAGAGACATTACTTTGCCAACAAAGGTTCGTCTAGTCAAGGCTATGGTTTTTCCTGTGGTCATGTATGGATGTGAGAGCTGGACTGTGAAGAAAGCTGAGCACCGAAGAATTGATGCTTTTGTTTGTTTGTTTGTTTGTTTTTGAATTGATGCTTTTGAACTGTGGTGTTGGAGAAGACTCTTGAGAGTCCCTTGGACTGCAAGGAGATCCAACCAGTCCATTCTGAAGGAGATCAGTCCTGGGTGTTCTTTGGAAGGACTGATGCTAAAGCTGAAACTCCAGTACTTTGGCCACCTCATGCGAAGAGCTGACTCATTGGAAAAGACTCTGATGCTGGGAGGGATTTGGGGGCAGGAGGAGACGGGGACGACAGAGGATGAGATGGCTGGATGGCATCACCGACTCGATGGACATGAGTTTGAGTGAACTCCGGGAGTTGGTGATGGACAGGGAGGCCTGGCGTGCTGCAATTCATGGAGTCGCAAAGAGTCAGACACGACTGAGCAACTGAACTGAACTGAACTGAACACTGAGTATGACACATTTGAACTAGAATCTGGATGTGACCCCCCCAAAATGTAACTTGAGTAATCCCCCAGACCCTACAAGGCTCTGTTCAGTATAGGGTCACGTTGGCAGAACAAGCCATCAGATAACACTAATTGCAAGTAATTCCAATATTGGATCATGTTTCTCTTAAAATATTAAAGGAAATAAAATTGTAAGCACTAACAGCCTTCTTTTTAAAAAAAGAAGAAGCTTTAAAAATCAATAAACAACTTCCGTAATGAGAAACTCTGGCAAATCAAATTCCACACCTTGGTACATTCATCAGGCCCTGATTGTGAACTTTGATTGCGTTGGGAGGAACCTTGAACCCCCAGCGATGCATTGTGCTCTAGGACTTTTCTCTCTGATCATTGCAGGGAGCAGGCTATGTGTTCAGGGGGTGACCCCCTATTTCCTGAGCAGTGTTCGCAAGTTTTTCCCATGGTGTCCAGCCCCATGCCGTTCCTGGTGGGAAACTTGCTGGGAGAAGTAAGTCAATTCATCAAGAAATGTGCACAGTATTTCCATTAGCTCCACATAAACTGGCATGTGCTGGGAGCCACCCCCCCTTTCAACACAAAGTCTTTAAATATCATTAAATGGGGGTAAAACACTTAGGCTCCTCATCAGGAGACAGGATAATTGGATAGAGCAGATGAAGGAATTTCCCAAAGCAAATTCCCTCAGCCCATTACGTACTTCATCGACCGGCCCCGGGGTTCTCTTCGTCTCTGTCAGAGCCCAGGGGGCTCTCATTTTTCCTGCTTTCACTCCCCAAGTCACAGCATCTTCCTGGGTTAGTGAGCAGGGTCGGGGGTGGGGAGAGGATTCCCTCCACCCTCCCCCAACTCACTTTCCCTCAAAGTGAAGGCGACCGCAAGGCTGAGGACACAGGCTCATCACCAGGGCGCTGGCCCCACTGAGTGAAGATGGAAAGGGGGCTGGCGGGGCTGCAGAGAGGGTCGGAGACGCCCTCTGTGTCCCCGGGGGTCACCAGTCCATCTCCAGGCTGTTCAACTTGCTGATGGACCGCAGGTGGGGGGTCCCTGTAGGCGAAGCCTGTGCTCCGGGCACCAAGTGCTTTCAAATTTGTTTACTTCAAATCTCGGCTGAAGGGAAGAGGGAGGCTGAAGAGGTCAAAGCTTTCCCTGGATGGGAGCATCCTTCCCCAAGGACAGAGAAGAAGAATTCTGTCTCCCCATCATGCAGATGGGAGGCCAGACCCTGGCCTCCGTGGACCATTTTGCATTGCCAAAGGCAAACAAAAGTTGGGCAGTGGCTTTTGAATGTCTAAGGGGCCTTTGCAAGCATAACTTTAACTCTGTGTGGTTTTTACTTTGTGGAACTTTAGAATTGAAGCTCCAGTTAAACGTGTGACCCCACTGGACCAGGCGTCTGTATTGGCAAAGCCTCCCCAGGTGGTCCCAGGTTTGGGGAGATCTTAGAACAGCACTCACAGCCCCCTACTCCTCCCAGCTCCCTAACCCCCACTTCACCCATGAGGGAGCTTCAGGAAGCTTCTGGTAGAGGTGGCCACAGGACTTCAGGTGTCAGCAGCAATGAGGAGGCAGCCAGGAAGGCTTAGGTGGGAGCGGCTGGCTTGGGCTTTCCACCACTAATTTGACTCAATTCTGAGACAAAGCGTTGGTGGGAATGTAAGCTGGTGGAGCCGCTAGGGAGAGAAGAGTATGGAGCTTCCTTAAAAAAACTAAAGATAGGAGTACCATACAACCCAGCAACCCCACCACTCGGCACATACCCTGAGAACACCATAATTCCCAAAGACACGTGCACCCCAGTATTCACTGGAGTACTGTTTACAAAAGCCAGGATGTGGAAGCAACCAAAACGTCCGTCGGCAGATAAATGGAAAAAGAAGATGCGGCACATATATACAGTGAAATATTCCTCAGCCATGAAACGAAGGACACTGCATCATCTGTGGAGACGTGGATGGGCCTAGAGCCTGTCACACAGAGTGAAGTAAGTCAGAGAGAGAAAAACCAGTATCGTCATGTTAGTGCATGTCTGTGGAATCTGATGACCGTACGTGCAGGGCAGCAATAGAGACGCAGGACGTGTGAACACGATGGGGGAGGCGTGACCTAGAGACTGCGATCGGCACACGTACACGACCACGTTTAAAGCAGATGCTAGCAGCGCAGAGCTCTCTGATGGCCTAGGGGGTGGGATGGGAGGCTGGGGGGAGGCCGTGCGGGAGGGGATGTTTGTGGACGGATAGAGGGTTCACCGCGCTGTACAGCAGAGACTAACCAACACTGTAAAGCGACTATTGGCGGTGCGTTAGTCGCTCAGTCGCGTCCCACTCCTGGGACCCCATGGACTGTAGCCCACCAGGCTCCTCTGTCCACGGGATTGTCCAGGCAAGAGTACTAGAGTGGGCAGCCATTCCCTTCTCCAGGGGATCTTCCTGACCCAGGAATTGAACCCGAGTCTCCTGCATTGCATGCGGATGATTTACCGACTGAGCTATGAGGGAAGCCCCAAAACTCTCTCCCCAAAAAAGTGCCTGGGGTCCCTCAGAAGGTCAGAGTTCAAACATCCCATCACACCTCCGATGCAGGTTGTCCTCCCAAAAGGTAAGTCCAAGTCTTCACACCTGGCACCTGTGCATGTGACCATGTCTGGAAATAGGGCCTTTGCAGATGTACTCAGGGTATGATGAGGTCGTACTGGACTAGAGTGGGCTTTAATCCATCAGCTGAGCTGGTGTTCTTAGAAGACGAGGGAAATCTGGACACATGGCCTGCAGGAGAGAGAGGTCTTGTGAAGACAGGGGCCCAGGTCGATTCACCTATAAGCCAAGGCGTGTTAGGGGCACCAGCAGCTGCCAGAAACTAGAAAAGAGACGTGGATAGATTCTCCCTGGGCCTCCAGGAGGAACCAGTCCTGCCAGCACCTTGAACCTGGACTTCTGGCCCCCAGAGCTGTGTGACAAGGCGCTGCTGTGGTTTTAAGCCACAGCTCTTGGTCACGTTTACAGTGGGCCCCAGGAAACAGACACAACATCCTCTTGGGGAGCATTGGTGCTGGTGCCCTGGGGGTCGTGGCGTAGATGCAAGCTCTTGGGAAGGCGACTTGGGGAGATTATCCAGATGCCTAAAGCCCGTGCTTCCTGCTCCAGCTCTTCCTCTCATGGGAATTTATCCCACAGATGTATTCAGACAGGTCGCCAGAAGCATTTGTACGCATATTCTTTCCAGCATGGCGGAAATTAGCCAAAAAGGAAAACAACCCAAGTCAATAGGAGTCTGCTGGACTAAATTATGGTGCTTTCACTCTTTAAAAAAGAAGGCGCAAGAAGAAATGGACAAGAGCGAGGAAGTTAAGTGCTGATCTGGAGCAGGATCCAAATCATTATTGCTAAGTGAAAAAAAATGGAGGTGCCAAAGGAAGCATGATTCATATCCATTTTGGAATTAAAGGAATTACATACATGCATGTGTGTGTAAACATACCTCAAGGCAGAGTTACAGGTGTGGGTGGAAGCACGAACATTGGTAACAGTCTGCTTCTGAGGAGGAGAAACGGGTGTCAGGACAGGATGATGACTGACCTTTCCCTGAAGCCTCTTTGTATGATGAAATCTTTCCTTTCTTCGAGTAGTACCTAATTTATTTATTTATTTTTAATGTTTTTAAAGTTTTTTTTTTAATGTGGACCGCTTTTACAGTCTTTATTGAATCTGTTACAATATTGCTTCTGTTTTTACGTTTTTGGTTTTTCGGCTGCCAGGCATATGGGATCCTGGCTCCCTGACCAGGAATCAAACCCACACCCCCTGCGTTGGAAGGCAAGGTCTTAACCACGGGACTGCTAGGGAAGTGCCCCTAATTTTTTTAAACTAACTTTTTTTTTTAAAGTTCTTGCATGTTCTGGTTGGTAATATTATTCTTGGTTCATGAGCTGATTTTCAGTTTGCACGATTGGAAGATGAATTTTGTGATTGTTAAGTGGAAAAGAAAAAAGTCTGTTTCTTGCAAGTTGCTAGCTTCAGGGGGTGGGGGCGGAGTTTAGGGGGCTTTACGGGATGATCCCTGGTGAGAACACCACACAAGTCACCCTGCTCGTGAGCATGCGTGCTCAGGCATGCCCGGCTCTTTGCCACCCCCGGGACTCTAGCCCATCGGGTTCCTCTGTCCGTGGGTTGTTCCAGGCAGGAACACTGGAGGCAGAAGGGAAAGATTCCACCAGTACAAAGAGGGCTCCGGGAGAGGTCAGTCATCACCCTGTCCTGACGGCCGTTCCTCCCCACTCCAGAAGAAGAGACTACTCCTGCTTGCGAGACCTCTCCTGTTTAGGTTGACAGCTCTCGCAGCTCAGCTCACGTTGCAGACACAGCCTGGTGTGGGGTCACTTCAAAAGCCATGACAACACACCCTGCCCTGGCTTGAACAAGGAGGCGTAAGGGCAAGAAGTGCTGGTTTCGCTCCTGGTACCGCCCCCCCGCCATCTCCACCCCCTCTCCAGAGCTGAAGAGCATCTTTACTGTCTAAGCTTTGCATGGCTGCATTTGTAGTCTCAGCTCATGCTGGTTACTAGTGAGTAGGGGGAGGCCCGCCAGACTGTCCCCATTTGACGGATGGGGAAACTGAGGCAGGGCAATTTAAGTGGCGTGTCCACGATGACAGAGTGAGGGCCTCTACCTGGGTCTCCTGACTATGCATCTCCTGACTCTTCTCCTGACTCTCCTAATGCTGAAGCTGAAGCTCCAATACTTTGGCCACCTGATGCAAAGAGCCAACTCACTGGAAAAGACCCTGATGCTGGGAAAGATTGAGGGCAGGAGGAGAAGGCAGCGACAGAGGATGAGATGGTTGGAAGGCATCACCGACTCAATAGACAGGAACCTGGGCAAACTCTGGGAGATAATTAAGGACAGGGAAGCCTGATGTGCAGCAGTCCATGGGGTCTCAAAGAGTCGGACACGACTGAGCAACTAAATGACAACAACCTATGACTTTGTGCTTTCTCTGCAGGGTCCAAAACTGGAATTGGAAACCAGAGACTGATTTTTTTCCTGCAACAATTCATTGAGTTCAAAAAATTTTTTAACGTTGCTTTAACCTGATATAGAATATTCTCCACCCAGCAGCCGCCATGGGGGTCAGGTCACGTGGCTACTTGGCTCTGAAACCATGTCTCCACCATGCTCTGTGGGGCACCATGACCCCTAACCCTAACCCTAAGTTGGTCTGACCTCATCTGCCCTCTCTGAACTCGATTTGCCCCCGTGTCCACCTTTCCTGCCAGGTGGCCTCCCTTCTGTTTCTTGACATGCACCTGTGCTCTGCACGTGTCTCTGCACCTGTCTCTGGCCCCTGCAGCCCCTCAGGGTCTCTGTGAGGCCGAGCGGCTTGTTCCACTTGAGTGTCAGTTCTTACCTAGGCCCTCCTGGCCACTGCCATTCAATTTGCAAACCCACCCTGCCCTCCTCACTCCCCTCTCCAGCCTCCTTTTTCTTCATGGCAGCTTCCTTCTAACACCCGATGTAATGGACTTAACTCTTCTGTGCATCTCTTCCCCGTTTATGAACAAGACTGTGTCCATTCCTAAAATTTATCTCGATGCCCCAATGCACAGTGTGACTATATCTAGAAATGAGGCCTTGAAGGAGGTGACTAAGGTTAAACGGGGCTTCCCTGGTGGCTCAGATAGTAAAGAATCTGCTTGCAAAGCAGGACACCCCAGTCTGATCTGTGGGATGGGATGATACCCTGGAGAAGGAAATGGCTACCCACTCCAGTATTCTTGCCTGGAGAATCCCATGGACAGAGGAGCCTGGCAGGCTACAGCCCTGGGGGTCACAGAGTTGGGCATGACTGAGTGACGAACACTTTCATTCTCAAGGTTAAATGAGGTCATAAGGCTGGGGCCCTGATCCAATAGGAGTGGTGACCTTATAAGAAAAGGAAGAGACACCAAATCTCTCTCTTTCGGGGTGTCCAGAGGAAAGGCCACCCAGAGGACACAGTGAGAAGGGAGCCATCTGCGAGCCAGGAAGAGAGGCTTCTCTAGAAACCAACCCTGACAGCACCTTGACCTTGAGCTTTTAGTCTTCAGAACTGTGAGAAAGGAACGTCTGTTGTTGAAGCCTCTCAGTCTGTGGTCTCTTGTCATGGCAGCCGGGGCTGACAATACAACTGCATCATCCCATGAGAACCTCAGCTCCGTGAAGACAGGCATGTGGATCTCCTGTCTCTTTTGTATGAATACCTCCTGCGAGAGTACCAAACACATATTTGCTGAGGGCAGAAGGTGGTTTGTTCCTGTCTCTTCCAGGGAAAGTAGGGATGGGTCTGGGGGCTCCTGAGTGTGTCTGGGCACCACGGGGACAGTGAGGAGTCCAACCTGGTTGGTGACGATCACTGCTTTCCCCAGTTCCTTCTGGAGCAGGGTCTGAGTTCTTGCTTATGACCCCACATCTGTTGCCATGGGTCTGTCTCCCTGCCTCTCCATTGGGGCAGTGACTGAGTCTCTGGCTAATTCAGATTTTCTAGCTCTGCATCACCAGATGTACCAGTTACCTTTTTATTAGTGTTTCGAAGGTGAAAACGGCCAAGAGCTGCCAGTTACGGAAAAGGTGGGTGCCCGTTCCCTTGGTTCCAGTGGCCCCACCTCGGACTCCAGGATGTGCAGATGCCAAGCCTGGGGATGCCCCCTCTGAGCTGGGAACCTGCCGTATCGTGTGGCGTCGAGACAGCAAAAACAGCACAGGTTGCCCCTACCTCACCCTGGATTGCACACACCGTTTATTTCCTGTGTCTACTGCCAAAACCTGAGACACATGCCATATGTCCACTTGTTTCCAAAGACTCTAGGATTGTAGATGCCTGGGTGGTGTTCGCACACACAGGGAGGTGTGATCATCGCCGACACACGGAGCCTGTGTGCTGGGAGGCCCTGCGATCCTGCCCGACCACATCAAACAGACACATACGGTGTTGGAGGTGTCATAATTCTAGACGCATAGCATATGTCCTTGGAGCAGACAAGGCGCTAAATTAATTCTAAAAGCCGGTTGTAAGTTTCTTGCCCAAACGCTCCCTCGCTGTATAAATAGCTTTTGTGTTCCACGTTTCCACTGTGGTCTCTCCGGAAGCCCAGATGTGTGATTCTGGCTTTATTTTTATAGCGCTGAGCATCTTCAAAATAGCCCATCTCCATAGAAGGAAACTGGTGGGGGGCAGTGATCAAATGCTAAGCAGGGGGATGTTTGCTCTATCTGGCTAGGAGTCCTTGCCTCCTGCTTCAGCACCTCAGCCCTTGCAGGATGCTCTTCTAAACCTTCTAAGGAGGGACTTCTTGTCCTGGTTCTTTCTGTCTCTCCTCCAGGACAGGCTACGTCCCCAAAGACACCTGGAGTCTGGCCCAAGTCCTGCCTCCTGCACCTCTTCTGAGTTGAAGGTTTTCTCCATGTCATATTGAACCATTGGGGCTTCTTTGTGAACTTGAGGTGTGCTGGATTTGGGAGCAGAGCAAACTAGAATCCTGGCAGAAGATGCGAAAGGGAGACGGAAATGACTTCCTGGGTGTGTGTGTTTGGGGAGGGGTGGGGGGGATGATGAAAGAAGAGCAAGGACCCTGGTCTCAGCCTGAGTCTTGAGCGTTGGCCCCTCCCGTCCCCCACCACTCCCCTTCCTCCCCTCCCCTCCTTCCTCTCCCTCCTTCCCCTTCCTGTTCCAGGCTCTAGTTCTCCTGCTCACCTTGCCCAGGACCCCCACCGCTCCATGTGGTATTAGAAAAGTGTCCCTCTCTGGGGGCACCCAACTGCACGGGTGCTCACCTGAGCAAGGGGACAACACCCTTTGAAAAGGAAAAGTCTGCCCTTCCTCAGCACAGATGCAGCTTCGCATACGCATGAGCGCAGAGCCCAGTGAATGGAGGACAGAATGGATTTCAGCTCCCCTTGCCTCTCGGCTAGCTGCCTTTTTGCAGCGTGTGACCTGCACAACAGTCCCAGGCAGTCCTGGAAACGGATTCTTTTCCCCTCAGTCTAGCTCAGATACTTCCTATTTGCTCTGGCCTTCGTGACAGATTCTGTTCTCCAAGATATTGTTGACAATGACATCTCCCATTTCACGCGACCTTACAGGGACAGTTCTTTCATCTAGAGTTGGAGTCCACATTCCATCCCCTTGAATCTGGAGGGTGTATGACCTTGGCTAGGTGATGCTATGTGACTTCTGAGGTGAGGTTTAAAAAGTCATAAAGCTCCCTCTTGGTTCTCTTGGGAGGCTCTCTCTTGCATATGGCAGTATGCAGCTGCCATACTGCAGGGAAGCCCAACTAGCCCATACAGAGAGACCACAGAGAGGCCTGGGTGAGTGTTCCAGCCAGCAGGACGGGAAGGTCCCTGCCAACAGCCAGCAGCAGGTGAGACATGTGCGTGGAGATGGCCCGTGGATCCATGAGCATAAGGAAAAGGTTCTTTTCTGCTACTAAGTTTCAGGGTGCTTTTTTTCCTTCTCTAAACTTATTTTTTTCTAATTTTCAATTGGAGGATAATTGCTTTACAATGTTGCGCTGATTTCTGCAGCACATCAGCATGAATCAGTCATAGGTACACACATGTCTCATCCCTCTTGAACCTCCCTCCCACTTCCCACCCCATTCTAGCCCCCGGCATTGTCACAGACCACTGGGTTGGGCTTCCTGTGCTATAGAGCAGCTTCCCATTAGCTGTCTATTTTACACATGGTAATATATATTTCAATGTGGGGTGTTTTCTTTTTTAAACTTACACAGCAGTGGTAATTAGACTATCTTCAAAACTCGGCTGTGCTCCTCCATCAAGAAGCCCTCCAGGATGCCTAGGCTGGGTCGAGACATTCCTTCTTCTGGGCCCCTTCCCGTTGCTCCAGGCTCTTTGATCACACCACTGAGGCTGTGCGTTAATCCCTGCAGCAACTCTGTGAGCCAGGTCTCCTAGCCCCTCTTCACAGATGAGGAAGCTGAAGCTTGGAAGGTTAGGAGACATTGCCCAGGTTCACGACTGCCAAATTGGCAGGGCCGGGTCTCCTCCCTGGAGGGGGCTGTAAAAGATACGGAAATACATAAAATAAAATTCATGAGATTGCCTGGTACCAGGTTCCCAAACCTTCTGACTTGCACCTGGGGAACTCGGTTAAGGACCCCAGACAGAGGTGAACAAAGCCCAGTGTACCCCTTGAATTCAGCACCGCCCCCCAACAAGGTAAGATGCTCCTCAGAGCTGTCAGAGATTCTGAAAGCAAACCACGAGGCAGTCAGCCAGGAACGTGGCTCCGACACGTGGTGGAGGCGGCTGCAGCCCACAGATCTGGGGCAGCCAGCTCCGTACTGAGGCCAGGGCTCCGTGGGCTCCAGCAGGTAGGGAGAAGCGGGGTGGTTGGGCGAGATTCATGCTTGTGCAGGTGGAGGCCTGGGAGCTGCAGGAAGCAGCTCTGTGCTCAGGCTTCTCTGGCTCCCAGGCTGAGAAATCGGAGGCCCTGGCCTCGCCTTGGTTGGCCTCTGAGCTGCTGCTGTTTCCTCACTGGCAGGGAAATTCATGCATCTGTGAAATGGGGTCAGGCGTCGGAGGAGTAGGGGGCAGGCGAACCACCTCTCTTACAATGAAAGCCTTTCTTTCCACAACACAACCCTTTTATATATTGATTTTGAACATGAGTGGCTTGCATTTTAAGGAAATAGCACAGTGCAGCAACACACTGTAAAAAATGTTTTTCAAACAGAATGTAGAATGAGAAGTTCAAGTCTCTTCTCATTTCCAGCTCTCATTTTCTCCCTACAGAGGAACTATTGTTCACCCGGCAGTCTGTTCCTTCATGGTCTTTTCTCTACAAGTTTGCGTATGTGTAAACATGCGTACGTACATACGTGCAGATATAAGGTTTGACGTAAGTGTGATTATGTTATTTGCATTATTCTGCGACTTGATGTTCACTGGGATTTCAAAACCGATTGTCTTGGGGATTTCCCCACGTTTGCGAAGTTGGTGGTGAAATGCATTCTTTTTACAGCCGCATAGTTTTCCACAGTGTGACTGCATCGTGGTTTGTTTAACCAAGTTCTTGGAAGCTGTTTGGAAGGTTTCCCATATTTTTTTCCTATTACCATCAGCTCTCTCTCCTTACTTCTTTGTGTGTTTGTGCTGGCGTTCCTACAAAGCAGCTTGACTTGGCATTGTGAGACTAAAGGATAGATGCATTACAATTTTTAGTGATGCTGAGCACAGGGACGTCTACTCAATACCCTGAAATGACCCATATGAGAAAAGAGTCTAAAAAAGAGTGGATATGTGTATATGTATAACTGATTCACTTTGCTGTACACAATAAACACATTTTAAATCAATTATACTCCAGTGAAAATGAAAAAAAAGAGGTTTTAGTGACACCGAATTGCCTTCCCCAAATGTTTTCTAGTGACCACTTCCTCCACTTGCATGCGAGAGCTCATACCTCACACCTCACTGACTTTATTGGTGTTCCATCACTCAGTTGTGTCTGGCTCTTTGCATCCCCATGGACTGCAGCACACCAGGCTTTCCTGTCCTTCACCATCTCCCGGAGTTTGCTCAAACTCATGTCCATGGAGTCAGTGATGCTATCCAGCCATCTCATCCTCTGTCGCTGTCTTCTCCTGCTTCCCTTAATCTTTCCCAGAATCAGAGTCATTTTCAATGAGTTGGCTCCTCGCATCACGTGGCCAAAGTACTGGCGCTTCAGCTTCAGCATCAGTCTTTCCAGTGAATATTCAGGGTTCATTTCCTTTAAGATTGACTGGTTGGATCTCCTTGCAGTCCAAGGGACTCTCAAGAGTCTTCTCCAGCACCACAATTGGAAAGCATCAATTCTTCTGTGCTCAGTCTTCTTAAGGGTCCAACTCTCACAGCCATACATGACTACTGAAAGAACCATAGCTTTGGTTGTATGGACCTGATGTTACCTATTACCAATCTTTTTACTCTTTATCAGTCTAATGGCCACAAACTATATCAGTTATTGCAATTTGCATTTCCCAGTGTAACTACTTAGGCTGAGCATATTTTCATATGTTAATTGGCCAATCATATCTCATCTATAAAAGTGGCTATTCCTAACTGTAGTAATTAAGGTGCTTTGGGGAGCAAGGAACAGAAAACCATGACTCAACTGGCTTGAGCGATAAGGAATTTATCTTCTTATATTAAAAGAGCTGGAGATGGGGGAATGCAAAATGGTGCAGCTGCTTTGAAAAACAGTATGTCTTTCTCTCAAAAAAAATAAAAAATAAACATAGAATCACTATATGACGCAGCAACTCCACTCCTGGGTTTATACCCAGGACTGAAGCAAGGACTTAAAGAGACCTTTGTTTACCCATGCTCACAGCAGCATTATTCACAGCGGCCGGAAGGCAGAAACAACCCACGTGTCCATCAGCGAGTGAATGGGATAAACACAGTGTGGTCCGTCCAAACGGTGGGAGGTTATTCAACCTTAAAAAAGGAAGGGATTCTCACACATGTTACGATGTGGGTGAACCCAGAAGATGTCATGTGAAACGAGATGAGCCTGTTGCAAAGGGACAAATACAGTGTGATGCCACTTACACGAGGTGCCTGGAGGAGTCGGATTCATAGAGACAGAAAGCAGAAGAGGTTGTGGGTTGGGGCGATGGGGAGTTAGTGTTTAGTGGGGACAGAGTCTCCATCTGGGAAGATGAGTAAGTGCTGGAGATGAGGACGGGGAGGCTGGCACGACACCCTGAATGTGCTTAACGCCGCCGAGCTGTGCGCTTGAGAACAATGCGCGTCATCACTATGGTATTTTATGTTACACGCGCGTTATCACAGAGAGACACAACTTTTAAAGTAAAAACAAACACATCTCCTGGGTTGGTGAACTCCGCAGCCCAGTGATGTCAGGGAGGCCCTGGTTCCTTCCATTTTTCTGCCCTTCCAACCTCGGGGACGTTGTCGTCTTTAGCCATCTCCCCTCCTGCTCTAAGACCTCTGTGGCCTCTTCTGGTCTCACAACTTCACCATGGTGACAGCAAGCAGGAAAGGGCGTGTCTTGGTGGCGTCTCTTTTTTGAGGTTGAGGAAGCTCTTTCCCTGTCCTCCTCTCTGCCCCACCCCCCACGCCCAGCCGATGGGACAGGTGACATCACCTGCCCTCCACCTGTCCTGTCTATGGGCAACTGGCCATGGTGAGTCAGTGATCATGGGAGTCAGCCCCAGATCCCAGGGCACTGGGGCTGGGCCCTGCCCCAAGCACAGGTCCACATGGAGGTGGTGACCTGAGCAGACCCAGGGCCCTGGGACGGGGGCGCAGGAGTGGCCACCCCAGCAGGCGACCAGCACAGCTCCAAACAACGCTCATCACCCTTTTAATGCTGGGTAGTTTTTGTTTGCTTTTGATTTGTAGGAGCTCTTTACATGTGATCAAACATAATCTTCTTTCTGTGATGAGTGTTAACAATGGTTTTCCTAGTCTGTTGCTTTCCTTCGAGTGGATTGTATTTATGTAAGGCCAGGAGTCAGCTATTGGCACCCCACTCCAGTACTCTTGCCTGGAAAATCCCATGGAAGGAGGGGCCTGGTAGGCTGCAGTCCATGGGGTCATGAAGAGTCGGACATGACTGAATGACTTCACTTTCACACATTGGAGAAGGAAATGGCAACCCACTCCAGTGTTCTTGCCTGGAGAATCCCAGGGACAGGGGATCCTGGTGGGCTGCTGTCTATGGGGTCCCACAGAGTTGGACACAACTGAAGTGACTTAGCAGCAGCAGCAGCAGCAGCAGCAGGAGTCGTCAGCTATGATTTTTCCAGTTGTCATGTATGGATGTGAGAGTTGGACTATAAAGAAAGCTGAGCACTATAAAGAAAGCTGAGAATTGATGCTTTTGAACTGTGGTATTGGAGAAGACTCTTGAGAGTCCCTTGGACTGCAGGGAGATCCAACCAGTCCATCCTAAAGAAAATCAGTCCTGAATATTCATTGAAAGGACTGATGCTGAAGCTGAAACTCCAATACTTTGGCCACATGATGAGAACTGACTCAATGGAAAAGACCATGATGCTGGGAAAGATTGAAGGTGGGAGGAGAAGGGGATGATAGAGGATAAAATGGTTAGATGGCATCACCGACTCAGTGGACATGAATTTGAGCAGGCTCCAGGAGTTGGTGATGGACAGGGAAGCCTGGCGTGCTGTACTCCATGGGGTCACAAAGAGTCGGACACGATTGAGCAACTGAACTGAACTGAACTGAGGAGTCAGCTGGAAGTATGCTTTTTATCCCCAAACCTTGATTTCATTAATAATACAGATGCTTTTCTCTTGCTGAAAAACTAAATTGGAGGTAGCTGAGGCCATGAAGCCCTCGTTATTGGCTTTCAGTCTTTAGATGTTTCCAATCAGAGGCGGCTGCTGAGCCAAGTCACTGAGGGCTGCAGGTACCTTGGCACTCTCGGGGCACCCGCTGACACAGGAGGACAGTGAGGCAATGGGGCATCGCAGCCACGTGTGAGGGCCGCACTGGAGGAGAAGCTGCCCTGTCAGCTTTAACCCCTAGGAGTGGGGGCCTTTTCCTTCCATCCTCAGGGTACGAGTGGCTGTGCTCTGCCCTGTGGGGACCTGGTGGGGAGCACGCCCTTGGCCTCTCCCTGTGTTCCTGACTTATTGACCACAAGCAAACCAAGTAGATGGAGACTCTTAAAGAACTTGATTTGGAAAAACAACCCAAGTGCAACAGAGACTGCGTTTCTATACAAAGCCCACATAGATGATTCCACTGATGGGGTTAACTAGATGGCGAAGCCGACTCGATGATCACAAATGTACACACATCTCAGGCCATGGGAGCCATGCAGGCCTGGGGCTGGCAGGACGGAGCAGAGAGCAGTGCCCATCCCTCACCCTGGTTCTTGGCCTCTGTACACTCCTGGGCGGTGGTGGGATGGACTTTGGGGGCATGGAGAACAAGGGAGATGCTTTGCTCTCTCGTTGGTCTCACTTGACTTATTCAGAGCCCAGGGAACAAGGGGTTTATTTACTGGAGATCCCCTTGCAGCCCCGGACCCCATCACCTGATTTTTGTGGACACAGGGGCTGGAGTGACTACAGCTCCTGTGTGTGTCGTGAGTCCTGTGCTCCAGGTACTGTTCTCCTTGCTTTGCAGGGGTAACAACCTTATGAGGCTAGAACTGACATTGACCCATTTTACAGATGGGGAAACTGAGACACAGGAGGCCGCATAAACACAAGCAATGCTGCTGCTTTCACCTTCAAGTCCCCGCTCTCTCTCCGCCTGTTTATGGAAAGCAGAAGCCCCTTTGCCAAAACCCAAGTGGGGTCTTCCATGTCCTGACCCATCTGTGGTTGGCAGCTCACCTTCCTTGCCAGCTTTCTGAGTCGAGGACGTTGACGACCAAGTGGTAGAATGGAGATCATGAGAGAGGGTCTCGGGGAAGAGAGGAGAAGGGGTCCTGAGATACTGAGGAGGAAAGGTCCTCTTCTGAGGCTAGGGGAGGGCGTGGGGGTGAGACGCAAAAGGCAGGTGCCTCCCCCCACCTCGTGGAGCAAAGGTGAGACCGGGTTCTAACCCTGGGAGGGGCTGAACACACGAAACAACACGTGCCTCTGATCTCGTGTCTGGGGCCCCCGTCCTTAGGTCACGCTGCTTCCTCTCACACTGGTCCATCAGTTCTCTAACTGCAGGTGTGACAGTGTACTGCCTGGAAGGACTTTGCAGTACACCAGGCTGGGGAGAAAGTGCTTCACCTGCATCCCACCGGCTGTACTTCCATCTGGGACACCCAGGAACACCCTGAAACGTGGGCGGAACCACGGTGCGTGTGACTGCCTGCGGGTTCATGCATTTTTCTGCAGAAACCACATGCAGCTGTCACCAGCCTCCAGAAGGCATCCTCCACGAGGTTAAAGCCATTGCTCTCTGTCAACGGCCATCCCTCAGGTGGGCAAAGGCTCTGGACTGGGACACCGTCTTCTCAGTGACCCCGGAGCTGCAGGCTGGACCTGTGCAGGAGAAGGAGCACCGGGTCAAAGCCACCCACTCAAATCCTGTGTGATTCCAGGCTGGTTTCCTACCCCCTCTGCATCCTCATTTGTGAACATGAGAACCTCCTTTCATGTGTGAGGAGTAAATACAGTTATCAGCTTTTCTGGTGGCTCAGTAGTGAAGAGTCTGCCAAGCAGGAGATGCAAGTTTGGTCCCTGAGTTAGGAAGATCTCCTTTAGAAGGAAATGGCAACTCACTGCAGCATTCTTGCCTAAAGAATCCCGTGGACGAAGGAGCCTGGTGGGTCACAGTCCACGGGGCTGCAGAGAGTCAGACACGACTGAGTGACCAAGCACACATTCATGGGGCCTGAATCACACGTCCGGTTGCTCTCTTGCCTCCTGCAAAGTCTCTCTCTTCTCGTCAGACTCCTCCTCCATCCGGTGTACCGCCTCCGTGTCCCCGAGGGTGGGACAAAGAAGAGATGAAATCTTGCTCGTTTTACCACCTCTGAGCAGCTGCAGTTAATATCTTGGGGGGAAAGAAGCTGAAATCATCATCTCGTTCAGGACTGTGCTTTCAAGGATTCTCAGTGCCTCTCCTCAGATGACCCCTCCCTGGTCATGAATATTCGAGAGCCTGATGATGGTCCGGTTGCTTAATGCAACCACTGAGAGTGAACATCTGGGCCCCAGAGACACCACACCCAGAGGATATTAGCAGGAGAGGGAGGTGCTGGACACATGTTTCCTCCTTGGCCACATCCCAGCCTAAGCCAGCCGTCCCCAGACGGCCCCCATCTGTGCTGGCCCACGGAGGTGAGAGCAGGTGAGCACTTGGGGTCTAGGCCCATTAATCTCACTGGCAGCCCTGATGCCCGAGCACATTTATGGCCCAGTCAGTCCTCGGCCTCATCTCCTTGCAGTCTCTGCTTTTTTTTTTAACTTTCAGCTTCCATATTTTCTGGTGACAAACTAGGTCATATCCACAGCAAAGGGGACTCTACCATCATATCATGCCATCGTTATTAAATAAATAAACACTGACCTTAGGTTGCTGATTCATTCTTAATTTGAAGGGGAGGGTCAAGACCAGAAGCACAGGCAGCCAAGCCCCCCACCCCCAGATTCCCCAGTCACACCCCTCATGCCTCAGGGGTACTGTGTGACTGCTTCTGGTCGATGGGTGGCGATCTGAGGTGGCATGAGGCACTTCCGGGCAGGAGTAGTTAACAGCTGACATGAGGTATTCCCACTCTCTTTTAGAGAATGTAGGAGCCATGTAGTGAAGTGGAGAGCAGCATGGGAAGCTCCCTGGATAGCAGAGTCACTGAACGGAAGACTTTTAAAATGGACTGATAGAAAATTCGAGGTACAGAAAGATTAGCAGGTCAGGACATGACTGCCCTTGGAAAGATCGTTTGTTACTCACAGTTCCTGAGAGGAGGGGGCATGCGATGCCAGGCAGGGCCGCAAGGGGAGACCCCAGGGTGGCTGGAGGCAGAGGGAGGGAGGGGCCGTGCAGACCGGAGACCTCACTGAGGTTTCTGTGGAAGGAGTGGACAAGGCGGGGTGGGCAGCTGAGGACTGGCTGGTCTGGATCTTTCCTGCAGGCTCCAGGGCACAGGGCCCATCCCTGGTTGTGTGGAACCTGCCCAGGGTGGAGAGGACAGGTGGACAGTGGCCCAGAGGGTGGGAGCCCCGTGGAGGAGGGGGAGGGTGGTGGATGGGTTCTGGGTTGGTTGGTTTGCCTTGGAAAGGTGTGCTCACGGGTGAGTTGTTTACTGTCTCTCAGATCAGATCAGATCAGATCAGTCGCTCAGTCGTGTCCGACTCTTTGCGACCCCATGAATCGAAGGACACCAGGCCTCCCTGTCCATCACCAACTCCTGGAGTTCATCCAGACTCACGTCCATCGAGTCAGTGATGCCATCCAGCCATCTCATCCTTTGTCTTCTCCTTCTCCTCCTGCCCCCAATCCCTCCCAGCATCAGAGTCTTTTCCAATGAGTCAACTCTTCGCATGAGGTGGCCAAAGTACTGGAGTTTTAGCTTTAGCATCAGTCCTTCCAAAGAAATCCCAGGGCTGATCTCCTTCAGAATGGACTGGTTGGATCTCTTTGCAGTCTAAGGGACTCTCAAGAGTCTTCTCCAACACCACAGTTCAAAAGCATAAATTCTTTGGCGCTCAGCCTTCTTCACAGTCCAACTGTCACATCCATAGATGACCACAGGAAAAACCATAGCCTTGACTAGACGGACCTTTGTTGGCAAAGGAATGTCTCTGCTTTTCAATATGCTATCTAGGTTGGTCATAACTTTTCTTCCAAGGAGCAAGCATCTTTTAATTTCACGGCTGCAGTCACCATCTGCAGTGATTTTGGAGCCCCCCAAAATAAAGTCTGACACTGTTTCCACTGTTTCCCCATCTATTTCCTATGAAGTGATGGGACCATATGCCATGATCTTCGTTTTCTGAATGTTGAGCTTTAAGCCAACTTTTTCACTCTCCACTTTCACTTTTATCAAGAGGCTTTTGAGTTCCTCTTCACTTTCTGCCATAAGGGTGGTGTCATCTGCATATCTGAGGTTATTGATATTTCTCCCGGCAATCTTGATTCCAGCTTGTGTCTCTTCCAGTCCAGCGTTTCTCCTGATGTACTCTGCATAGAAGTTAAATAAACAGGGTGACAATATACAGCCTTGACGAACTCCTTTTCCTATTTGGAACCAGTATGTTGTTCCATGTCCAGTTCTAACTGTTGCTTCCTGGCCTGCATACAAATTTCTCAAGAGGCAGATCAGGTGGTTTGGTACTCCCATCTCTTTCAGAATTTTCCACAGTTTATTGTGATCCACACAGTCAAAGGCTTTGGCATACTCAAGAAAGCAGAAATAGATGTTTTTCTGGAACTCTCTTGCTTTTTCAATGATCCAGCGGATGTTGGCAATTTGATCTCTGGTTCCTCTACCTTTTCTAAAACCAGCTTGAACATCAGGAAGTTCACGGTTCACATATTGCTGAAGCTTGGCTTGGAGGATTTTGAGCATTACTTTACTAGCGTGTGAGATGAGTGCAATTGTGTGGTAGTTTGAGCATTCTTTGGCATTGCCTTTCTTTGGGATTGGAATGAAAACTGACCTTTTCCAGTCCTGTGGCCACTGCTGAGTTTTCCAAATTTGCTGGCATGTTGAGTGTAGCACTTTCACAGCATCATCTTTCAGGATTTGGAATAGCTCAACTGGAATTCCATCACCTCCACTACCTTTGTTCATAGTGATGCTTTCTAAGGCCCACTTGACTTCACGTTCCAGGATGTCTGGCTCTAGGTGAGTGATCACACCATCATGATTATCTGGGTCGTGAAGTTCTTTTTTGTACAGTTCTTCTGTGTATTCTTAATATCTTCTGCTTCTGTTAGGTCCATACCATTTCTGTCCTTTATTGAGCCCATCTTTGCATGAAATGTTCCTTTGGTATCTCTGATTTTCTTGAAGAGATCTCTAGTCTTTCCCATTCTGTTGTTTTCCTCTATTTCTTTGCATTGATTGCTGAAGAAGGCTTTCTTATCTCTTCTTGCTATTCTTTGGAACTCTGCCTTCAGATGCTTATATCTTTCCTTTTCTCCTTTGCTTTTTGCTTCTCTTCTTTTCACAGCTATTTGTAAGACCTCCCCAGACAGCCATTTTGCTTTTTTGCATTTCTTTTCCATAGGGATGGTCTTGATCCCTGTCTCCTGTACAATATCATGAGCCTCAGTCCATAGTTCATCAGGCACTCTATCTATCAGATCTAGGCCCTATTTCTCACTTCTACTGTATAATCATAAGGGATTTGATTTAGGTCATACCTGAATGGTCTAGTGGTTTTCCCTACTTTCTCAATGTAAGTCTGAATTTGGCAATAAGGAGTTCATGGTCTGAGCCACAGTCATCTCCTGGTCTTGTTTTTGCTGACTGTATAGAGCTTCCCCATCTTTGGCTGCAAAGAATATAATCAGTCTGATTTTGGTGTTGACCATCTGGTGATGTCCATGTGTGGAGTATTCTCTTGTGTTGTTGGAAGAGGGTGTTTGTTATGACCAGTGCATTGTCTTGGCAAAACTCTATTAGTCTTTGCCCTGCTTCATTCCATATTCCAAGGCCAAATTTGCCTGTTACTCCAGGTGTTTCTTGACTTCCTACTTTTGCATTCCAGTCACCTATAATGAAAAGGACATCTTTTTTGGGTGTTAGTTCTAAAAGGTCTTGTAGGTCTTCATAGAATCATTCTACTTCAGCTTCTTCAGCATTACTGGTTGGGGCATAGACTTGGATTACTGTGATATTGAATGGTTTGCCTTGGAAACGAACAGAGATCATTCTGTCGTTTTTGAGATTGCATCCAAGTACTGCATTTCGGACTCTTTTGTTGACCATGATGGCTACTCCATTTCTTCTGAGGGATTCCTGCCCGCAGTAGTAGATATAATGGTCATCTGAGTTAAATTCACCCATTCCAGTCCATTTCAGTTCGCTGATTCCTAGAATGTTGACGTTCACTCTTGCCATCTCTTGTTTGACCACTTCCAATTTGCCTTGATTCATGGACCTGACTTTCCAGGTTCTTATGCAATATTGCTCTTTACAGCATCGGACCTTGCTTCTATCACCAGTCACATCCACAGCTGGGTATTGCTTTTGCTTTGGCTCCATCCCTTCATTCTTTCTGGAGTTATTTCTCCACTGATCTCCAGTAGCATATTGGGCACCTACTGACCTGGGGAGTTTCTCTTTCAGTATCCTATCATTTTGCCTTTTCATACTGTTCATGGGTTTCTCAAGGCAAGAATACTGAAGTGGTTTGCCATTCCCGTCTCCAGTGGACCACATTCTGTCAGATCTCTCCACCATGACCCGCCCATCTTGGGTTGCCCCACGGGCATGGCTTAGTTTCATTGAGTTAGACAAGGCTGTGGTCCTAGTGTGATTAGATTGACTAGTTTTCTGTGAGTATGGTTTCAGTGTATCTGCCCTCTGATGCCTTCTTGCAACACCTACCGTCTTACTTGTGTTTCTCTTACCTTGGGCGTGGGGTATCTCTTCACGGCTGCTCCAGCAAAGCACAGCCATTGCTCCTTACCTTGGACAAGGGGTATCTCCTCACCACTGCCCTTCCTGACCTTCAATGTGGGATAGCTCCTCTAGGCCCTCCTGCGCCTGTGCAGCCATGGCTCCTTGGACGTGGGGTTGGTCCTCCCAGCCTCTAGGAACTAGCTAATCTTGGGAGAGGTGGTTCCCCTCCAGATGTGACAACATCAGACTAGAAAACAAGGGACATGGTTAATACAAAGACAGCTCATGCTGGGCTTTGTAGGCGGGAATTAACCTGGGTTATGTTGAGCCATGAAGATCTGGGGATGATGTGCCGTATTAGGTTAGAGCACTGTTGTAGGAACTCAAGGAGAAGCACGGAAACTTGGCTGTGGACTGAGCCTCACAACGCTGTGACATCTAAAATGCTGACTCACGCACTCAGCCAGTCCTGTATTCAGCCAGTGGTCACTGCACATGAGCTGTGCATCAGGCCCAGTGCTGGGTCTGGGCTCACAGAGGTCCAGCCTTAGCCCTGCCCTCGATGGAACTCTCAGTCTTAAGAGAAAGCAAGATGCATTGAAGGGTAGGGCGAGGATGGCCAGGATGGAGGCTGGGCAGACCCAGACAGAGGATGGGTCCACAGTGATGAGTCAGGGAGTGATTCCTCCTCAGGTGGAGGAATTAGGGAGGGCTTCTCAGAGGAAGTGATGTTTGAGTCGGGTCTTGATGGAATGACATAAGAGTTTCCCTGTGGAGACAGTGGGCATGGATGCTCTAGGTGGTCTAGGAAAAGCAGATAAACACATATCCAGGCTTTGCAAAGGGCTCAGTGGGGCAAAAATAACTACTTTAAACATGGGCAAAGAAGCTGAATATTTTTCCAAAGACCTACAAATGGCCAAGAGGTACATGAAAAGATGCTCAACATCACTAACCGTTAGGGAAATGCAAATCAAAACCACAGCAATATATCACCTCACACCTGTTAGGATGACTATTCTCATGAAGACAAGAAATGACAGGTGTTGGCAAAGATGTGGAGAAAAGGGAACCCTTGTACACTGTTGATAAGAATGCAAATTGGTGCAGTCATTATGGAGAACAGTACGGAGGTTCCTCAAAAAATTCAAAATAGAATCATCATATGACCCAGTTCTGAGTATATTAATATTAATACACACCAAAAAGAAATGAAATTAGTATCTTGAAGAAATATCTGCACTCTCTTGTTTGTTGCAGCATTATTCACACCATAGTCAAGACACAGAAACACCCTAAGTGTCCAGTGACGGATAAATGGATAAAGAAATTGTGGACTATTTAGCCTTTAATAAGAAAGAAACTGTGCCATTTGTGACAACATGGAGGAGCCCAGAGGACAGCGTGTTGAGTGAAATAAGCCAGACAGACAAAGACAATTAAAGTAGGGCCTCACTTATATGTATCTGTGTCTCAGTGGCAGAGAATTTGTCAGCAATGCAGGAGACAAAGGAGATGTGGGTGTGACCCCTGGGTCGGGAAGATCCCCTGATGAAGGAAATGGCAGCCCACTCCAGTATTCTTGCTGGGAGAATTCCATGGACAGAGGAGCCTAGTGGACTAGAGTCCATGGGTTGCAGAGTCAGACACGACTAAGCGCACACACACACACTTTGAAAAAGTCATAGAATCAGAGGCTAGAGCAGTGGTTACATGAGAAATGGGAGAAGTTGATCAGAGGGTACAGACTTCCAGTTACAAGATGAATAAGTTCTAAGTCTCTAATATGCAGCATGGTAAGTATAGTTAATAATATTTGAAAGTTGCTAAGAGAAAAGATTTTATGTTTTCAGCCCCTCCCTCAACACACACAAAATGGTAACTATGTAAGGTGATGGATATATTAACTTGATTGTGGTAATCACATTGTATACACATATTAAATCACTGCATTATACACTTTTTAAAAGTCACATTGTACAACCTAAATATACATATTTCTCTGTGTGCCATTAAACCTCACAAAGCTGGGGCGGAAAAGAGTTCAGAGAGGCTGGAACAGGAAAGGACCAGGACTGTGGTCAAAGACGTGGCTGGAAGCCCAGGTGGGCTGACACCCGAGGTGGCTCTGAGAGGAGGGGCCGGGCTCCGGACCCCCGCTGCAGGTCCACGGCTGGAAGCCCAGGTGGGCTGACACCCGAGGTGGCTCTGAGAGGAGGGGCCGGGCTCCGGACCCCCGCTGCAGGTCCACGGCTGGAAGCCCAGGTGGGCTGACACCCGAGGTGGCTCTGAGAGGAGGGGCTGGGCTCCGGACCCCCGCTGCAGGTCCTGGAAGCCTGGGCCATGGACAGACCACGGGTAACATGATGAGATTAGCGGGCACAGCTAACGATGAGATTAGGGTCTCAAGGCCCTCCTTCAGGGGCTGCACGGGTCTCAAGGCCCTCCTTCAGGGGCTGCAGCATCAGATTTTTGGGACACTATTGGTAAAGAACTTGCCTGCCAATCCAGGAGACATAAGAGACATGGGTTAGATTACTAAATTGGTAAGATACCCTGGAGGAGGAAATGGCAACCCACTCCAGTATTCTTGCCTGGAGAATCCCATGGACAGAGGAGCCTGGTGGGCTACAGTCCTTGGGGTCCCAAAGAGTTAGACATAACTGAAGGGACTTAGCATGTGTGCACGTGCATTCTCTCCTGTCAAAGTAGGAGACAAAAAAAGTCACTTAACCTCCTCTCCTCTAAGACAGGGAAAGTAAATACTCTCCTCCCTTCTTGTATTTATGGCAGATATAACTAATCAATAGATACTCTTTGGACTGGAGGCCATATAGAGCCTCAGAGGCTTTCTCAACACAATATTTCAGGCAAGTACTACCCACAGGTCCAGATTGGCACACATGTCAAATTATGTGTCATTTAAAAGGTTAAGGGCATTGTGTCCTTTTTATAGAAGTATTAGTATTTTCATTTGGAAAAATAAGAACTGTCCTAGGGATGCAGAGTTTAATCAGAGGAATAAATCTCTAGTGGTAGAATTTTAGTAAGCAGTTTAGAGAAGGGAGGGGAGGTCTATATGATTTCCTCAGATCAGACCTGCCTCACCCACTCGGAACGCTGTCCTGTGTGGAGACCAAGGACAATTTTTTGGTTGTTTTCTCACTTTCTTGCCTCCATTGTCGGCAAAACCGTTCCTGTTTGTTTTCCTGGCCATGGTAAACACCGCGGAGCAGACGGGAGATGTTTCCATGGCAAGCACCTCCCACAGCATCTCCTTTTGTGTCCCCACAAAGCCCATGATCTGCAGGCGAAGAACAGACTCTCAATAAACATTTATTGATTGAATCTAAATTGCAATTTTGTCTACGGCCCTCTGGGAAGCCGAGCGGAAAGGAAATTCACTCCCATATGGTGCGGAGATGCACTGACTACCTAGAAACCAACCGAGGACCGCCCAGACTCCGAGATGGTGTCTGTCAGAAGCCACACGTGTCAGGACTCACGAGGCCCCTCGGTCAACGCCGGGATGCACACCCTCTTTCCTTGGCTCCCCCTGTCTGAGCCCCAAGAATAGTAACGGGCTTTTCCCCTGCTCGGCGTCTTATGACCTGGCCCAACACAGAGAACCCTCTCAATGAAAACTTGTGAATGAATGAGACAGTTACGAGCACCGGGAGAGGAATGGAGGGAGGCGTTCCTACCCTCCTCCCCAGTCCGCTAGGAGAGTGTGGGGCACTTGGAAGGCAGCTGGGGTGGGAGGTCGGGGGAGGGTGGACTATATGATGAGTTCAGTTCTGAGCTCCGTGAACTTGGCTGGTGGGCTTTACTTGGGGAGCTTGGGGTTTGTGGGGGCAGACGTTGGTATCCTGGGAGCGACTGGGGATCCCCGGGGGAGGGGACCCCAGGGGAAGAGCGTCAGGAGAGCGGGCAGAAGCCCAGCTCTGGTTCTGGAGCAGGGGAGGAAGTGAAGCGGCCGGGGGTGTCAGGGAAGGGACGTCGGAGGGGAGGAGGCCCCGGAGAGGAAAGCGGGGCCTCAACGAGTGCCTTCCGCACAGGGCAGCGAGGAGAGACGCCCACAGGGTGTGGTGCCACGTGTGGACGGCGCAGCCTCCTCACCTGAGCCCCGTCCAGCCTGGAAGCTGTGCCTGGCATGGTTAAAACTCCAGACTACCACAGAGACGGAGAACCCAAGACTCTCCCATCAGCCAACCTCTTTCTTGGGTTGGCCCCCTGCCCCGCCCTGCCCCCCTTCCCCTGGCCCTGGGTCTGAGCTTCGTGGTGCGATTTTAATGAGTTTCTGGTGCCATCGCACTGCCAGTGCGGCTGGGCCTGCGTGCGCAGCCTCTGTTCACGTTTCTCTCCTCCCGCGAGATCAGGTCTGAGGCCCCGGGTAGTCTCGAGGCCGGGTTCTCGAGGCCCCGGGTGTTCTCTAGGTACCCGGATGTTCTCGAGGGCCCTGGATGTTCTCAGCGCCCAGAGGCAGGAAGTGGATCTGCTGCTAAGTAGCTTCAGTGGTGTCCGACTCTGTGCGACCCCATAGACGGCAGCCCACCAGGCTCCCCCGTCCCTGGGATTCTCCAGGTAAGAACACTGGAGTGGGTTCCCATTTCCTTCTCCAATGCATAAAAGTGAAAAGTGAAAGTGAAGGCGCTCAGTCGTGTCCGACTCTTAGGGACCCCATGGACTGCAGCCTACCAGGCTCCTCCATCCACGGGATTTTCCAGGCAAGAGTACTGGAGTGGGGTGCCATTTCCTTCTCCTGGGCCCCGTTAACTCACGGGTGTGGCTGCGGGCAGAGGAGGAGCCTGGGACTCCTCCACGTGGAGACTCGAGGCTGAGGGTGCGGGAAGCCCGTGCATCATGGACCAGGAGGACCTGATTCTCTCCATCCTTCGTGCTGGGAGCGGCAAGCGGCCTGCTGTATGGGGAGCCTGCTTCTCATGCCATCAGCATGGATGGGGAGCCCACTCAGGGGGTGGTTCTGTCCCCTGAGCCACTGGACGCTGTCACCGGGAAGGTGAGAGAGTGCCTCCTCACAGCCTCAGCTGCCTGGGCCAGACGGGTCACGGGTGAGGGGCTGCAGAGTGGCCGGGGAGAGACTCGCAGAGCACACTGCCAGTGGAGTCTGGAGAACAAACCAGAGGGAAACAGCAGGGATCCCGAGGGCGGGGCCAGGGCGTTTGTGCCCGGCCTGGTGAGAGGCTGCCTCTTGTGGCGCGGAGAGACTGGTTTCTAGGCAGTTCTGGGAATTCACGGCGGTTTTCCAGCGACTCTCCAACAACTGTGAGGCTCTGGCCTTTGGAAATCAGGCTGCTGTGCGTGGGGCCGAGGCAGGAGTCCAGGGGCCGCGGGAGGTCACAGAGAGCGACCCCAACACATCGCAAGGGGTCCAGGCCACTTAGGGGTGGAGAGTGGGAGGTTCTGGTAGAAGGCTGGACAGGCCTGCCAAGGCCAGACCCTGGTGATGGTTGCAGGGCTTTGTCCTGCCTGCCTGGGGAGCTGTGGAGGGTGCCAAGGTAGCCTGTTCGAAAGCTCATTTCCCGCTACAGTGGGGAAGGGACTGGAGGGAGAGCAGAGGGTTCGAAGTCAGCGGTAAGGAACCTGCCTGCGATGCAGGAGCCGCAAGAGGCGTAGGTGCGATCCCTGCGTTGGGAAGATCCCCTGGAGGAGGGCATGGCAACCCACTCCAGTATTCTTGCTTGGAGAATCCCATGGACAGAGGAGCCTGGCGGGCTACAGTCCATGCGGTCGCGGAGCTGGACACGACTGAAAAACTAAGCACGCAGCATGGGGAGAGTCTGTAGCTAGTTCCCACACAGAACACCCGCTGGACTGTAGTCTCCAGTTCTGAGCCTGCTGTAATCTCTGACCCCGCTCCTTGTGGGTCTCACAGCAGCTCTGACATCCACCTTCGGACCCCGGGGGCTTTTTGATTGTCTGCAAAATTATATCCAAGCGTCTTTGCACAGTGACTTCCAGGCTCTTCCCATCTGCGGAAGAGTCCGTTGCCCCACCCCCGAATCCTCGGGACTTGCCTTGGCCAGTAGAATTTGTCAAAGTAAAAGGTCCGAATTCTAAATGTGGGCCCCTTGACGTTTTGCACACTCTCCTCTCTCTCTCTGGACCCTGCAGCTGTCCTGTGAACAGTCCAGGGCTATCACCCGCTGGATAATGAAGACATCACTTCCTGTATCTGTTAGCACTCGCTGCATAACAAATCGTGCTCAGTCATGTCCGACTCTTTGCGATCCCATGGACTGTAGCCCATCAAGCTCTTCTGTCCTTGGGATTTCCCAGACAAGAATACCTGGATGGGTTGCCATTTCCATCTCCAGAGAATTCTCCAGAGAATCTTCCCCATTCAGGGATTGAACCCAGGGCTCCTGCATTGCAGGCAGATTCTTAACCATCTGAGCCACCAGGGAAGCCCTCAGTGCTAACCCTGAGCCAAACTGTTTTACATGCTGTTGTTTAGTTGCTCAGTCATGCTCAACTCTTTGTGACCCCATGGACCATAGCCCGCCAGGCTCCTCTGTCCATAGCATTGTCCAGGCAAGAATACTGGAATGGGTTGCCATTTCCTCCTCCAGGGGATCTTCCCGACCCAGGGGTTGAACCTGTGTCTCCTGCGTGGGCAGGTGGATTCTTCACCACTGAATCACTTGGAAAGTGTAACAAATCACCCCCAAACTAAGCAGCACTAAGTGTGCACTCACAGTTTCTGTGGATCAGGGGTCAGGGCTGGGCTTACCTGGGTCCTCTGGCTTGCAGCCTCTTGTGTGGCTGCACACGGGGCTCAGATGGGACCAGAGGCCTAGCGGGATCGACCAGGGGCAGAATCCGCTGCCAGGCTCAATTCCCTGAACTGTACAATTCAGTTCCTCTCGGGCTGTTGGCCGGAGACAGGCCCCGGGCTCTTGTTGCGTAATTTCACCGTGGGGCAGTTTCATAGCATGGCAGCTGGCTTTGTCAGAAAGAGAAAGAGACAGAGAGAATATTATCAGGATGTCAGTCAGACTTCTGTGTCCTCATCTCAGAAATGACATCCATCACATTTGCTGTCATCTCGTCTCTAGAAGTGAGTCAGGGGTCTAAGCCCACACTCACACTTGTTCGGTTCTGCCTCTCCTGTGACGCTTCCTCAGACCCTCCTGCATTGCGGACCTCCCCTTGTCTGACTCCATTGCCTTTGGTGGCTGGGCCACCACTGGGCATTTCTCACTTCCCTCCAGGAACATCTGATTGTGTGTTTGGCACTACCCGGTCTTGGTGGCTCCCTCCGTTGCCTGCAAGATCTTCCTTACCCACCAATCCAGTTCCTCCTTCCCATGAAAGATGCTAGAGCACAAGTTCTGTGTCTAGAGTTCCAGCTCTGTGTCCCCCTGGAGAAGGCAGTGGCACCCCACTCCAGTACTCTGGCCTGGAAAATCCCATGGACAGAGGAGCCTGGGAGGCTACAGTCCATGCGGTTGCTAAGAGTCGGACATGACTGAGCGACTTCACTTTCGATTTTCACTTTCGTGCATTGGAGAAGGAAATGGCAACCCACTCCAGTGTTCTTGCCTGGAGAATCCCAGGGACAGGGGAGCCTGGTGGGCTGCTCTCTATGGGGTCCCACAGAGTCGGACACAACTGAAGTGACTTAGCAGCAGCAGAAGCTGTGTCCCCCTGGCTCACCCAGAATCGTGTCTTCCATTTAGCACGAACATCAGGATTGATGAATGACAGAACTTTGAGTCCCCTCTGTGTATTACACAGGTGTGACCTTCTATAAAAACTTTGAGACCATAGTAAATATGCATATAGTGGTAAGAAACAAGCAGAATACTGTTACACCCTTCAGTTACTTTCCCCCAATGAGACCAACCTGTGTGACTCTGTTACAACATCCCAAGAGGAAATTGTTTCCAGTTTCAATGTGTATGTTAATGTGTGCATTTGGTTCCATGCAGTTTTATAACTGTGAGTATTGTGTGACTACTGTCAACCACAGTCTATACAGTTCCATCAAAAGGACCTCTCATGGGAATTCCCTGGCGATCCAGTGGTTAGGACCCCATGATCTCACTTGAGAGGGCCCGGCTTCAATCCCTGGTCAGGGAACTAAGATCCCACAAGTCAAACATAGCAGCGGTCAAAAAAAAAAAAATTCCTAGTGCTGCCTTTTTATAGCCTGAGCCACCTCTCCTCCCCGCTTCCCCTGGAAGCCCCTGGCAACCACTAATCTGTTCTCACCTCTAATTTTATCATTTCAAGAGAGTTATAAAAATGGAATCATACGCTATGTAATCTCTTGAGGGTTCGCTTTTAGCACTTAGCACAATTCTCTTGAGATCTGTCCAAGTTATCATATGTATCAATAGTCTGTTCTTTTTTTTCTTTTATTACGCAGTCATATTCCATGGTATAGACACATTGCCATTTGTTTAATCACCCACCCTTTGAAGGGCATTTGGGTTGTCTCCAATTTGGGGCTATTATGAATAAGCCGCTGTGACCATTCCTGTATAGATTTCAGTGTGAACATAAGTTTTAATTTCCCTGGGATAAGTGCCCAGGAGGACAATAGCTGGGTTGGACGATAAGCGCGTGCTCAGTTTTACAAGAGTCTGCCGCGCTCCTTTCCAGAGGGGTGGCTTTGCGTTCCCACCCGCTGTGTGGTTCATTTCCTCCACCTCCTCGCCGGCGCTTGATCTCATCCTGGGTTTCCTCTGAGCATGTGGTGACAGGTCATTGTGACTTGACGATTACGTTTCCTCATTGGCTAAGGACGGTGAGCCTCTTGCCCCATTTCTTACTCGCCTTCTGTGTCCTCTGTGCTGAAACGTTTGTTCATGCTTTTTGCCAGTTTTCTAACTGGAGTGTTTATTTACTGTGAATTTTCTGAGATCTTTTTTACATCCTAGACGGGAGTGGTTTGTAAATATTTCCCCCTTGTCCATAGCTTGTCTTTCCATCCTCTTTAACAGGGTCTTTCATGGAGCAAAGTTTTTAACTTTGATGAGATCCAGTTAGCCAAATGTTCCTTATATTAAATGTGCTTTCAAGAAACTCTTCATCTAGCCCTATATTGTCAAGGCTTTCTCCTATTTTAATTCTAAGAACTGTATACAGCTCACCTTGGATAGCACGGGTTTGAACTGTGTGGGTCCACTTACAGGCAGATTTTTTTCAATAGTAAAGACTACAGGATTACACACCCTCAGTTTGTTCAGTCCTTGGATGACAAAACCATGGATATGGAGATGACCCCTGGATGAAGGGCTGCTATAAGTAAATAATCATGGATTTCCAACTGGGTGGAGGGCTGGCGCCCCAGCCCTACATTGTTGAATGTGTATGCCAAGTCACTTCAGTGATGTCCAATTCTTTGTGACCCCATGGACTGTAGCCCACCAGGCTCTTCTGTCTTTGGGATTTCCCAGGCAACATACTGAGGTGGATTGCTGTTTCCTTCTCCAGGGGATCTTCCCGACCCAGGGATAGAGCCCATGTCTCCCGCATTAGCTGGAGATTTCTTTGCCACTGAGCCATCAGGGAAGCCCCTGCATTGTTTAATCATTAAGTGTAGTTGTATTTTAAGTCCATGGCCCATTTTGAGTTAGTTCTGTGTCAAGTGTGAGGCTTAGATAGAGGTTCATTTTGTGGTGGTGGTTATTTACAGGCGTCCAGTTGCTCTTGGAGACAGAAATGGCAACCCACCCCAGTGTTCTTGCCTGGAGAATCCTATGGACAGAGGAACCTGGCAGGCTGCAGCCTGTGGGGTCACAAAAGAGTCAGACACAACTTAGCAACTGAACAAGAGCAAAGCTGCTCCGGTGCTGTTTATTGAACGGACTGTCCTTCTTCCGTTGAATTGCTTTTCCTCTTTTCTAAAATCAGTTGAGTATTTGTGTGTCTGTTTCTAGTTCTCTATTTGATTTCTCTGACCTATGTGTCTAATTCCTCTGGCAAAACTGCACTGTTTTGATCACTGTAACTATATATGCATGCTTGTGTGCTTAGTCGTGTCCCACTCTTTTCGACCCCATGGACTGTAGCCCGCCAGGCCCCTCTGTCCATGGATTTCCCAGGCAAGAATACTGCAGCGGGTTGCCAGTTCCTATCCCAGGGGTAACTGTTTAGTAACCCTCAATATTAGAAAAATTCCTCCCAGTTCAATCTGTTTCAAGAACATTTTTGCTGTTTGAAGTCCTGTGCTTTGCCCCAGAAACTTTAGAATAATCTTATCTGTAAAAAATCTTGCTGGGATTTTGATGGTACTTGTGTTAAACCTATAGATCAATTTGGTAAGAATTGACATCTTCACTATATTGAATCTTCCAACTATGAATGTGGTAGATTTCTCCATTTATGTAGGTCTTTTTCTGCTTAATTTGTTAGTATTTTGTAACATTCAAGATACAGATGGCTGTGCATGCTTTGTTAGATTTATACCTGAGTATTTATTTTCTTTGAAGCAACTGTCACTGTTTCCAGTTTCACTTTTCACAGTTCATTGTTGTTATGTTGAAATGTGATCAATTTTTATAAGTTGATCTTTCACGCTACAACACTGCTGAACTCTTTACTAGTTCTGCAGGTTTTTTGGTAGACTCCTTAGAATTTTCTGTATAGGCAGTCAGGCCATTTGTAAATGGTGACAGTTTCATTTCTTCTCATCCAAGCTATATAACTTTTATTTCCTTTTCTTGCCTTATTATACTGGCTAGCACTTCTAGTACTGTGTTGAATAAAGTGGGGAGAGACCATAGCCTTCTTTTGTTTCCAGTCTCAGGGGGAAAACATTTGGTATTTTACCATTAAATACAATGTTGGCTGAAAGGTTTCGGTGTTTGCTTCCTCAAGTCGAGGAAGTTCCTCTAGTCCTAGTTTCCAGACAGCTTTTGCAATGAGTGCGTGCTGGATTTTGCCAAGTGTAGTGGGGTTTTTTTGCATAAATTGTTAGGATCATATGATTTTTCTTCCTTAGCTTGTCAGTATGGGATATTGGGAGAAGGAAATGGCAACCCACTCCAGTATTCTTGCCTAGAGAATCCTGTGGACAGAGGAGACTGGTGGGCTGCTATCCATGGGGTCGCACAGAGTTGGACACAACTGAAGCGACTTAGCTTGCATGCATGCACTGGAAGAGGAAATGGAAACCCACTCCAGTATTTTTGCCTGGAGAATCCCAGGGACAGAGGAGCCTGGTGGGCTGCTGTCCATGGGGTCACACAGAGTCGGACATGACTGAAGTGACTTAGCAGCAGCAGCAGCATGGGAGATTACATTCACTTTTTAATATTGAACCAGACTTGCATCCTAGAATAAAGTTCCATTTTGTTATAGTATAAAATTCTTTTTTACATATTATTGAAATCAGTTTGCTAACGTTTTTGTTGATGATTTTTTAATCTAAATACATGAGAGATAGTGGCTTGTGCTTTTCTTTCTTTTACCTACCTTGATCTAGTTTTGGTGTCAGGGTAATATTAGCCTCATAAAATAAGCTTAAAGTGTTACTTTCTCTTGTATTTTCTGGGAGAGATGGTGTAGAATTACTGGTTTTTGTAGGGATTCCAGTGTATAAACACAACTGTTTGCAGTCTACTAGAGTTGTTGCTTTACCACCTGGGTAAGATGTAAGCTTACTTTCACTTAGGTCTCTATTACTGCCTCATTTAAGAAAAAAAAAATATCACATACATACATATAATGTGAGTATATACACATACGATTATGTATATAATTGTCTTAAGTATTTCTTACATACATGAAAGTCACATCAGATGTTATAATTTTGCTTCAATTATGAAATACAATTTAAGATACTCATTCATGAGAAGTAATAGTCTGTTATATTTATCCCTATTTCTACTCATTCGAAACTTCTTTTTTTTTTCCTTTCTGAAGTACCAAGGTTTCTTGAAACAAATGAAAAAAATAGAAATTCTCAGTAAAGAAACAGAAGTAATATTTTAAAAAGCTTGTGTTTATAGCACTTCTTTTACCTAATCTTTAGGCATATGTTTGCCAACAATAAGTTCTCTTGGTTTGCTTTCATTTGAGAATCTCTCCTTTTCCTTGGCTTCTGAAGGATATTTTTACCAAATATAGAACTCACAGTTGACAGCGCTTTCTATAGCACTTGAAAAATGTTGAATAACTTTCTGCTTCCATAGTTTGAGATGAGAAGCCTGCTGTCATTCAAATCGATGTCCCGTGTAAGTAATGTGCTGTTTCTCAATGTTTTTAATATTTTTTCTTTGTCTTAATTTGCAGATGTGTAATTTTTATGTGTATTTCTTTACACTTATTCTATTTGAAGTTAGTCAGCCTTTTGAATCTATACTTTATTGTCTTTCTCCAAATTTGGGGAGTTTTCAGCCATTATTTCTTTGGATACTTTTTCAGTCCCACTTTTTCTTCTTTCGGGACTCAGAAGCTATGGATATTTATCCTCTTTCACTGTCTCGAAGTCCCTGAGGATCTTTTGTTTTTCAACTTATTTTATGTTTGTATTAAGACTAGGGATTTTTGTAGCTCTAAACTCAAGTTTGCTGATTCTGTCCTTTGTCATCTCCACTCTTGTATTGGGCCCATCCTGTGAGGTCTTTTCCTGGTTATTGTATTTTTTCAGTTTTTAAATTTCCATTTGGCTTAAAAAAATAACTTCTATTTCTTTACTGAGAGTTTCTATTTTATTTGTTTCAAAAGAGTTTGTAATTGCTTGCTGAGCCTCTTTACGACGGCTGCTCTTAGATTCTCGGCCATTCCGACCTCCCATTCATTTCTGTAGGATGCCTGTCGACTTGTTTTTCACCCAAGTTGTGATTTTCCTGGTTCTTGGTAAGAAGGGCGACTTTTCCGTTCTGTCTTGGTCACTGGGAGTATTATATTGTGAGGCCCTGATCCTATTCCAGTTTTCTCTTGAGCGGGCAGTCTCCTCTTTGGGAGGCAGCACGAGGGTGGACAGGCTGTGTGGCCAGATCTCAGCTGAGCCCCTGCACCATCCTGGCTGAAGCAACTGCTGACTCTCGCCGCCTCGCTGCGGGGTGGGCAGCGGCTTGCTTTCCCCTTGGCTCTGCAGACGCCTTTGTGGTGAAAGAGGGGAATAGCTCGTGCCGCCTTCTGTCTCTAAGCCCTGCTGCTGGGCTCCCCTGACACGGGTGGGAGAAGTGGGGACGTGAATCCCGCTGCTGGGCTCCCCCGACACAGGGGTGGGAGAAGTGGGGATGTGAATCCTTGTGCCGTCTTCTGTCTCTAAGCCCCGCCGCTAGGCTCCCCCAACACAGGGGTGGGAGAAGTGGGGACGTGAGTCCCGCTGCTGGGTTGCTGCAGGTGCACAGCCGAGCTGGAGACCTGGCTGTGTGCCTCTTTGCTCTGTCATGCCCAGGGGTCTTCAGTTGTGAGGAGGAGAACCCCGGAGGCGTGGGCCACTCATCTGCATCCTGAGCTGGAAGTTCAGGTGTGAGAGGACCTTTCTATTCTTTCTTTGCAAAATGGCTATTAACATAATAACACTTCCTCTGCCTGCCATCCGGAACTGTTCTGAGAATTAACTAAGATGTACGTGTGTATGAAAGTACACTGGAGACTCTGATGCTAGTAGAGAATTTTATTATAATGATTTGTTATTTCTGAAACTAGAATCTGGTAAGATGTAGCTTGAGAAGAGACAGGAAAAAGAGTGGAGGCCCTCCATCTATCAGTTTAATGTTGGTGAAAGCAAGCTTGACAGCCGGAAGCCAGCCTTCTCTTGCCTAGTTCCCTGTTTCTTTTGAGTCCGTGGCAACCTTCTCTTGACGATCAATAACCCAGGAGAAAGCGAGAGGAAAAGTGAAGATTAGGGTCATGGCAAGGAGAGAGCAGTAAAGTAGCTTTAAAGAGCCTAATAAACCAGGATAATTGAATGTAGTAAGGTTCGTGGCTAGGACAAGGGTGGTGTCTGCAAGCACCATTTCCAGGAAAACGATCACAAAAGGGAAAAAAGTGCCGAAACTGGGCGGGAAGGAACAAGTCACAAAGGGGACCCTGAGTGGGTTGGGATAGGCGTTCAGGATGGTCACCCTTACTTAGGGGCGTGGGATAGGGCTACTCCTGGAGTGGCCCCAGTGTTATCAACCAGGATGATCTGGGCCTCGTGGGCTCTTCGTCCCTGACAAAGCGTTGTGGACTTCCAGTGTTTGAGTCTCAGCTCTGCCACCTTGAGTCTGTGTGATTTGGGGTGAGTTCCTCAACCCCTTTGAGCCTCAGTTTCTCCTTCCATCAGTTGAGTCTGTGTGATTTGGGGTGAGTTCCTCAACCCCTCTGAGCCTCAGTTTCTCCTTCCATCAGTTGAGTCTGTGTGATTTGGGGTGAGTTCCTCAATCCCTCTGAGCCTCAGTTTCTCCTTCCATCAGTTGAGTCTGTGTGATTTGGGGTAAGTTCCTCAATCCCTCTGAGCCTCAGTTTCTCCTTCCATCAGTTGAGTCTGTGTGATTTGGGGTGAGTTCCTCAATCCCTCTGAGCCTCAGTTTCTCCTTCCATCAGTTGAGTCTGTGTGATTTGGGGTGAGTTCCTCAACCCCTCTGAGCCTCAGTTTCTCCTTCCATCAGTTGAGTCTGTGTGATTTGGGGTGAGTTCCTCAATCCCTCTGAGCCTCAGTTTCTCCTTCCATCAGTTGAGTCTGTGTGATTTGGGGTAAGTTCCTCAATCCCTCTGAGCCTCAGTTTTTCCTTCCATCAGTTGAGTCTGTGTGATTTGGGGTGAGTTCCTCAACCCCTCTGAGCCTCAGTTTCTCCTTCCATCAGTTGAAGTTGGCGAAGGTGCCAACCCCAACAGGTTGTTTGAGGGTCAAAGGTGAGGGTGAGCAGGAGTCGCCCAACTTGCCCGTAGTACAGAACCGATCTGTAAGGCAGTCCTCTTCCCGGCTCTGGGCCCAGGAATTGTGGCCTCAGTCTAGGCTAATAGTGGAGAAGGGAATGGCAGGCCACTCCAGTATTCTTGCGTGGACAGAGGAGCCTGGCAGGCCACAGTCCATGGGGTCACAAAGAGTCAGACACGACTTAGCGGCTGAGCACTCAACCTGGGCTGAAAGGCAGGAGACCGTCTATTCAGTCATTCTGGTTCCTCCACAGTCCTGACCCACTGCCACGAGTAACGCCCCACTCCCTTCCTTCTTGGGACTGGCGTTCCTGGTGTGTGGGCATGAAGGTATAACGGATCCACCTGAGGCTCTGAGTAAGGCTGGCAGGATGCCTGCTTTCTTACAGGTTTCTCTAGAGTTTGCACAAACCTGGGACGTGGAGCTACAGACATGTAGCCCCTGGAGGCGCGTTCCGGCCAGCCGGCTGCCTCTGGTACGTTTCTTAATTACTTTCTCTCTGGAGCCAAGTTGTGCTGTAGACGGTGTTCTCCCAACCACTGACTCGGCCAAGAGACGCCTGGAGCCCTTTGGTTTGGGGGGAAGGTGAAGTCTCTGGAGTGTCCTGAAATTCCCACGTCACTTCTCTCAACATTAAATAAACACATGGAGTAACTTTTGTTATTTTTACCCTTTGAGAACCAGTGTTTTGACTGATAACAGTAGATAACATGTATTGAAAAGCCTATCTGCACTGTGTGCCCGGCATATTTCATCTCATTTAATCCCCCAACAATCCTATGGAACAGAATCTCATACTGTTCCATTTTAGAGATGGGGCACTTGAAGCTCAGAATTTAAGTCATTTGCCCACGGTTAAACAGCCAGCCGGGTGAGTCACTTCCCCAAGGGCCAGAAGCTCAAGTGCCAAGAGCCGAAGCAGCATACTTTGTCTGCTGAGGTCAAATTGTAGATATTCTAGGTCCTGTGGGCCAGACAGGCCCCATGCAGCTGCTTGTCTCTGCCGCTGAAACATGAACGCCATCACGGGCAGTCTGCAGACGACTGAGCGTGGCGGCGTTCTAAAGAATGTTTAGGGAAACAAGTGTTGGGCCAGATCTCACTGTGTGCTGACCCCTCACCTGAAAAGGCCAGTGGATCAAGTCAATGAGTAAAACAGGAGCAGAACAAACAAAGAAGCAACCCACCCTGGTACACACCCTAACATGCTCTAGCCCCGCTTCTCCCCAGACGAGAGGGAGACAGAGGACGCAGCACAAGTGCCTGCTTTGTGGCCGCCAGCGTGGGGAGGGGGTGGTGCCCACGAGCCCATCGGTGGGCAGTGGCCGGTACTTAGCCTCAGCCACTCGCTGACCCCCACCTGGACACAGGGCCGGTTCCCAAGCGAAGGCACAGGGCTGGATTTGAGGGGAGCGTGTGTGTGTGTGAGACCTCTGTTTTCTAATATTGTGAATGAGTAAAACAAATCCCCGAATCCTGTGCAGACCCAGGTAGAAGATGCCCAAGCACTGGCCGTGATCCACTGGCTGCCAGCACAGGACCTGTGCGCTCCGAAAGCTTCCCCAACAACACTGCATTTATTAAGTAATAATTCATCTGTTTTCCTATATATTTTATTTATCAAAGACCTCAGTAACTGTCAGGCAGAGTTTCTTATCAGCAGGAACTGACCAGCGGACAAGTGTTACCTCCCAGGCCGGATGATCAATCCGGAGGAACCAGGGAGCCCTGACATTTTAATTATCCGGAACATCCTTATCAGCAGTCAGTCCTGGACACGGCGCTTCCCATTGTTCTCGAGCCCCTAATTGGGACTCTCTGATCTGGTCCCTCCAGGGCCACTCCTCCCCACGGCTCATCCTCGCTGCTTCACACTGGCGGCTGCCTTTATATTATTCAACAGACCGCACCGCCAGCACCCTCGGAGTGAGCCGTTCTCCTCCGTATCCAGGCACAGTGTAGCATCCTGAGCCGTTGAAACTAAAAAAAGAAAAAAGGGTTTCTGTTGGCTGCAGCACCAGCAAAAATACAGAGATTTTTTTTTTTTTTTCACATAGAACAAAGAATTACTCCAGACTGAGCGAGGTGGTGGACAGATTTCCTCTTACTCAGGCTGGGGGTCAAACTGCAGAGTTTTGTAGGGGAGTCAGTGCTGTGCAAAGTCACTTTAAGTTATTCTCCATGCAGCATGTAAAATACAAAAAAAATTAAACAGTGATGCCCTGGGAAAGTGGAGAAATGAGCAAATAAAGCAGCTGAGGTTAGGTTCACACTTGCTTGTAAAGAAGAGTTCATTGTAGTTGCTAAGAGGCCTGTTGGCTTCCTCGAAGCCTCCTTGAGGGACGGGGGTAGAAACACCCATCGCCACTGGGCCCACCTGTGCCCCCTCTGCAGAGGATGCCTCCTGCTGCCCTGCTCACGTGACCTCACCTGGCTGGGCAGGTGGGGCCAGACTTGGGGACTTGACCTCGTGCAGCCAACGCAGAGGGTGACAGAAGTCGATGAAAGACCTGATGGGAATCCCCGTAGTAGGAAACGCGGAGGGAGGCTGGCAGCTGCCCTGGGCTCCAGGCTGCAAGGCCGTGGGGCATGTGGGTGGCCTGCTCACCAAGTTCTGGCTGACGTCCTGGGGTGGCTGAGACAGGAGGAGGCAGAGAGAGGATGGAGGAGCCACGTGGAAAAGGAGGGGGTGCTTCAGGAGAGGAGAGACGAGCAGGTGCCCCCCTCCCGGAGGCACCGTGCAGACACGGCTCCTCCGGGGAGATGGGTCCTCTGCGTCTTAAAGATCAAGAAAGCCGCTAGGAGCAGAGACAGGCCTCAGCCTGTCTTTGGAGATCCCATGCCGAGGTTTCCGTCTCTGTCCAGTAAGAAACAAGTCTAGATTTCTTATGGCAAGACTTTATGTGGCGGGATCGTTGTGAGCAGGGAGGTGGGGCATGGGGACCCTTGCAGTTTGGGGAACACTGACCACAGATCTGTTAGCATCGCAAGGTTTTTCTCTTACGGAAAAGAGTAAGTGGGATTTCCCTGGCTGTCCAGTGGCTGAGATTCTGTGATCCGAATGCAGGGGGCCCAGGTTTGATCCCTTGTCAGGAAACTAGATCCCACATGCCGCAGCTAAGACCCGGCACAGCCAAGTAAATAACTATTGTAAAAGAGTCATCGAGTCTGGGAAGAAGCCTTGTGGGGGAGTCATTCCGACGGGAGTGGGAGGAAGAGGGTGGCAGCAAATCAGAGAGCGTCTTCCCCTGAGGCCAGGCTGTCCTCAGGAAGGGAGGTGCCTGTCTGCAGGTTCTCCTGGATGGCCAGAATCCAGGGACCGCACGAAGGAGAAAAAGTGAACGCAAGTTCTGTTAACGGGTTGGTTCTGCGTGATCAGCTGGACGAGCAATCCAGCAAATCATCTGTGAAGCAAAAGATGGGGATTTGTGGGGAGAGGGTCTGAGTCTGGCCTCGTGGTTGTGTCTGCACCCTTGGGTCTTATCCAGGTCATACTGGGGGACGGTGTTTCTTTTCAGTGAGCTGTTTCCAGAACATGAGAGGGTGGGGGATTTCTTAACCCTGCTGTTTTCTCAGAGCACAGGACTCAGGTAAAATTCAGCTTTGCCACCCCTGGGGGTGGGGGCGGGTCACCTAAAACACTTTCACGGTGTATGAATAGTTGAGAATACTGTCGTCTTTGCCTAAAACTATCTGATGGTCCTCTGGGCCTACCCCTTCTAGAACCTTCCCTTCTACCCTGTTCTCTCCAATTGAGGTGGTCCCTCAAATTCTGGAAGGGTTTGCAGTAGGAAGCAAGGGCTGAGCAGAGAGGCTGCCCTGGAGTTTGAGGAAGTCTCCTCCTGAAGTCTGCATCCTTGACCCCATCTCAGGCCCCGTTGTCAGGAGGGCACCCTCAGCCTCTGCCCCTCTCCTAACCTCTTTGACCTTAGTCTCCCACCAGCTCTATCCCCAACAGCAGACACTGACCCTCACCCCATCCCTGCCCCCACCAGGCTCTGTTGCAAAACCCCAACAACAGACTTGCAAATCTCAAGCTGTTGACTTAAGTCTTCTTGACTGTGCAAATCTGCCTGTAAAAATATTTCCAGGAGCTGGGTTGCCACAGGATGTGGAGGGTTGAAACCTATTTCCATATGACAGTAAAACTAATATTCATTGTGATCATTATCATGATAAATAGTATAACTACTGAAAGCCCCATGGGTGTGACCACGCGCCCGGTGCTGCTGGAGACACAGTACACACGTCGGCTTAAAAAAGGAGTCACCGCCTGGAAGCTGAGAGTTAGGTTTCATCTGGTGCAGATTTTCAGGGCTCCATGCCTGCGAGACCGCGTCTCAAGTGACCTGGGAGAACTGTTCCAAGGAGGGGGGCGAGGAGCCAGTTTACACGGAAGTTTGCAGCAAGGGGCAGGTAGTCTGAGCATCAGAAGATTATTGTTCATTGAAGAAAACCAGGTTCCCAAGTTAAAGAATGTAGCACTTTTCTGTGTATGGGAAGACACAAGAGTCTGGGATCACTGAAGTTGTTCCTTTTGTTCGCCTCTGAGCCATCTGGAGCCAGCACCCTGCGATTTGATTTCTCACATCCTGAGCTCCTCGGTCCTCGTCCTGGGGAGTGGCAGCCATCTGATAGCTGCCACGCCACAGGCGTTTCTGTTTTTTGTTTCTTTCCATTGACTCAGATAGTAGAGAATCCACCTGCAACGTGGGAGACCCAGGTTTGATCCCTGGGTTGGGAAGATCCCCTGGAGAAGGAAATGGCAATCCACTCCAGTATTCTTGCCTGGAGAATTCCACGGACCGAGGGACCTGGCAGGCTACAGTCCATAGGATTGTAAAGAGTCGGACACGGCTGAGCCATTGACATTTTCACTTTCTGGATTCAGAAACTCACATTTGGAGGGCCGGGATAGCTGATGACTATGACATCCTTGTTTATTAACGTGGCAGGAGTGATCGTCAGATCCAAGCGTCAGCCCTGTGGGGGTAGGTATCTTATTTTTCCCGTTTTACAGAGCAGGACACTGAGGCACAGGAGCGTTGTTACCGAGCTGGGGTTTCAACCCAGGCAGCCAGAAGCCACAGCAGGCCTTTCACCACAGCCCTCCACGTGCTCAGGGCTCCAGGGCACCCTCTTGTTTCCCATAAATGATTGATTCCCCGTCCTGGCAGCTGGAGCGGAAGGATTACCTGCTGTAAAGTCAGGGCCAGGTTTTGCTGAGACACGTGGGCTGGTCACCTAGCGCACTCTTTCTGGCCCGGGGCTGGGAACCTGGATTTTCCTTTCAACAGGCTCTCAGATGGAGTTAAATGAACTCGAGATTTCATTAAGATAGCTATTGTGTAAGGGAACCGGGCAGTCTGGCGGAACAGGTTTTGGCTTTGTTTTGCTGTAAAATAGGTACCTACTTTAAAATCAGATGAGTATCAGTTTTGGTGACCCTCTGTCTGCCGGCGACTCACCTCTCTCCTCACCCTGCCTAGGAGGGGGTGTTCCTGTGGCTGCCGCCTGCGGAGCCTGTGATCTGGGGTTCACCCTGGAGATGGTAACGGTGGTGTCTGTGTATTGATGACTCTGTCCTACTGTGTGCTGGGCACTGGGTTAAGCCCTTCATACACATCGTATCTAGTTCTTACAAAAGCCCTGGAGGTGTGTGATGACCAAAAGCTTGGGCCTTGGAGTCACCCTGAAGTTACTTTAGATCCCTACTCGACCATATAGTAAGCTGTGGCCTTTGTAGGTTCAGTCCCATTTCTTCGTCTAAGGGTGGGCATCCTGAGAGTGTCTGCCTAACAGCGCTCTTGTGAGAATGAATGAAACCATGCATGTAAATACATCATGCATATACAGTCATCACCAAATGAATATTTGCTTTTAAATGGGCATTGCTAGCCTCATTGTACCCAAGAGAAAATGAAGTTCAGAGAAGGGACATGACTTGTCCCCAAATCACAAAGCTAGTTAGTGGTGGAGGTGAAATCGGGGAGGGGGTGTCTGAACCCAGATCCTGGCTGCAGTAAGCGATGAGCAAGTGGAGAGTATTGATGGTAATGGTGATATTAGTACTATTATGACAGGCTGGCGGCTCGGGCTCCCGGGAGCCTGAGCTGATGCCCCACTGTGACCGACGCCCCAGGAGAGTGAAGTAAGTGTGGCCGATGGTAACGAGCAGCACCGATGAGGAGGGGCTTGCACGGTGGTTATTAGAGACCGTGCCCTCTCATGTCTCACTTTGTTCTCTGTATGTGCCAGTGAGGCAGAGGGTCTGCTAAAGCTCCCTGACCCCCCAGAGGTGATGATGCTGTCCATGCCTAAATTTAAATACCCAGCACACGTATTCAGAAATACACACCAGGAATCCACAAGCTCTTCCAGAGATGTGTGGGACCACTTGTCTTGATGGTGATAATAACAGTGATGACAGAGAGGCAGTGTGTGCGCTGGCGACAAGTATGGATTGGGAGAGTCAGCTCCAGTCCTCGGTTCAGAACCTGGCTCCATCACTGGCTAGCTGTGCCAACTTTGAGCAAGTTCCCTAACCTCTTTGAGCCTCAGTTTCCCCATCCATAAATGGTAACAATAAAAGTACCCACCGCTCAGAGCTGGAGTGAGGATGGAATGAGATAATGCGTGTAAAGTGACTAGCACATAAAACCCACAACAAAGTCTAGCCGTTGTTTGGAAAGATGGGTCTGTCCTGGCTCCCAGGGAGGCTGGGGCCGCGTGTGTGTGTGCACGCGCGTGTGCGGCGGTGTGGGCTGATCAGAGGCCCTGCATTTGTACTGTGTTTCCTTCGAGCACAGCACGGTGGCAGCTTTGGCCTCTGGCCCAACCTCTCGGGAGAAAGTGAACACATAAAGACTGGCAGGTCTCACAGACGATCAGCCGAGCCCACCAACCCTGCCCTTACCCTCCCCTGCTCACCTGCCCCCAACACACATTTGACCCCTCTTTTGATGTGTCCCAAGTTCTACTGCACTCTGGAAAGAAAACCAGTTTCTTAGTTGTGACACTGCCCTATTTCCCCTTTTATTTAAAAAAAAAAAATGGTGAGAAACCTTCCCTTCTCGCATTCCTGCACCGTCTCCTCTTTCTCTCCCTCAATTTCTTAGAAATGAAATCACCCAAGATATAAATAAAATGTTCTAAATAAAGCTCTGCTCTACTGCGGCATAAGACGTATCTGTGTATGTATGTGACTGTCAGCCAAAATAAATTAACCTCCAATGGAAGTCATTTTCATGTAATTAATTATTCCTGTATCAGCTGAAAGAGACAGGTGCGCCACTGGTGCGCTTTGCCTGGACTTCTCAATGAACTTTTTAAGACGGCTCCACTTAAACGTGCTGAGTGACTGGTAGTGGCAGCTATGGCTTTTGTTCTGACACTGTTTCTAGACTTGCAGCCTTCATTTCTCAATTACTGTAAACGGAAAACAAAAGAACTGACATCAGAGGCATTTTTGAAGTACAGGATGTGCTAATTAAGCAGCAGGAACACAGTATCCTCTGTCAGCTGATGTTTGCCTTCTCCAGTTTAAGAAAGGGGTTTAAGCTGTTTGGGGCTTTACAGCAAAACAACTTGTGATGTGGTTAAGTCTGTTATTAGCACAAGTTCTCTCTGCGTCTTGGCAGTCAAAGCCCTGGCATAGTGAGATATCTGGATAAGCTGGGGAAATAGCAGGATGAAGATGGCCAGGTGACTTTGCAACTTAGGGAATGAAAGTGTCCAAATAAGGACAAGTAGGGATTTGGTGTCTCTACTGGGTTGCTTTAGGACTCTTTTCTTAGCCTTTTTCTGAAGTCATTCAAGGCTGATCAAAGAGGGACATGTCATAAAGCAGGACAGAATCAGAATCATCAACAGCCCAGAATGACAGCCTAGTTAACAAGTTGCTGTTTTATAAAATAAAATTCTGTCCTGGGGATAAGAATAATAAAAGCAGCCACAGGGTGTACAAAGATTAACAGCCACCTTATGATCTTAACCTTTCTGAGTTATTGGTTTTAAGTGTGTCTCCTGGTTACAAGCAGCATGTAACTCTATTTTAAATCCAAATTGATATTTAATATGTGAGTTTAACCCAATCACATTTATTGTGATTGCTGATATATCGGGATTTAATTCTGTCATCTGATTTTGTATTTTTTTCCTGTTTGCCGTGTTTCTGCCCCTTCCTTTCTCCTGTGTACTGATGAGCTTTCTTTATTTTCGTTTGTTTCTTTCACTGTGATGGAAATGACAGCTTATGTTTCTGTTCTGCCTTTGTTACTCACAAAACCGTAAACATAGATAGTCTTCTCAAAAGCCTAAAGGTGTACAGTGTCTCCATTCTTCTTCCAAGCAAGAAAAGGGCTTTAGCAAATTCAGCCTCTTCCCTCCCAGTTTCCATGTTGCCGTTCTATAGAAGTTCATATCTATCTTTTGTAAACACAAAAGTAGCTTTTCTTACAGTCAGTAGTAACCACGGCTTATCAGATTGGTTGAGGACGATGCTGTTCACTCTGGTCTCCTGTGTCGCACTCCTGCACCTTTTCCTTCTTGTCTTTCTTCTGGAGGACATCCTTTAGTAGCTTTCTCGTGTGAGGGTGGGGCCATCTGTGGAAATAAACTCTCTTAATCATTTTATATGTGAAAATGTCTTTAGTTTGCCCTCTCCTCTGAAGATAGCTTATCTGGGTATATTATTCTAGACTGACTTTTTTTTTTTTTTTTTTTGCTTAGCAGTTTTATGGTATCTAATGTTGCTGATGAGATTCTTCCTAATTGTCTTTGCTTTGTGGGCAATCAGTACCCTCTCCCTGGCAGCTATGAATCTTCTTCTGCTTATCCTTAATACTCTGCAGTTTCACTAGAATCATCTGAGTGAATTCGTTTGTATTTCTCCTACTCAGCACAAGATGTGAAATTTCTAATTAAGGATCCAATATCTTTCTTCAAAAACAAACTTGAGCAAATGGAAAGACATTTCTTATTCTTGTACCGGATGACTCAATGTCATGAAGATGTCAGTCCATCATAAAAATACCAATTTTTTTCCCCTGCAACTACACAAGTTGATTTGAGTGCTCAAATTGAAAGATAAACATGCAAAAATAGGAAAGTCACAAAAAGGGCAATAAAGGCTAATGACTCTTCCAGATATTAAAACACATTATATAGCCTCTATAACTAAGAGTGTTGCTTTGGTGCATAAACAGGCAGAAAGAACAGTAGGAAATTGTTCAGAAATAGATACAAGGACATATGAATATTTAATATGTGGTTAATGTGATATCTCAAATCATGGGGGATAGGATACACTTTTTTTCGTTGTTGTTTTCAAGTAAAATATAGAAGTTACAGAAGTTGCTATAAAATATAGAAGTTACGGGTGTATAATATAGTGATTCATAATTTTTAAAGGTTGTACTCTTGCCTGGAAAATCCCATGGATGGAGGAGCCTGGTAGGCTTCAGTCCATGGGGTCGCTGAGTCGGACACGACTGAGCGACTTCCCTTTCACTTTTCACTTTCATGCATTGGAGAAGGAAATGGCAACCCACTCCAGTGTTCTTGCCTGGAGTATCCCGGGGATGGGGGAGCCTGGTGGGCTGCCGTCTATGGGGTTGCACAGAATCGGACATGACTGACGTGACTTAGCAGATACTCCATTTATAGCTATTATAAAACATTGGGTATGTTCCGTGTAGAATATATCTGTGTGGCTTATTTTACAACCTCTTTGCTTGTGTGTCTTAATCCTCTACCCTAATATTGCCCTCCCCCCTTTCCCTCTCCCCGCTGGTAACCACTAGTTTGTTCTCTAGATCTGTGAGTTGGTTTCTTCTTTGTTATATTCACTGCTGCTGCTGCTGCTGCTAAGTTGCTTCAGTCGTGTCTGACTCTGTGCGACCCCATAGACGGCGGCCCACCAGGCTCCCCTGTCCCTGGGATTCTCCAGGCAAGAACACTGGAGTGGGTTGCCATTTCCTTCTCCAGTGCATGAAAGTGAAAAGTGAAAGTGAAGTCGCTCAGTCGTGTCCGCCTCTGTGTGACCCCATGGACTGCAGCCTACCAGGCTCCTCCGTCCACGGGATTTTCCAGGCAGGAGTGCTGGAGTGGGGCGCCATTGCCTTCTTTGGTTATATTCACTAGTTGGTTGTATTTTTTAGGTTTCACATATAAGTGATATCATACAGTATTAGTCTTTCTCAAGATAGACTTTTAAATGAACAATTTTGTGATATGTATTTGGACATAGAATCAAAAGTTAATCCATTTCTCATATAATAAACTACAATAAATTCAAAATGGATTCAAAGTCTAATGTAAACAATGAAACTGCACAAGTTTTTTGTTTTTTTTTTATGGATGAATTCCTTTACAACTTGGCTATGGAGAAACTCTTTCTAAAATTATGATGAAAAATCTAGATGTAATAAATAAAAAGATTGGTATATTTGACTGCATGAAAAATATATGCCTTTTATAATTAAAAAAATCAATGTAAGCTGAGTAAAAAACAGCAAATGAGAAGCCAGGGACATTACAGATAAAGGGTTAATATTCCTAAATATAAAAAGCCTTTTAAAGGGAGGGGTGAAAGCCCGCAAACTTGACTGAAAAATGAGCAAAAGATATAATCACATACTTCATAAAAATCAATACAAAATAGCCCTTTTAGACATATGAAAAGGTATTCAACTTTACCCTCAATAAGATATATAAATTAAAACTGCACTGAAGTATCATTTCTTATCTTTCATTTTAACAAAAATTTAAGAACAACTGAGTAACACTCTAGGGGAAGATGTGTGCATGCCTGCTACGTCACGTCTGACTCTTTGCAACCCCAAGGACTGTAGCCCACCAGACTCCTCTGTCCATGGATTCTCCAGGCAAGAATACTGGAGTGGGTCGCCACGCCCTTCTCCATGGGATCTTCCGAACCCAAGGATCAAACCTAAGTCTTCTGCAGCTTCTCCATTGCAGACAGATTGTTTACCCACTGGGCTACCTTGGAAGCCGCCAGGGGAAGATATAGTGGGGTGCAGAGGGACTACCCCCCTGTAGGGGATTGGACAGTATTCAACCAAATACCAAGCATCTACTCTTGGTCTCACCAATCCTACTTCTAAGAGTTCACCCTGAAGACACGTCTCCACAAATGTGAAATGACTTGATGTGAGGCCGTTACTTCAGTCTCATTTCTAATGCCAGGATATCAGGGACAACCTAATTACCCATCCATAGAAGATGGATTGGACAAATCAGAAATGCAGTAGATTACTCGGCAGCTAGAAAACACAATGTGGAAAATCCCTACGAGTTAATAGAGTGATTTCCAGAATATATTGTTAAGTAAAAAAAGTTCAAAAGAGTGTTATAATATGCTGAGTTTTGTATGTATGTATGTATTTGATTTTTTTTTTTCTGTAAATCAATACAGGAAACAAAAGCAAAAGTTAATGAAAACAGTTACCTAAAAGGTTTAGGGGACTGGGATAGGGAGATGAGACTTCTCGAGTATAACTTTTTACAGTTGGGTTGTGTAACTATCATATTTATTTTGTTGTTTCTTTGAGTTGTGTCGGAGTCTTTGCAACTCCATGGACTGTCACTTGCCAGGCTCCTCTGTCCGTGGGATTCTCCAGGCAAGAATGCTGGAGTGGATCGCTGTCTCCTCCTCCAGGGGATCTTCCCAACCCAGGGATCAAACCCACGTCTCCTGCTTGGCAGCTGGATTTTTTACCACTGAGTCACCTGGGAAGCCCACCATATTTTAATTGTCTTTTATTCACACCCCTTCTCTCTCTGTCTCTTTTTTTTTGGGGGGGGGGTGTCTTTATTACTTCTCCTGCCTTTGCCACCTTGAATTAAGCATTTTATGTGATTCAGTTTACTTTCCTCTATTAGTATGTCAATTATATTTTCTGTAAAAAATGTTTCAGTGGCTTCAATGTGTATTTACAGCTAGTCCAAGTCTACCTTCAGATAACACTACACGACACCCTTACAGCAGAGTATTCCCGATTTCTGTTATAACACTGGTGTCGTGCATCTCACTTCTCTGTTAGTTGTAAACACCCAGCTCACTGTTGCTATCGTTATTTTGAAGTTATCTTTCAGCTCAATTAAGAATAGTAAAATATTTTAAACTTTTATCTTCACTTATTTCTTCTCTACGGTTCTTCCCTTCTTTATGCAGATCTGAGTTTCTGCTCTAAAAATCATTTTACTTCTCTCTGAAGGATTTCTTTTTAGCATTTCTTAGCAAGGTAGGTCTACTGCCAATACATTCCTCATTTTTTGTTTGTTCGAGAAAGTGTTTCTTCTTAATTTTTTAAGTGTAACTTCACTAGATACAGTTTCAAGGCTGGAAGTCTTTTTTTTTTTTTTTCTTTCAACACGTTAAACATTCCACTCCATTCTTTTTTGCTTGCATGTTTTGTGAAGAGATCTGTGAGGTAAATTCTCATTCTTATTCCTCTGTAGGTAAAGTGTTTTCTTCCTCTGTCGTCTTTCAAGATTTTTCTGTGTCTTTGATTTTCTGCAGTTTGAATGTGATTTGCTTTGGTGAAGATGCCTGGGTATGTATCCTTCTTGGTGTTCTCCTGTAATTGTAGTTTGGTGCGTGTCATTAATTTTGAAAAATCCTCAGCCATTACTTTGAATCTTCCATTTTTCCTGTTGTCCCCATTACACAAAATTTTGTACCTTTTGTAATCATCCCACAATTGTCGGGTATTTTGTCCCTCGTTTCTCCTCATTGATCTTTCTCTTTGTATTTCAGTTTGGGAAGTGTCTTCCAACATTTTTCAAGCTCAGTGGTTTTCCTCGACCGTGTTCAGTCTACTGACTTCCCCATCAAAAGCACCCTTCATAGAAGCCCCCTGGTGGTCCAGTGGTTAAGACTTTGCCTTCCAGCGTAGGGGATGTGGGTCTGGCCCATGGTTGCGGGGCTAAGATCCCACATGCCTCATGGCCAAAAAAACAAACCATAAAACAGAAGCACTGTTGTAACAAATTCAATAAAGCCTTATAAAATGGTCCGTATCAAAAAACCTTTTTAAAAAAAATCCTTCATTTCTGTTACTTTTTTTTTTAGCATTTCCCGGTGATGCAAGCAGGTAGATGAAAATGCTTATAATGAACTTCATCTCTCTGCTTACATCACCCGTCTTTTGTTGCATGTTACTGCTTTTTCCAGTAGATCCCTTAGCATATTCATCATTGTTAAAAACCGCAGCTGCTAATTTCAACACCTGTGTCATACCTGAGTTTGATTCTGACACTTGTTTTAGTCTCTTCAGACTGGGTTTTTTTTTTCCTGGCCTTTTATCACGCCTGTAATTTTTTTTTGAAAGTCAGACATGGCATATCAGGCAACAGGAGCTGAAGTGACTCGACTTTCGCTTTCAGCGTGAGGTTTTCTGTTTACCGGCTGGAGGTTAGGCTGTGTTAATGCTTGCAGCAGCTTCAATGTCAGAGGCTTCCATTGCCTCTGGTGTCCTTGCTTTTTTTCTCCCTGTGTCTGAGTTTCCGTGGAAACTTCTTTTTAAATAGAGTCTGTGCCTTGCAGATTTCTCAGTTGTAATTCACTATGATTATGCCAGAGCCCCACTGATGTGGTGGTGAGGCGCTGGTGAGCAGAGACATTCTATCATCTAATGATTAAATCTCAGGCCTTTTTCTGTTTGGGTTTTGGTTGTTTTTTGTTTTTCAGGGGACCTGAGTCCATGGATTGCAACCCTCAGAAGTGTTTATCAGCTGTTTTCCCCTCAACGTATGTGAGATAGGAAGGCTAGAGTTGGTTCCAGTTGTCTAATTGCCCTTACCCTGGATCAGAGAGGGTCTGGGAGTTTCCTTTGAGAACAGGCCCGTGTGGCTGAGAAGTGAAGTTCTGGGTGTAAATAAAAGATAAAACGTGTAATTGGGGGACCCCCAGAACTGGGCCCCTAGGAATTTAAATTCTCCAGGAGCTTCTGTCCCCCATAAGCTGTTTCCCTGTGTTCACCCATCTGTCCAGACTTCAGCAGAGGTTGGCCCCGTGGCCTCAGTTCCATGAGGGCCGAAGAAGAGTTGTTACTCGCTTTGTTCAGCACTTTTCTTCTTGGGATGATGGGAGCGATAACCTGGGAGGACGGGACTGAAGTTGGAAATCAGGTTCCCGTTCTTTTCCTTGCTTTCTCATAGGCGACACAACCACTCTTTTCTATTGCCATTTTGTTGTAGTGCCTTTGATGACGGCATCTCTTTTATAGATTTGTTCACTGTTGCTCTAGGTACTATGTTATATATGCAAAATATTTAACAGTCTACTGGTGTCTGTATTTTAGCAGATTGAGCAAATGTAGAAATTTTACTTATTTTTAATATTCCTTTATCCTCCCCTGTTATGATAGAGCAATCATGGAGAATCACATCAGTGTTATAATTTTCGCTTCAACCATCAAGCATAATTTGGAGATTTCAAGAGCAAAAGCCCACTGTGTTCTTTGTTATTTCCTTGTGTTCTGAGATTCCTTCTTTTGTCCTTCTCTTTCTCTTTATAAGACTCCCGTTAGCTATTCTTTTAGCGTTGTTCTACTGGTGACAGATTCTCTTAGCTTCTAGTCATTCCAAAAAGTCTTGATTTTCCCTCCATTCCTGCGGGAGTTTTCACTGGATATAAAATTCTGAACTGGCAGTTCTTTTCTTTCAGCACTTGAGAAATGTCGTGTCAGTGCTCCTGGCTTCTGTGGTTTCTGGTGGGAAATCCACTCTTGTATGAATTGCCTTTTCCCCTTTAGATAAGGTCTCATTTCTCTCACTGCTATCAAGATTTTTTTTTTCTTTTCCCTTTTTCTTTTTTAACCAAAGGGTTTTCATAAATTTCCTTGTGATATGGATTTCTTTTAGTATATCCTGTTTAGGGTTTACTCAGCTTCTTGAATCTGTAAATTTGTGTCTTTTGCCAAATTGAGGAACTTTTTAGCCATTATTTCTTTGAAGACTTTTTCAGTCCCACCCATTTCCTCCTCTTTTCCTGGAACTCAGATAACATGAATATAAATATTTTGTTATCGTGCTGCAGATTCCCAAGTCTCTGTTCTTGTGTCTGTGTATTTTCTCTGTTGTTCTGATTTGTTCGTTTTAATTGTTCTCTCTTCACATTCACTCTTTCTGTCCTCTGCATTCTTCTCTTAAGCCTATCCACTGAGGTTTTTATTTTGATTATTGTATTTTTCAGTTTTTAAATTTTTATTTTAAAAAATTGTTTTCCATTTCTGTGCTGAGACTTTCTTTTATTTTCACTTGTTTCAAGTATGTTCATAATTGTTCACTGGAGCATTTTATTATGAGTGCTTTAAAATCTTTGTCAGACAGCTCTAACATCTGCATCATCTCCGTGTTGGCGTCTGTCTTAGTTTTCCAAGGCTGTCACAACAAATTACCTTAAACTCGGTAACTTAAAGCAGCAATATTTATTCTTTCGCAGTTTTGATGGCTGGAGGTCTAAGATCAAGGTGTCAGCAGGCCTGGCTCCTCCTCAAGGGTCTGAGGGAGAGACAGAGGGGTGCTGGTGGCTGCCAGCATCCTTGTCACTCCTTGGCTTATAGGTCCAGTTTCTGCCTCTGTCTTCATATGGCTTTCTTCTTGGTCAATCTCGCTGTGTCCTTACTCCTGTAAGAACGGGTGAAGTGTGTGCTCAGTCATGTCCAACTCTTTGTGACCCCATGATTTGTAGCCCACCAGGGTCTTCTGTCCATGGAATTTTCCAGGAAAGAATACCAGAGTGGGTTGCATGCCCTTCTCCAGGGGATTTTCCCAACCAAGGGATTGAACCTACGTCTCCTGCATTGGCAGGCAGATTCTTTACCACTGTGCCACCTGGGGCTCTGATAAGATTAGGAGAGGAGTCACCTAAATGCATGGTGATTTCATCTGGACATCCTTAACCAAGGACATCTGCAAAGACCCTATTTCCAGATATTGAATTGAAAATGTTAGTCACTCAGCTGTGTCTGACTCTTTGTGACCCCATGGACTGTAGCCCACCAGGCTCCTCTGTCCATGGAATTCTCCAGGCAAGAATACTGGAGTGGATTGCCATTCTCTTCTTCAGGGGGAATCTTCCCGGCCCAAGGATCGAATCCAGATCTCCTAATTGGAGGCAGATTCTGTACCTTCTGGGACACCTGGGAAGCCCATTTCCAGAGAAGTCATATTCTGAGGTTCCAGGTGAGCATAGACTTTGGGGGGATGCCCTTCAACACAGTACAGCATCTGCTGATTCACTTTTCCTCATTCAAGTTGAGTCTTGTTGGTTCTTTATATGATGAGTAAAATCCAATTGAAACTTGACATTTTGAGTGTTACGTTATGAGAGTCTGGATTTTATTTAAACCTTCTGTCTTAGTACGCCTTTTCCACACTCCTTCAGCCGTTGGAGGGGTCCTTCCCTTGTTGTTCTCAGTGGAGGTGGGGGGAATGCAGGTTTCCCATTTGGTGTGCAGTAGCATCAGAGGGGGAGGTGTTCCTGGTTGGAGCCGGGTGGAGGGCTGGCTCCCTCCACCGGCCACACTGCCACCCCGGCCGGTGAGCGCGTGGCACTTCCTTACTCCTTTCTGCGTGGTGTCGCCTGTCATCAGGTGAGGGTCGCCTTGTTGCCGCTGGATGATGCCAAACGGTCTGATTCTCCTCTTGGCTCTTCTGACGCCACTGCAGCAGGGAGGTGGACGGTCGTGCCATCCTACTGGGCACAGGTGGACGTTCAGGCCCCCCTCCGTGGTCTCCAGTGACACCATGGGGTGGGGCCTCATACCCCGCTCAGTGGGGGTGAAAGCTCGGGCTTCCCCTTGGCCTTTGTTGGTGGGCTGCTGAGCACAGGTGGGGTCACAGTGTCTCCTGTGATGTCTGCCTGCAGTAGAGCAGCTATTGCTTGAAATTTTCTTTCTAGGCTGCCCCTTTCCCGGTTCATTAGTTAGAGAAAGCTGGCTTTCCTTGGGAGTTTTTTTGGTCTGTGCCTTTTGGTGCTCCCAAATCGCTAGCTTCTCCAGTGGGTGTACAAGGGATAGATGAAGCAGAAGGAGACTAAAGCGCTCAGAGCTGTGTCTCATTTCTCCTTTCCTCAGAGCTCTGCCTTCTTCTCTCTACCTTTCAGCTTCTTTATGTATTTGTTTTCAATATGATGTACAAGGTTTTGAGGAAAAAGTCCATGAATTCTATCTTCCTGTGAGTGGAAGTTCCTATTTCCAAGATTTTCTAATTTTTAAAAATCTTGCTTTTTCACTTATTCTTGTCTGCTGCATTCCCTTGGTCGTGTTCAGTGGGTATCATTCCTCTCTTTATCTCTGAGGATTGTGATCATACTTATTTTAAATCCATTTCATGTTAACATCACATTTTCATTTCCTTGGGATTGATGAATTTGTTGCTCATCTCCTATGAGATGTGCTTTGGAATTTTCGTTTGAAAGCTCATCTTGAATTGAAGTTCTCTGTGTCTATCGGTACATTTCCCCTCCCTGGGATTGCCCACTGTGACCGCAGTTTTGTAGGGGTCTCCACCAAGCCCATTGGGTTTCTGAGTAACAAGGGGGCTTCTGAGTAACAAGGGGGCTTTTACAGTGACATTGAGCAGGTGTGATTTGACTTAAGCACCGCAGGTGCCTCTGCTGGTTCCTGTCACCCCAGGCAACCACCCTGGGCCACAGATGCAATGTTTGAACTCTATTCGTGGATGGGAGTGGCCTCCCCAGACTGGACCCCATTCTGGGATACATGGAGACCATTTTCTGTTCTCTTTGTCTTGCAGAATTTAGCTCTCAAAGCATCTATATATTTTTCCAAGGCAGTTACGTCTTAGAATATGTTTATACTTTGTTTGTTGTTTCTGTGATTTTGGAACTGGAATGAAGAAGGGCTGTGTGCATTCACGTTGCCGTTTTAATGGGAAATAACCTCCCCTGCCCGCCTACAGCTTTGAAAAAGCAGCGCAGCCTCACGGAGCACAGATCACCGTGGCGTTTCAGTCGCTATCTTAATTAGTTTGTAGTCAGGCGTTAGCTTGATAACTGTATTAAGTCTGGATAATGATAACAATACTTTAAAAAGATTATTGACCTATACTTTAGATTTCTCAATCGAAAACCTTAAATTGCAAAATGACATATTTCAGGCGTGTATTACCTTGGATAACAAAGGCAGAGAGGCCACAGAGAATCTCTGAACATCGCTGAAGTTCCTGCTCTGGTGCACAATTATGGTATTTTTGTAGAGTTACAAAGAAAGGAAGAGGATGTGATAGTTCTCTCTGAAAGGCAGCTTCTTTTTCCAGCACAGACTCGGGCCTCATAACCCCCAAACCCAGGCAGGGTTTCTGCCCTCTGGTCCTTCTGACGGTTGTTCACATTCGGTGCAGGTGATCAGCCAAAATGCATGTGAACGAAAATAGCAATTCCACCCACCCTCAATCCACTTTCTTTTCTGTCCCCCATCGCCACTCCAATTTGGCCATAATTGTACCGTTCCCATAACAACAGCCAAATAACTGGATCTTTGTGGAGGGCTTATAACAGGGTTGTCCACAAAGCTGCTGGCAGTGCCGTGTGGCTCCTGCATGTCAGTATCTCACAAAAGAGACCGCTATCGGGAGAACGCATCTTGGCAGCTCCGAGTCCGACGTGCAGCTGATGCTGCCGCTGTGTTTCTGAACAGCAGCCCATCTTCCTCCTGCGTTCTCCACAGGCACGGAGCCTTCAGATCGCCACTCCCCTGTGGCCTGCCTGGGACAGTTCAAAATGCACGCGCAGAGAGAGACACACAACAAAACTCCTCTGTGTGTATTTCACCAAATTGCCGCAAAAATCAAAGAATCACATTCTCTGTCAGGTCTCAGGGCTGTGCTTCAGGCAGTGTGGTAGCATGACGCCAGCGCCAAGAATCGAAACACGTTCAAGTGCCTCTCTGTATGGAAAGATGGAGAGAGAGATGGAAAGACAGACAGAGAGATGCACACAGAGAGAGGCAGAAACAGAGAACAGAGGAGGACAAAGAAGCAGAAAGAGAGACAGGAAAAAGAGGGAGGAGACAGACAGACGGAGAGAGAGAGACAGAAAGAGACTGAGAGAGAGAAGGGGGGAGAGAGAGAGAGCGTGCTTTCCTTTCTGCTGAGCATCTGTGTGGTGTCAGGGAGCAGGCTTGTTGATCAAGGTGGAAGAGCTGGCTGAGTAGCAGCCCTCCTGTCCTGGCCGGCAGGTACATGAAGCCAGGCGTCACGCGTCCCTGCCAAGAGCTGTCTTGCCCTCTCAGTAATAAATGAGGCAGCCAGTGCGGGTAAACTGGGAACAGAATCCCGCATTCCATCTGAACTCGGAGCTGGGACTTTGCACATTGACAGCTCCTATATCCTTGCCGGGGAGCTGCTGACACACGAATTGTCTTCATCCAACTCTGGGGTAGGGGGGGCGGTTGGTGAGAAGTTGAGTCCTGCTCACCTTCAGTCGCTGACTCTGGGGGTCTGGTGGTAATGACCATGTCACCCCTGGAGCTGCAGGGCTAAAAGCCTTTGGAGGGAAACTTAGAGCCCTGGGTCTCCCTCCTGCAGAACAAGATCATGGCTGATGCCTCTGGTGGCCCTGGGAGCTGGGCTGAGCTGGGCCGGGGCAGAACCTGACACCTGGCAGCAAGGTGAGCTCAGAGCTGCTGGCCTCAGGTTGGACCCCTCAGAAGGGCATTTCAAATGCATCGCTTTAGATGAAAATTTGGCTTCCCAGGTGGCGCTAGTGGCAAAGAAACCGCCTGCCAATGCAGGAGACATAAGAGATGCTGGTTCAATTCCTGGATCAGGAAGATCCTCTGGAGCAGGGCATGGCAACCCACTCCAGTGTTCTTGACTGGAAAATCCCATGGACAAAGGAGCCTGGGGGGCTACAGTCCGTGGGTTTGCAGAGAATCAAACACGACTGAGTGACTAAACAACAAACCGAAGACCATTGCCCTAATCCCTTGAAGAATGTCCTCAGCCCACCAGGAAGCTCTCCTATGTGATTGTTACTTAAGAGAAATAAAAGATGCAGTCTTTGCCCTCAGGAAGCTTTAAAATTCCTCTGGGACAAAAAATCTAAAATACCTGAAAATGTTAGTGAACAGTCATTCAGTTCAGTTCAGTTCAGTTCAGTTGCTCAGTCGTGTCCGACTCTTTGCGACCCCATGGATGGCAGCACTCCAGGCCTCCCTGTCCATCACCAACTCCCGGAGTTCGCTCAAACTCATGTCCATTGAGTCAGTGATGCCATCCAGCCATCTCATTCTCTGTCGTCCCCTTCTCCTCCTGCCCCCAAGCCCTCCCAGCATCAGAGTCTTTTCCAGTGAGTCAACTCTTCGCATGAGGTGGCCAAAGTACTGGAGTTTCAGCTTTAGCATCATTCCTTCCAAAGAACACCCAGGGCTGATCTCCTTTAGAATGGGCTGGTTGGATCTCCTTGCAGTCCAAGGGACTCTCAAGAGTCTTCTCCAACACCACAGTTCAAAAGCATCAGTTCTTCGGTGCTCAGCTTTCTTCACAGTCCAACTCTCACATTCATACATGACCACAGGAAAAACCATAGCCTTGACTAGACGGACCTTTGTTGGCAAAGAAATGTCTCTGCTTTTGAATATGCTATCTAGGTTGGTCATAACTTTCCTTCCAAGGAGCAAGCATCTTTTAATTTCATGGCTGCAATCACCATCTGCAGTGATTTTGGAGCCCCAAAAAATCAAGTCTGACACTGTTTCCACTGTTTCCCCATCTATTTCCCATGAAGTGATGGGACCAGATGCCATGATCTTCATTTTCTGAATGTTGAGCTTTAAGCCAACTTTTTCACTCTCCTCTTTCACTTTCATCTAGAGGCTTTTTAGTTCCTCTTCACTTTCTGCCGTAAGGGTGGTGTCATCTGCATATCTGAGGTTGTTGATATTTCTCCCGTTAATGTATGTTCAATACTGTGTTTTGGGCTGGTGTCTTAGTCCATGCAGGCTGCTAAATGAACTTACCTTAGACTGGGAGGCTTAAACAATAAACATTTCTCATAGTCCTGGAGGCTAGGAGTCCAAGGTCAAGATGCTGGCAGATTTGGAGTCTAGTGAAGACCAGAGTCCTGGTTTGTGGACACCTGCTTTGTTGCTGCGTCCTCACGTAATGGAAGGAGCAAGGGATCTCTGGGGTCTCTTTATAAGGGCGTTGATGCCATCAGGCTTCCTTTGTGGCTCAGCGGTAAAGAACACGCCTGCCAATGCAGGAGACACAGGAGATATGGGCTTGATCCATGCAGTGGGAGGATCCCCTGGAGAAGTACCTGGCAACCCACTCCGGTATTCTTGCCTGGAAAATTCCGTAGAGAGAGGAGCCTGGCGGGCTACAGTCCACTGGGTTGCAAAGAGTCTGACATGGCTGAGTGACCGAACATGATCTCTTGCGTGAGGTCTCTGCTCTCCTGAGCTCGTCATTCCCCATCACCTTGGGGGCTGGGATTTCAACATAAGAATTTTGGGAAGACATAAGCATTCAATGCATCGCAGCTGGCATCTTTTAGTAATGGAGTTGAATGTGATGAGTAGATAGAATTGGGGAAGATTTGAAGCAGGCTATGTAGATTGAGAAAGTGAATTCTCCCCCTGTCGAGGTGAGGCGGGAATTCTCCCCCTTCTCAGATGAAGACTCTGAGAGTTAAGCTAGTAAAACAAATGAGATTAGATTTTTTTTCATCTTCCTCGTCCGTCCTTCTTCTCTGAGATTAGTCATTAGGCATGGATGGCTCAGAATTTCATGACTATTGGTCACAAGTCCTTTGTAGGGTCATCATAAATTTGAGAGGTAGGTAGTTTTACAGGTGAGTTCAGGGAAGACTTCCTGGAGACGGGGGTGACCCTGGACATGCTTCTTGAAGGATGAGGCTGCAAAAGGAGACGTGGTTGCAGCAAGCACTGCTGGTTCCTGCAGAGCAGATCTGTCGTGCCAGCCCTGGCACAGTCCTTGATGTAGACCCTGTGCATTTATGAGCTCTGGGGTGCGATATGTTTGAATGGCTTGCAACTCTGGGTTTTGCTTTGTGGGAGTCGAGTACCGTGGGTTTGGTAAGTCCTCAGCCCTGTGTGGGAACAGGTCACTGGCCAGCCCTGCCCGCATTTGCCAACTCCTGACAGAGAGGATGGCTCAGCTGAGGGAACAGTTAGTCCTGCTCACCTGTGCCCTCTGGCAGTGTCGCTGTTCCTGAGTTGGACCCGCCAGACCTACATCTGTTTGAAGGCAAGAGAGGAAGCGCCTCTTCCCTCGAGCTTCTCCAAGCTGACCAAGACTGCTGGTTTACTGACGGGGCACAGCCTGAGGAAACGGAGGCCCATGTTTAAGGAATAAAAGGCCGCCTGTGCAGACCTGCGCAATTCCATGCAACATGCACATGGTGAGGGTCTCCCTCGTGGTGGGTGGTGTGGCAGGTGGGAAGGGCACAGGTGAGATCTCTGCCCTTGAGGACCCTTTTTCAGTGTTCTTGCTGCAAGAGAGTACCTTGCCAGTCATTCAATCACCCTCTGGCTTGTTAACGCAAGTATTTATTGAGCACCAGCTGTGTTCCAGGCATTGCACTGAGTTCTGAAACTACAGTGAGCTGCCAAAGCAAAGAGATGCTGGGTGACTGATTTAAAACAGTGTGAGCTGTGAAGCCCAAATCTTCTAGCACTTTTTAAAAGGGCCAAGATAGTAAATGTTGTTGATTTTATTATGTGACTACTCAGCCAGATCGTTCAGCATGAACACGCCATGCGCAGTATGTAAATGAATGAGCATGGCTGTGTCCCAGTGAAATGGTATTTACAAAAACAGGCCTCAGGCTGAATTTTGCCTTCTGGCTACAGCTTGCCAACCCCTGATTGCAAAAGATTACACTCCCAATACCTAGAACCACAGAGAATTAGAATCAGAAGGAACCAGATAAATCTTCAGTTCCTTGCAGAAATTGTCTCTAATTGCCATGCGATCCAGCAATCCCACTCTTGGGCATATATCCAGAAAAAACTTTAATTCAAAAAGATGCACGCACCCCTGTGTTTATAGCAGCACTACTTACAATAGTCAAGACATGGAAACAATGTGAATGTCCATCAGCAGATGAATGAACGCCGATGTGGTGCATGTGTGCAGTGGAATACTACTCGGCCACAAAAAGGATGGAATAATGCCATTTGCAGCAACACGGACGGACCTAGAGGTATCACTCTAGGTGAAGTTCATCCGAAAGAGAAAGACAAATATACGATGCCACTTACATGTGGAATCTCACATGTGAGGCAGATGAACTTCCCTGTGAAACAGAAACAGACTCCAGACACAGAGAGCAGACTCGTGGTTGCCGGGGGAGGAGAGGGCAGGACTGGGGGTGGGGGATTCACAGACGCAAACCACGGCATACAGGGCGGACAGACAGCAGGGCCTGCTGTACAGCACACGCAGCCATAGGTAATGTCCTGTGATAAATAATGATGGGCTAACATGAAAAAGAATATATGTATGTAAATGTATCCAGTTAGATCAATATGCATTATATGTGTATTCAACTATATATAGTAATATGTATTATGTATACAATATATATTCATGTATATGTGAATCAAACTGAATCACTTTGCTGTACAGCAGAAATTAATACAACACTGCAAATCGATCATACTTCAATAAAATAATTTTTTAAAAATTGTCTCTAAGACATCTCTAAGAAGTAACCGGCCAGTTCTGTTCAGGCGTATGGACTGTACCCCATGTGAATCATGTCTGGGCAGTTCACATTAGAAGGTCTCTACTGAGTACCGTTTGTTCCTGGATACAGAGAAACTAGTTTCCGTGTCCCACATCTACCCCAACACAGTCTGTTTAATGAAAACTTGGAAGTAACCTAAATGACCGTTAGTATAAAATAGAAATAAATCATAGAATACGTGTATAATGAAATATCATAAGCAGTTAATAGATCCATAGTCAGGAAGCAACAGTTAGAACTGAACATGGAACAGACTGGTTCCAAATAGGAAAAGGAGTACGTCAAGGCTGTATATTGTCACCCTGCTTATTTAACTCATATGCAGAGTACATCATGAGAAATGCTGGACTGGAAGAAGCACAAGCTGGAATCAAGATTGCTGGGAGAAATATCAATAACCTCTGATATGCAGATGACACCACCCTTATGGCAGAAAGTGAAGAGGAACTAAAAAGCCTCTTGAAAGTGAAAGAGGAGAGTGAAAAAGTTGGTTTAAAGCTCAACATTCAGAAAACTAAGATCATGGCATCCAGTCCCATCACTTCATGGGAAATAGATGGGGAAACAGTGTCAGACTTTATTTTTTTGAGCTCCAAAATCACTGCAGATGGTGACTGCAGCCATGAAATTAAAAGACGCTTACTCCTTGGAAGAAAAGTTATGACCAACCTAGATAGCATATTCAAAAACAGAGCCGTTCCTTTGCCAACAAAGGTCCATCTAGTCAAGGCTATGGTTTTTCCTGTGGTCATGTATGAATGTGAGAGTTGGACTGTGAAGAAGGCTGAGCATCGAAGAATTGATGCTTTTGAACTGTGGTGTTGGAGAAGACTCTTGAGAGTCCCTTGGACTGCGAGGAGATCCAACTAGTCCATTCTGAAGGAGATCAGCCTGGGATTTCTTTGGAAGGAATGATGCTAAAGCTGAAACTCCAGTACTTTGGCCACCTCATGCGAAGAGTTGACTCATTGGAAAAGACCCTGATGCTGGGAGGGATTGGGGGCAGGAGGAGAAGGGGACGACAGAGGATGAGATGGCTGGATGGCATCACTGACTCGATGGACGTGAGTCTGGGTGAACTCTGGGAGTTGGTGATGGACAGGGAGGCCTGGCGTGCTGTGATTCATGGGGTTGCAAGGAGCCGGACACAATTGAGCAACTGAACTGAACTGAACTGAACTATCAGAATGAATAGATCTCATAAAACAAAAATTTCAGAATAATGTGAAATATTTGATGTCATTTGTACAAAATTGTAAGATATGCAAAGCAATACCAGCATTATTTATGATAGTATATATATGTAGAAAAATAAAATCAAGAATTAATGTGTTTATACCAAATTTTTGGTGCTAACTGCTTCCAGAGAGTGGAGAGAAATAATGGAACTGGTACAGGAGGTAAAGATAACCTCACTTTCACTTGTAATTCTTTATCTCATTATTAACATTTTGAAGAAAGGGATAAAATTATGGCTAATGATGGGTTGCTGCCTAATCTCTGCCACCAGTTCTCATTGTGAGAGAGCCGGGTGCCACTGGAGAGTTTTAAGGGGGCTCTGTGACACTGGCAGGCTTTTAAATGACCCCTCTGCAGTGGAACAGCTGGACTGGAAGGAGTCATGGTTGGTGTGGCTATAATAGTCAGTGGCTGCTGCAGGTGACACAGGGGTAGGCTGGACAGATGTGGTGGTGGCGGTGGAGGTGATGGTGAGGACGATGCAGGTGATGGAGGTGGTGAAGGCCATAACAGTGGTGAGGATGGTGGAGGGGGAGTGTAGACGTGATGGTGGGGGAGGTGATGGAGATGGAGGTGATGGAGGCGGTGGTGATGGAGGTGATGGAGGTGGTGGTGGTGATGGTGGTGGTGAGGATGGTGGAGGGGGAGTATAGACATGATGGTGGGGGAGGTGGTGGAGATGGAGGTGGTGGAGATGGAGGCGGTGGTGATGGAGGTGAGGGAGGCGGTGGTGATGGTGGTGGTGAAGGTGATAATGGTGGTGAGGATGGTGGAGGGGGAGTGTAGACGTGATGGTGGGGGAGGTGATGGAGATGGAGGTGATGGAGATGGAGGTGATGGAGGCGGTGGTGATGGAGGTGGTGATGAAGGCGATAATGGTGGTGAGGATGGTGGAGGGGGAGTATAGACATGATGGTGGGGGAGGTGGTGGTGATGGAGGTGGTGGTGATGGAGGTGAAGGAAGCGGTGGTGATGGAGGCGGTGGTGATGGAGGTGGTGGTGGTGATGGTGGTGGTGAAGGTGATAATGGTGGTGAGGGTGGTGGAGGGGGAGTGTAGACGTGATGGTGGGGGAGGTGGTGGTGATGGAGGTGGTGGCGATGGAGGTGGTAGAGGTGTGGTTGGGCTGGTGGTGGTTGGGATGGTGGCTATGGTGGTGACCGTGATTGTGCTGGTGGAGATGAAGAGCTGTAGAGGTCTGCAACATGCTTAGAAGGTAAAATGAACAAGATTTAGTGATTCTTAGAGTCACTTAGAAATGAAGAATGAGGAACAAGGACAAATCAGATGTATTTTGTAGAAAGTCTGGTAATGACCTTAAGCCGCTCTCAGTATGGCTGTAAGCCCATCTCTGCTGACCTGCCTTTCATAGGTCAGCATCCCAGTGTGCCTCAAACAGCACTATTCAGGCCCTAGAAACACCTCTGCCTTGCACGCTTTCTTGGTTGCCGTGGGGGGTTCAAGACAGCTGCACACATTCTTTGACAATCTTTTCATCAAGAGATGGGGTTTCTCTCCCTTCCTCTGAGACCTGGGCTGGCGTGTGACTGTTTTGACGAACAACTTACGGAAAGAGTGATGTGGGTAACTTCCTCCCATAGTGTCTTGCCTCTGAAGAGGAGTCAAGACTCGGTAACGGATGCTCCATCCGCCAGCCTGGTCCCCGGCGTGCCGTGATGCATTGTCTAGTCGCTGAGGGTATTTAAATTACTCAGTCTGAGCACTCCTCCCCATGGAAGAGCTTAAATCCCAACTCACAGGAAGACACATGAGAAGCAAGGGGCAAAATCTGTCAGCGGTTCTCCTGCTTACTAACCCTCAGCTCATCGGAATGCTGCCTCCTGAGTGAGTGTTCAGTTTGTAAACGCGTATGCAATTTCAAGACTGCACAAAATGAGGAAAATAAGTTGATGATTTCATGTGGTGACTCTTAAAAAATCTAAAGAGTTCATTTATGTTATTCTTGTTAACATTTTCATTGTAAAATGGCATTTCTTCCCAGGATGAAAGCTCATTGAAACGACGCCTTCCTAGGAGCATATGTGCAAACTTTACACTCGGCTAATTTTATATCCGATTAAAACTTAAATGCATGAAGACATCTTTTGGAATAATTAAAGACACTTCAGTAGAGGCATAGAAATGTGTCCGAGTACATCTGAAATCAGCAGAGACGGAGCCGGGGAAGTCAATATGGCCTTATGTCATCTTACGGTAATTTAGAAGGAAGCAGAATTTGGCTTTCAAAGGACATGCTTTTCCATTTGGGGTAAAATAAGGTGCATTCTCCATTCAAAATAAGTGCCTCGCTAGTGCATAGTTAATGTATGAAGGACAATTTATCTCCAGGTTGTTGGCGGGAAAGCAATCATTTAAGGGGCGCTGCTGTTCCCTGGGAAGGGAGCCTCGAAGACAGTTTTGATCCACTGATGAGTGCTGTCTAATACGCTCCCCGAGGTACAGTTTCCCTAAATCTATTAGACTTTTACAGTCTTCCAGGAAGTGCAGTCTGGAGATGCTTCATCACACTGTATTAACTTGACAATGTAATGGACTGCTCTCTTTTTATTTTCCTAGGAAGTGCTAGGATTTGACCTTGAAACTCTTAGCCACACTTTATAATCCTCAGCCCATCCTGGCATGGAGGGGCCCCTAAGGAAAAAACCCTGGCAAGGTGTGAGTCCGTGACACTTTGGATTTGAAGGACGGAAACAGGAGGTGTTGGGAACCCGGGTGGCTCTGTCTGGACAGATGGGGGCAGATGAAGAGGGGAACTGAGTCACAGGTAATCTGTGGGCTCTCACCTTGTACCAGACGCTCACTTCACAGGACCATCCCGTTTGCTCCTCTTGAAGTTGACTTTAGTTTTGCTCTATGGATGAGAAAACGGGGGCTCAGAGAGGTCAAGGAACTTACCCAAGGACACCCAGCTACTAAGTGGCAGAGCCAGGATTCAAACTCAGGTCTTTAAAAAATTTTTATTTTTCATGGGAAGACACTTTATTTTAAATACAGCAGTGTGTGCATGCCAGTCCCAAACTCCCAGTCGATTCCTCCCCCCACCATGCCCCCTGGTAACCATAAATTCATTCTCTAAATCTGTGCAACTCAGGTTTTTTTGACTCAAAAGTTTGAAATCTTAAGCATGATGCTGTAAGAGGTCGTGTTGAAATAAAAGCTCTGCTTTTGAGGAAAGTAAGTTGGTTCGGGCTGTGTTTCTCCATTGAGTGCCTTTGTGTATCATCATGTAATCTTTCCTTCGCTTACCCTAAGCCATGGCTGAGCTGTCCCTTCCTGGCTTCTTCCCTAGGGAGACAGGACCCTTCCTTGGGGGCTGAGGACAGTGTTGTTATTGTTCAGTTGCTAAGTTGTGTCACTTTGTGACACCACGGGCTGCAGCACGCCAGGCTCCTCTGTCCTTCGCCGTCTCCCGGAGCTTGCTCAAATTCATGTCCATCAGGTTGGTGATGTCTTCCAACCACCTCATCCTCTGTCATCCCCTTGTCTTCCCGTCTACAGTCTTTCCCAGCATCAGGGTCTTTTCCAATGAGTCAGTTCTTCCCATCAGGTGGCCAGAGTATTGGAGTTTCAGCCTCAGCATTCGTCCTTTCAGTGAATTTTCAGGGTTGATTTCCTTTAGGATTGACTGGTTTGATTGCCTTGCAGTCCAAGGGACTCTCAAGTGTCTTCTCCAGCTCCACAGTTCGAAAGCCAGCAGTGTGCCAACTTACACTTCCCTCTCTGGGTCTCCAGAGCAAGACATTCAGTGGGGCTGAAATGGTCCCTCCATGCAAACCTCCTGGATGCTGAGCCCATTCAGAGCTTCCTTTTGCCTCCCTGGACCGATTGGGGTTTGCTTCCAAACCCCCAGGGACACCCTAAAGTGCTTGACTCTGCGGAGACCAGTGCCTTTGGATGGCTGGTCTGAGATCCCGAGGGTCGCGTCAGAGGTGGCCCATCACCGTCCCCTGGTGGGTGTGTCTTTGGCTGGAAGCAGTGTCCAGGTCTGTGGTTGGTGCTCCCAAATTTGCTTCCTTCTGCAAGCCATAAAGGCTTTTAATTACTGAAGAATGATTCCTGTGTCCAGCCAATTTATCAGCCTCTGGCAAGAATGAAGAGTCAACTGGCTATGAATCCTACCTGATTACTAATAAGAACTACATAAAATGACACTGGTGCTGAGGAATGCTCTTGCTTGGGCTCCAGCCAGCGCAGTTCTGGATGGGCCGACCCCAGCTGAAGACAGCGACTGCTTTCCCTGGCACGAGGGAGAGGCTCCCCGAAGGCAAATGTTCACAGGGCCGCGAAAGATTGGGAAGCAGGCGAAGATGGTTTCCAGCAGGTCCCCCAGTGACCCCTCCCCATCCTGGGAGCAAGTTCACTCCCTCCAGGCCACCAGTCCCTTCTCGGGGTGAAGAAGCAGCAGCGCTTCTCCAGCCGGAAGCCCAGGTCTTGGTGTTCTACGGGTGCTCACAGTGTGGGTGATGCAGATTGGAGCCAGGATGCCTGGGTTCAAGTCACACGATAAATATCCCAGGTGCCCACCAGTGAGTCAGTGGACAAACTGTTCCATATCCATACAAGAGAAACTGTTCATCCATAAAGAGGAATGACGCTCTGGTACACACTGCAACGTGGCTGAACCTCAGAAACACGATGCTCCGTGAAAAAGTGCCAGACAAAAGGTCATGTATGGTATGTTTCCAGTTATCTGAAATGTGCAGAAAAAGGAGAACCTAGAGACAGAAAGCAGATGGGTGTTACCAGTGTGTGCGTGCTCCCTCGTGTCCGCCTCTCTGCAACCCCAAGGACTGTAGCCCACCAGCCTCTTCTGTCCGTGGAGTTTTCCAGGCAAGAATACTGGAGTGGGTTGCCATTTCCTACTCCAGGGGCAGTGGCAATGAGGAGTAACTGCTTGGTGGGTGAGGGTTTCCTTTTGGGATGACAAAGTCATCCCTAGTCAAGTCTAGTCTTTGGAACTAGATAGAGGTGAGGGTCGCATGACATTGGTATTATACGGAAGGCCACTGAATTTTTCACTTTAAAATGGTTATTTTATGTCATATGACTTTTAGTCCAAAAAAGCAAAGCAAGTCAGATCATAATGATGCATTAAACAAGGTGGGGAAATGTTTTCCCTCCCAGCAATGGCCAGTAAGACACCTGGGTTTGGGTTCAAGGCCAGTCTGGGTTCTAGGAAAGCCGTGCACTCCTGGTCAGCGTTCAGGCAGCTGGCCTCAGCTCTGCTCCCTATTTCTTCCTCCCTTGGACATGGCTGCCCCGTTTTGGGCAGGGGTTCCCAACCTCCAGGATCTAATGCCTCATGATCTGAGGTGGAGCTGTTGTAATAATAGTAGACATAAAGCGCACAATAAATGCACACCTGACTCATCCCACGACCATGCTCCCTCTCCTCCACCCCGCCTGGGTCTGTGGAGAAACTGTCTTTCATGAGACCAGTCCTTGGTGCCAGAAAGGTGGGGGGCCGCTGGTCTAAAGTCGCAGGAGCCGTTCGTTGTGCGGTGATGGGAAGCCCTGGAGGACCACAGGGAGGGTGGGCCTGCCTCTGCATGGTGGCTGCTGAATCAACGCTGGTAAGGACCCACCGCTTGTCCTTTTGTTATGGAGAAGAATCAATTCTTATTTATTTAATCCTCTCTAAGAAAACAGCAGAGGCATGGATGGGGAATGCCAGCCAGTGGGATTTGTTCCCCATCCTTGTCTACACTCCTTAGCACCTATGAACGTTCATGATCACAACACCACTCATCCTCGTTCTAATATTTCTTCTCTGCGTGCGTGCTGGCTGCTAAGGCACTTCAGTCGTGTCCGACCCTTTGTGACCCTATGGACTGTAGCCCTCTGGGCTCCTCTGTCCATGGGATTCTCCAGGCAAGAATACTGGAGTGGATCGCCATGCCTTCTGCAGGGGGATCTTCTCGACCCAGGGATTGAACTCATATCTCCTGCGGCTTCTGCATCGGCAGGCGGGTTCTTCTCTACTGAACACAAGATCTATGTTATTTCTTATTATTTATTGTTTTCCCAAAACAATAAACACATTGAAATAAAAAACAGAAGCAATCATCTGGCAAGAGCTTGCTATGGGGCCCTCCAGAAACTCACAGCATGGTGGGAGATGGATCTATGAATGAATACAGGGGTCCTAGGGGTAGATTCCAAGACCCCCAGGGGTGCCTGAGACTGTGACTAGTATCAGACCCTAGTTGTACTGTTTTTTCCTACATGTACATACCTGCAGTGAAGTCTAGTTTATAAGGTAGGCAGAGTAAGAGAAGATCTGAATTGCCAGCATCACTACTCTGGCACTTTGGGGGCAGTTATTAAATAAAACAAAGGTGAGTTGCACACAAGCCCTGCGACGTTGTGACAGTAAAGCTGATAACAAACACGGCTCCTGAGTGACTGACAGCAGGGTGCGCGGGACAAAGAGGTGGCTCACGTGCTGGAGGAACCGAGCAGGACAGCAGGGGATTTCATCCCGCCGCAGTGAAAACTGAGGAACTGTCTAGTTCTCGAATTTTCCATTTAGCGTCTTCTGATAGATGACCACAGGCAGCTGAAGCCGAGGAAAGGGAGACCCAAGGTGAGAGGGGACGGCTGGGTGCAGGATCGCACGGTAACCGCAGCGCGTGAGTTACGCTCGGGGATGCTCGGGAGCCCAGAGAAGGGGCCCCTGAGCCTCTCGCCCAGGTGGAGGGGGGGTCAGTCGGAAAAGGCCTCTTCCCTGGGCCTGAGCCAGCAGCGGGGCTTGATGAGGAGAGTCTGGGGAGAAGCAGGCTGCTTGGGGCAGACAGGGTCTTAAGTGGCGTGGCCTCCGCTGGAAAGTTGTCACTGGTTTGGTTTGTCTGGAAGTGCAACATGAATGTGATCAAGAAAACAATTGTCAGACCCGTGTTTGCCACCCTCAGACCTCCCTTCCTGCTGGATGTGGCCATGCTAACCTGGCCAGGAGGGGAGCCAACAGGGAGGACCCCAGGGCTGGCCACACTGTTGGCCCAAGGAAGGCGAGCAGGGAGAGAAGGGTGGCACTTGAGAATTAATGCAGGAGAGAAGCAAATGAGACGAGCAGCTCCCATAGATGGGGGCTTGAGGTGACAGAGTTCAGTGCCTCGGGGGGTGGATTTTCTGCTGGTTGTGCTATGGCTACTGGAGACTTAGTCTCCTTCAAGGCAGGAAAGAGAAGGCTGCATTTACCTTGGGTTACAGCGAGGTATGGGCCTTCCCTGATGGCTCAGCTGGTAAAGAATCTGCCTGCAATGCAGGAGACGTGGGTTTGATCCATGGGTCAGGCAGGTCCCCTGGGGAAGGAAATAGCAACCCACTTCAGTATTCTTGCCTGGAGAATCCCATGGACAGGGGAGCTTGGCAGGCTACAGCCCATGAGGTCACAAGAGTCGGACACGACTGAGTGACTGAGCCCAGGACGCACGGTGAGGTAAGATAGGGATGGGACATGACTGAGTGACTGAGCCCAGGACGCACAGTGAGGTAAGATAGGGGATGGGACATGACTGAGTGACTGAGCCCAGGACGCACAGTGAGGAAAGATAGGGGATGGGACACGACTGAGTGACTCAGCCCAGGACGCACAGTGAGGTAAGATAGGGATGGGGGTGAGGTGGACGGCTAGAGGGTCCCACCGAGTTGCCCTCGGGTCATCTCTGGCATCTGGGACTTTATCCTGATGGCAAAGGGGGACTTTCGGATCTTGGACAAATTACCTCAATAAAGCTCAGCTGCTGCTGCTTTAGCAGAGAGGTCATAAGGACACCTGTCCTAGAGTTTTGTCGTGACTATTAAAGAAAACCATACAAAGAATAGACCTAGCAAATTTCCTGGCACAGAGTAGCCTCTCAGTGAATGCTTATTGAATCTGGACTTTATCTGCCCCATGTCCTGTTCATCTAAGACCAAGTCTCTCTCCAGAGCTGATCCATATTCTGGATCACAGAATGCCCGGGATGTGAGTAACATGATAATATCGTGCTTCATAGCCGCCTTTGCTGCTTGAGCCAAAAGAGGGAGCAAAGTGGACATTTTCGCGGGCAGAGGAGAAACATACACACAGTCTGTTTCATTCCAAGGTTCTGACTCTTGAGCGGGCTCTTTATGAGATCAAGGGCCTGAAATGAGTAACAAAAGGCCCAGGAAACAGAGATTAAATGAATAACAAACATGCGTTGCATGTCTACTCCCTGTGCCTCTGTGCAGCATCCCCCTTAATCTTTGCCACGGCTCTGTGATGTAATACTTGTATGAGCTCCTCTTTACTGTTAAATAAGCAGCCCACAGAGGTTAAATAGTTTGCCCAAGGTCACACAGGCAGGGAAGCAGCAGGTCCAGGACTCGAGTCCAGACTGTTTATCATCGGCCTGAGCTCTTGAGTCATCTTTCTCAGGAAAGCCAGGAAGGCTCTCTGGCAGAGGAGTGAATATCCAAAAGTGTGTAAACCACAGTCCTAAACTGACCTTAATGAGAGCCTATAGAGTTAGCGTTTAAAAAAAAAGGTATTTGTACGTGCATCTTCACCCTCGTAATCCATTCTGTTCAGATAAATTAAGTGTGCTCAGCAATGCAGAGAGGCAAGGAGCAGCCCCCAATCAGATGGCTCCACGCACACGCCATTTCTCTTGTGGGATCAAGTCCTGGAGGGGTTTCCTGCAGCCCAGTGACTTCGAGTGTGACCACTGCAAAGTACAAACAGGATTAAGAGGAAAACATCTGTTTTTCAAGGCTGCTCTAATTCAAAGACAAACAAACTGTGGAGATACCCAAATGCTCAGTGACTTTTGCTGTGGAGAGGGATGATGACCGTCTGGGCTGGGCTTTGATTGGAAGAGGTGCAGATAATGCCCTGGCATCCTCACGCCTGAGTCTTTTTGGTGGCCCGGAGCATGACGACAGGGGCATGAAGGTATATGCATGATTCCATGATGTCAGATTAAGTTAGAGGCCATCTTTTTTTTTTTTTTTTTTGTGGTTAAAGTCAGTGAGTCCTTAATATGTTTCCCTCCCAGGATGAAGTCTTTGGGGTTGTAGAAATACTCCAAATATGTACTACTATTTTATTAACGAGTTTCACATCCCATACAGGGCTCTGAACTTCAAAGAAAACTAGCCAGGATTTGATCTTCAAAAGGAGAGAGGAGTCCCCATTAAGATGCTCACAGGCCTCAAGCTATGTGCTGGGTCCAGAAAAAGCCTCATTTGGGAGGAGAAAAGAAAACTTAATTACCAATGAATGAAGCAACTCTCAGAGCATATGGTTTTCGGGTTTGCCAAGCTCCAAAGCCAATTTGTTACTTTATTATTATTGTTGTTGTTAATCTTCACTTGAAAGATGTCTTAAGCCACCGAGTCAGTCTCTTTCCTGAGGATGCAAAAGCTGAAATGTCTCTGGAAGGCAAAACCTAATGGGATGGCAGATCAAAATAAGATTTTTGCCATCTATCGACATTCAAGGGTGACTGTAAACTGTGTCCCATGATGGTTTTTTCCCCTCCTAACAAAGAAATAGGCACTCTCCCTTGTTTGGGAAACCTACTTTGATGCCTCAAAAACCAATCTTTTCTGATTCTTTTTCTGTTCTTTTCCTTTGGCAAGTGTGTTCTGGCTGCTTCTGCACCGTTCTTTGGAAGGGATATACTTCCCTTGTTTATGCTCCCATGTTTCAGAGAAGACGTCACGGCTGCAGCAGACATGGTTTGCGAAAAGTCCTGCTCTCGGTGAGCCAAGGAAAACATGTTTCTAAAATCTTGCTAACATTTTAGCTTTGGCATCTTCAAACCTCATATTTCTCCTCTTTTTCTGTCTTTCTCCAACATGGCTGTCAGTGGACTGTTTGGTCTTAAGAGTAATCAGGGCAGAGATGTGTCCTGGAGCTCTGCCACCAGCTGGAAGAGAGTGTGCATTATAAGATTACTGCTCCCTCCAATTTGAGGGGCAATTTGAGTGGGACAGGGAGCTGCCTGGGTCTACAGAAACTGCCTACAGTTGGGATTCTGCATGTGTGAGACAAGACATTTGAGAATTGTTAGAATTGCCCAGAGGATGGAGAAACCACCAGCCCACAGGGCATTGTGAGCAGAGTTTTAAGACTAACAAACAGACTAAGGGCCTTATGAATGACCCTCTTACGCTGGTGACACTCAACTGACCTTTGCATCCTCAAGTGTGCAGGTCAGGCATCTTTTGAGTCCTAATAGTTTCTTCTGTGGGCTTCCCTGGTGGCTCAGATGGTACAGAATCTGCCTGCTAATGCAGGAGACCTGGGTTCGATCCCTGGGTCGGGAAGATCCCCTGGAGGAGAAATGGCTATCCAATCCAGCATCCTTGTCTGGAGAACTTGACGGACAGAGGAGCCTGGTGGGCTATTGTCCATGGATCGACTGTTTCATAGGTGGCCAGATCGAAGTGCATTAGTGCTCTCGGGGCTATGTCTTTAAATGCCTCCTGGACAACGCCCTCAGAGGCCCCCACCCCCTTCCTAAGTGGGCCTTTCTGCAAAATCCCAGGGCACTTCTCAAGCTGGGGCATCGGCTGGCTCAGCTGCAGTCCTCGCTGAGACCACAGTGGCAGCTGCTGAATCTTTTATTAGTCACTGTGTCTGTCTGTGAAGCCCGCATCTGGATGTCGTCTTTCCTGTTGTGACACCCTTTCTCTTTAAAGGAGCCGCCAGCGATGATGCGTTGTAGTCTGTTTAGAAACAAGGACTCAGCCAGCTCCTGGTCAAGCTGGAGAACAGTCTCCTTTCTGAGGACAGATCTTTGAAAGTTTGTGAAGATTTGGTAAAAGGGAACACTCCCTTCCCAAGGAGAGTTTTGCTTTTAGGAAAGCTCCCTGTCTGTCCCTAATTCCCCTGCCACTAACCGCAGGGAAGAAACTTCAGAAAGGAAACATGAACCCAGGGGTCCCCAGGGCTCCCCAGCGGCTGAGGGGCAAAGACGCTGCCTGCCAATGTGGGAGATGCGGGCTCAGTCCCTGAGCAGCAGAGATCCCCTGGAGAAGGAAGTGGCAGACCACTCCAGGATTCTTGCCTGGGAGATCCGTGCACAGAGGAGCCTGGCAGGGCTGCGGTCCATGGGGTTGCAAAGAGTCAGAGGGGCCTTAGTGACTGAACAACGACAAAAGAGGACTCCGAAGATTGCTTTTCAGAAGGTACCGATTGCCGAGATCACTGTTCTTATGCTCTTGTTTTAGAACTTGGGTAAGTTAATTTATTCCATCACACAAGTGTTCACTTAGTTGCTATTATGTCAGGGACTAAGCAAGGCACAAGGCCTCAGCCTTGAAGAAGACACCTACCTTGTTATCAGAAAACAGAAGGCCCAGTGAAGGACTCATTCACTCACTCACTCATTCACTGCACACAGTTTTTTGAGTGCCTACTGTGTGCCTGGCATTGCTCTAGAGACTAGGATACACAGCAGTGGACAAAACAAACAAAAATCATTCAGGTGGGGGATGGACATTTTTCAAATAATCACACAGTGTGTATAATTATAAAACGCAATGAGCCCAATGAAGAAAACTTCTTAAAAACACCTTCCCTGGGATTCTATACCCAGCTAAGCCATCATTCATCAGCCAGGGCTAAATAGCAACATCTTCAGATGTACAACAAATAAGAGAGTTTATTATCAGCAGACACTCCGTATCAGAGGAAGTGAAAAAAGAAAAGCATGAGAAGCATGAGAAAAAGAAGAAAAATGAGAAACAGCACAAAAATTCATTAAATACATTGGAAAATGCAATGAATTATTGCTTATCTTAAAATGCTATTTTTTGTTTTAATAGAGGAAAAAATGCAATTAATGAAAACCAGTGAAATAGAACACTGGGATCAAAAAGAAAGGATATTTTGTAAAGCTGGCTTTTTAATTAAACAGATAAAATAGACAAGCTTCTAGCAAGATTTAGAAGTGGATCAGAAAGGCATAAATAAGTGTAGGTATAGAAATGGGTAAACAGAGATACAGTTGAATTTTTTTTTTTTAATCAGGAGAATACAATGAATAACTGACACCAAGAAACTTGAAAGCTGAAATGAAGTGAGTTATCTTCTAGAAAAATACAGACTACCAAAGTTGACTCAAGAAGGTTTAAATACACCAAAACTATTAAAGAAATTGAATTGACAATCAAAAATACTCCCACAAGCCATATCCCAAACCCAGTACATACAGACCAGAGGGCTGGATTCTGTTTTACAGATGTGTCCTAACAAAACTTCAAAAAATAGAGAGCTCTCATCTCATAAAAGCTATTACAGAGACTAGGAAAAGAGGTGAAGCTACTGAAATATTTTATAAGCTTAGTATAATCATGGTGAGCCAACCAGATATTCACAAGATCACAAACGGAGATGGCTGGGGCACCTCTGTTCCACCAGCCAGCGCCCTGTTCGTTATCCTACAAAGAAAGGAGGCATCGGGAGCCTGGCCCATAGAAAGAGTCAGGAAAAGAAAGAGGGGTTGTCACTGCCCATCCCTCACAGTAAGCTTTGTGTTAACCTGAGAACTTTGTTACTGTGCAAAGACCTAGATGTCTCAGATGAGGTGTAGGCAAGACCCCTGCAGAAGCTGGACTTACAAAGGTAGGTCTGCCAGGTCCATTCTGCTCTGTGTAAGTGCAGTTGCTAAATACTATCACGGTAAAAATGAGCGACCCGAGGGAATTCCTCAGTGGTCCAGTGGTTAAGACTCCATGCTTTCATTGTCGGGGGTGCAGGTTTGATCCCTGATTGGGGAAATAAGATCCCACAAGCCACTCAGCAAGCCCCAAATAAATAAACACAGGAGATCCAGGACTAATGCTAAACCCCATGGGATCCCAGGACAGCAAGTGAAAAACCTGAAAACTCAGATTCCATGCTAATAGGTAGGCAATGTTCAGGATATAAAATAAAAATGTAAAATCAATAGCATTTCTCTGTAACAATAGAGACTAGTTAGAAAACATCATAGAAGGAAAAGGAACACAAAACAAATAGAAGAACAATATCAAATAAATATATTTTCAATAGCTGTGAATAGATAAATCTTACAAAAACTTCAGGAAGAAAGTACAAAATATGACCAGAGGAAAATTTGTTTTGTTAAAAGCAAGGATAAATCATATGCAAGGTTGTTAATCTTTAATGTATTAGTAATAAAGATATTAATTCTACTCCAATTTAATTAATAAATTGAATTCAATCTCAACAGTAATTCTTACAGAGCTTTCCCACACTTACTCAAAACGTCATGTGAAGGCCAAGGCCAAGAATACCCTACAATTTGTTGAAGAACGAAAACAAAGAGTGGGGAACTTGCCCTGCTCGGTATCCAAATCTTCATAGAGTTTTTGGGTTTAAAATAGTATAATAATAACACAAACAATAAGGTGATAGGCTAGCAGAATAGACTGGGAAGAAGAAAAACCAATGTATATGGAAACTAATATTCACATTAGTGAGGAAAGGTAAAGGCCAGTTAATAATCCATATAAAAATTAGTTCCCTCTGCATAATGTATACAGAAATAAATCCTGATGGATGAAAGCTGATATGTAAAAAATAATATTAGAAAACTCTTAATGGAAAATATAGAAAAATATATTTTTGGCCTCCATGTAGGAAAGGATTTCTTAAGACACACAAAAAAGTACAAACTACAGGAAAATACGAATGGATAAATCTGATGATAATAAAGCAAAGTCTCTGGACATAAAGAGACTAAATTAAAATCTAAGGCACAGATGAGGAAAAGCAATAACTGATTCAGATGTGGTTTCTGGAGTATATGAAGAATTCCTACAAGAAAACAAAAACTCAATAGAAGAATGCACAAAGAAAATGAACAAATAATTCATTGACAAGGAAATCTGCATAGCGAATAAATATATGGGGGAAAAAAGGAGGTCCGGCTTACTAGGAATCAGTCAAGTGCAAACCAAAGCAACAACGAGAAACTGTTTTTCACACCCATCAGATAGGCAAAAATTTTAGAGCGTCACAGTACTGAGAGTGTCATGAATGGAGAGAAACACAAGCTCTCCTTTACTCTGTACAAACACAGGTCAGCACAGATTTGAAAGAACATTTGGTGGTGTCTTGTAAAGCTGGAGACACATGTGCCCCATCTCCCTCCAGTTCTGTTTCCAGGTGTGTGCCGAAATGTTTTCAGCAAAGGTGTGGCATTTTTTTTGCCTCACACCAGTTTTCCAACTCTCTGATACTGCTGCTGCTGCTGCTAAGTCACTTCAGTCGTGTCCGACTCTGTGCAACCCCAGAGACGGCAGCCCACCAGGCTCTCCCATCCCTGGGATTCTCCAGGCAAGAACACTGGAGTGGGTTGCCATTTCCTTCTCCAATGCATGAAAGTGAAATGTGAAAGTGAAGTGGCTCAGTCGTGTCCGACTCCTAGCGACCCCATGGACTGCAGCCTTCCAGGCTCCTCCGTCCATGGGATTTTCCAGGCAAGAGTACTGGAGTGGGGTGCCATTGCCTTCTCCATACTGAGTGTCCTACAATTTATTTCAATTCTGATACTAACTAACTGGAGTTAGCGCAGACCCTACAGGTGAACGGTTGAGTCCCTCAAGACTGGCCCCACCCACTTCATGCCACCCACTTCATGCCAGGCACAAAGTCCAGGTTGCCACCTGTTGCTGTTTAGTCCCTACGTCATGTCTGACTCTGTGACCCCATGGACTGCAGCACACCAGGCTCCTCTGTCTTCCACTATCTTCTGGAGTTTGCTTAAACTCATGTCCATTGGGTCAGTGATGCCATCTAAACCTTCTCATCTTTTGCTGCCCCCTTCTCCTTTTGCCTTCAGTCTTTCCCAGCAAGAGAGTTCTGGAAAAATATCTACTTTTGCTTATTGACTATGCCAAAGCATTTGTGTGGATCACAACAAACTGGAAAATTCTTAAGGACATAGGAATACCAGACCACCTGACCTGCCTTCTGAGAAACCTGTATGCAGGTCAAGAAGCAACAGTTAGAACTGGACATGGAACAACAGACTGGTTCCAAATTTGGAAAGGAGTACATCGAGGTTGTATATTGTCACCCTGCTTCAACTTATATGCAGAGTACATCATGAGAAATGCTGGGCTGGATGAAGCACAAGCTGGAATCAACATTGCCAGGAGAAATATCAGTAACCTCAGATATGTAGATGACATCACCCTTATGGCACAAAGCGAAGAAGAAGTGAAGAACCTCTTGATGAAAGTGAAAGAGGAGAGTGAAAAAGTTGGCTTAAAGCTTAACATTCAGAAAATGAAGATCATGGCATCTGGTCCTGTCCCTTCATGGCAAATACATGGGGAAACAATGGAAACAGTGAGAGACTTTATTTTTCTGGGCTCCAAAATCACTGCAGATGGTGACTGCAGCCATGAAATTAAAAGACTCTTGCTCCTTGGAAGAAAAGCTATGACCAACCTAGACAGCATATTAAAAAGCAGAGACTTTACTTGACCAACAAAGGTCCATCTAGTCAAGGCTATGGTTTTTCCAGTGGTCATGTATGGATGTGAGAGTTGGACTGTGAAGAAAGCTGAGTGCCGAAGAATTGCTGCTATTGAACTATGGTGTTGGAGAAGACTCTTGAGAGTCCCTTGGACTGCAAGGAGATCCAACCAGTCAAACCTAAAGGAAATCAGTCCTGAATGTTCATTGGAGGGACTGATGTTGAAGCTGAAACTCCAATACTTTGGCCACCTGATGGGAAGAATTGACTCATTGGCAAAGACCCTGATGCTGGGAAAGATTGAAGGCAGGAGGAGAAGGGGACGATGGAGGATGAGATGGTTGGATAGCATCACTGACTCGATGGACATGAGTTTGAGCATGCTCTGGGAGTTGGTGATGGACAGGGAAGCCTGGTGTGCCACAGTCCATGGGGTCGCCAAGAGTCGGACACGACTGAGTGACTAGGGTGAACTGAATTGAACTTTCCCAACATCAGGGTTTTTTCCAGTGGGTCAATTCTTCCTGTCAGGTGGCCAAAGTATTGGAGCTCCAGCTTCAGCATCGATGTCGTCCGCTGTACATGTCTGTATGTTTGACAGGTTTCATTGTATGTGAGCTAGAAGGAGAGAGAAATTATATGAAGACATAATTAATGAGCTGCATCTTACTTAACAGTGAATGGACCCATCCCAGGTGTACAGCCTGATAGATCTTTACAAGGTGAACACTTCTGGAGCGTAGTGCAGAACCCAGCACCACAGAAGGTCCTCCCAGTGACAGACCCACCCCCTGCAAAGGATCATGACCACTGTGACTTCCATCAGCATCAGTGAACTGTGTTTGTGTTTTTATGGTAGAATGAAGGAGTCGTGTAGAATCCTAGAGTAGATTCTCTTTAGCTGCTGACTGCACTTTCTCAGCACTGTCTTTAAGATTCTTCTTGAGAGGCTGTTTTCTAAACGTCCTCAGCGCTGATCCAATCAGAAGGCAGGGGCTCCATGCTCAATGTGAGGAAGAGCTCCATCTTCACGCCCCTCCAGCCCTGCAAAGCGGCAGAGAGGGAGATCTAACCCTTCTGAAGGATTCATTTTTCTCTCTCTCTCTGAATTAATTTATTTTTTATTGAAGGATAATTGCTTTACAGAGTTTTGCTATTTCCTGACAAACCTCCACATGAATCAGCCATAGGTATACACTGAAAACCACGGCTGTTTAGGGAGCTGGTGTCCATCCTGCCGACAGCTGTAGGTGGATTTGACGATGTTCCCAAACCCCGTTCTGGCCCTCAGTCTTCTGACCGCCTTGCCTAAATGTCTTCTTTAAGTAAAGTAATAACCAAGTGTCAGGGACTGCAGGAGAGGCTTGGAAGACCTTCCCAACTCAGCCTTCAGACAGCTCACCAGGGGTGTAAAAATAATTAAAGCTGCAGAGGGAGATGCAGATATTATTTTTAGACACACGTCCAAGGTTTGCCTCTTTTCAGCACCCCGTTCCAAACCCTCACTCACAGGCAGCGTTTTTAAATGTTAACCCTTCATGTTGTTTTTGTCCGCAACGTTTAACTTACAACTCAGAGGACTCGGAGATCTGTTGTTGTAAAAGGAGAGGTACAGGTGTGAGCTGGTGGGGTCTCACAGCTGGGCTGGAAGGATGCAGCGCTTTGACGTTTCCTCACATGTGATCTGTTTCCTGGTGCTGCGTGTTGGCGAGCTGTGGGCCATCTACCTGCTTCCAGGTCCATCCAGATGCCCCCATGGACGGTTCAGTTCATTGAAATCTGTCATTGAAATGAATGGACTGATGGAAGTCTCAGCTTAAAACTAGAAGAATAGTGGAGGTTGGTATGAAGCACACACACACACAAGCTATACAGAGCCCAGCAGAATTCTAAACTCTTGGAATCGTTTTCCACTTCCATGCTGTCACCTCGCTTTGTCTGTGACAAGGAGGTTAACCCCAGTTACGCACACTCTGGGTGGTTTTCCTGGGAAGATGGATCGTCACAGATGACAGTCTGAATTTGACCACCAGATCCACTCCCCGCATGGTTAGACTCTGTTCTCACTGACCTAAAGAATCGATCCCTGGAGAAGGAAATGGCAACCCACTCCAGTATTCTTGCCTGGAAAATCCTATGGACAGAGGAGCCTAGCAGGCTACAGTCCATGGGGCTTGAGTTGGACATGACTTAGTGCCTAAACCACCACAACCAAGGAATCTGTACCATAATTTTTAAAATACTCGTTTATTCACTTGGCTGCACTGGGTCTTCGTGGCAGCGCTTGGGACCTTTCATCTTCGCTGTGTCTTTCCGGGCCCTTAGTCTGGCACATGGACTCTTAGTTGCTGCAGGTGGGATCTAGTTACCCGCCCCCACAGGGGTCAAACCTGGGCCCCCTGCATTGAGAGCTGGGAATCTTAGCCCCTGGACCACCAGGGAAGTTCCTCCCATAATGGTTTTATTTTTGCGTCCGTCAAGAAAAGTTTTAGTTGCTCAGTCATGTCCGACTCTTTGTGATCCCATGGACTGTAGCCTGCCAGGCTCCTCTGTCTATGGGATTTTCCAGGCAAGAATACTGGAGTGGGTAGTCGTCCCTTCTCCAGGGGATCTTCCCAACCCAGGGATTGAACCCAGGTCTCCTGCATTGCAAGTGGACTTTTTTTATTTTTATTTTTTATTACTGTCTGAGCCCCCAAGGAGGACAGCACTGATGATCCAAGTGAAACAGGGCCCCGTGAGGCTCAGAAAACTCTCTCAGTGAGGACAAGATAAAGAAACACACCTGTGAGTGGGGAATCGCAGAATTGCCATGGAGACCAGGAGGACAAGGGCGACGTTCGTGGCCCTCATGAAGCTGATGTGCTCTCTGTGCAAGGGCAGAAACTGAGCTTATTTCAACAAAGAACCAAAACTGCGAAAGTGTTCATTCCCCATTGGGTTTAACCCAAACTGGATGGTGTCTATTAGCTTGTTATTCCTCTTGGACTCGGGAGGCAAGAAAGAATCATGACTCTGGAGAAATGATGCAAGAGCAGCAAGGTGCTGTTGAGATGATGAGATGCCAGCTGAATTATAGACAGTCTGTCCAGAAAGGCAGAGAGCTGGTGCACTTGAGGATTCAGCCAAGGAGAACAGTGGAAACCAATAAATTATTTTGGCTGCTGAGAATAAAAACCTGTTTGGTGGAAAAGGCAGGGAACAGAGTGATGGGGTAGGAAGGAGAGGAGTATCAAGTTAGATCCCACTTTGGTGCCAGCACCTCTAAAGTTGTAGTAGACAGCTGGCATGGTGGCCGTGTCCGAATTCTTGTCTGCAGCTCCCCAGGGCTGCCTGATGGGATCTGGCTTTTGCCTTTACCATCTGCAGTTAGGAGAGAAAAGCTCCTTTTAAGATTTGAGCCACTTGTACATTTATCAAATCTTGGATCTTCTGGTTTGTACCCACACCAGGGATTAACAAACAACAAAATGCCATTAAAAGCTAGAGAAAAAAAATTTTTTTGAAAACCCTCAGAAGGTTGCAGACACCTCTGCAGAGTTCTCACTCAGTCAAAGTCCACGGACTTCCAATCTTGTCGAAACCACTGCTAATTAGTACCTTCTCACTTCCCCGTGGAAAGCAAAACAATTTACAATTAAGTCAGGCAGCCTACGCATAATCACTCTAACACCTCCTATGTATGTTTTGAAATGTGCTCTCACATTTCATGATCCGTTTGTTTTACAAGATGGGTAAACGGCAGACAATTATGGTGATAATATGGCTGAGGTGTTTGGTTTTTATCTCTTCGCAGTAAATTGTGGTTGTTCAAGCCTTCACAATAATGGTTTCCATGCCTTTCCTGTTTTCTTCCTACCACTTGACAATAAATATGCATTCTTTTTTTTAAACAAAAAAGAATGTTAGTTTATTATAATCATGTCACTTATTCAAATAGCAATATAATTTAAAAATTTCTTGGTAGGCATGACTGAAATTAATTATACTAACAAATACATTTGATGGTATGTGCCTCTGAAAACAGAATATTAGGTGTGTGAAGTCTGTTGCATCTCCTTTTTCTATGCAGCAGCAGAAGGTGCTATGTGGGTAATTGGGCAGGCAATTTTGCTTTTGAAAGACGCTATCAAAGGACATGAGGATTTAATTTAAGATTTTTTTATTAGAAGGGAGTATGTCCCACATGTGATTCTAGGCACAGGATCAGGGCTGACAGGCTTCAGAGATTCACAAGCAGTTGGAATGATCATGAAAAATCAAAGCCAGGGCGATGGGGAGAGTTGGACCACGGAGAGCTTCCTAGCATCTTAGACCTGTTCCCTTTATTGCTTGTTCCCTTGAAATGTCCTTAGTCTACTTTTGCCAGAGGCATTCTCAGACTTAAGAAAAAGGAGCCAGGTAGGCTGTTTGTAGAGGTCCGAAAGGATTAAGATTTGAAGGTGAAAGCCCTGTTAGAAATACTTCCCTCAAACTCTCTAAACAGTTGACAGTAACATTCTCATACCTTTTGTCTGCTGGCTCTCTCCTGGGGGTGGTCTCAAAACGTTCTTGGAAAATAGCATTTCAAGAACACACACAGGCAATCTGTGAGTGTGATTTAGAGATTACTTTCTGAGTTGTCCCCTCTGCAGAGCACATCAGAAAACTGTGGTGATGTCACCGTGAGCCTTCCTCCACTGTGACACCAGTGTCATTAATTAGGTTTCGGAAACACAGAACTAAGTTGCCATCTGGGGAGAGTAAAATGAAATACTCTTTTTTTCTTTTTCTGCCTTCTGAATTTTGAATGCATTACAGTTGGCCATAGCCAAAGCCATCCTTTAAGACCCTCTGACATTTGAAAGTAAGAAATCTGGGGCCTGACTTTATTCTAAAGCCTTTCTCCCTAGTCCACCAAGAGCACTGTGGATTTTACAAAGTGTCTTTGTACATATTAGCTCATTTGTTTGTGAACAAGATCCCTAGCACTTGGCACAAGGGTGGGTGGGTGGGAGGCGTGCTGGGCTTGATTTATTATTTTTTTCCATTGGGACAGGAATGGAGGCAAAGGGAGATGTAATCATCCTGCTTCACAGAGCTCTCTCTGCCCATCTCTCGTCCTCTCCATGGACTTCCCATCTGTATCAGGCCCCCTGGACCGTCACCACATTTTATTTGGGTGACATTCTTTAAGGCCATTGTGCTTTCCATAGCAGTTCTGGGGGCCCCCTCGGAATGCCAGGAGGTGACCCCTTCCTGTGGCTCTGGGGTCTGCCCATTCTGAAACGTGATCTCCAGTCCTGAGCTCTGACGGGGGAGCGACTTCACGCCGCAAAGCCAGCACAGCTGTTTTGTAACTCATGGGAATATCATATTTAGCATATTTTCCCCAGTGAGATGTATTTATTTAGATGACACATAATACTGTCGAAAGCCAAGCCTGCTCCGCTCTTACACTCAGCCTTACAGAGGAGAATGGAGGAGTGGCAAAGGCAGAAGGAGCTTGTTCGGGAGAGCCAGCTGGCTGGGGAGGCCCCTCGGGCCATCCGTGCAATGAGCTCACAGTGGAGCTCTAAACAGCAGGGAAGGGACCCTGGGCACGGGGCTCCAGGGCACAGACAGAGGAAGGACTTCGTAGCCAGGCCATCCCAAGCATTTGCAGCTCACAAATACTGCCACTGGGCCTGGGAGATCGCTGATTGCCCACAAGCATTCTGGAGAGAAAAATACAGTCATCCGCCACTTGAGCTGAGAGGCTGTTTTGGAAGGTGGTAGTTGCATTATGGCTCTTTTCCACTCTGTAGGTCATCCTCTGGAAGGTAACACGGCTGTTAGCACTTGGACAAGCCAGATGGCCCACTCGACAGACAGCTGACTCCCCCCTCCTCCTTGACCCAGTCCCGCAGTTCAGCTGTTCCCAGCCTTGGCATTACTGAGCTCAGAACATCACCCAAACACAGGGCATGAGGGGGAAACACGGGGATGAATTTAACGTGTAAGTGGCAGGCGACCTTCCCATTTTGTCTTTAACCTTCCTTAGTGGTGTCTGGATCATGGGGACTTTGCCAGAGCAGGTGCTGGGGACGGTCACAGAGACCTCCCGTTTTGTGGAGCGCATCACACTGAAGTTGCTCACATTCAGTCTCACCTCTCTCCTTCCTGCTCAACTGCACAGATGCTTGAGTTCTTCCTGTTTTCCGTCATCACTTTCCAGCCCTTGTCCTTTCATCAGCTAACCCCGAGCTTTCTCTGCAGCGCACCATACCCACTGCCTCCAGCTCTTGCGAGAGAATATTAAAGAAAACTGGAGCTGGCCCTGATCCCTCAGGAGTCTTGCTCTCTACACCTCCCTGTGCAGAAAGGCTCTGTCCCCTCACCACTGGCATTTGTTCCCTGGTCTGTGTCATTCACCGACTGTGTCAAGATAGTCCCCACCTCAACTGGTCAGCAGCTCAATTATTTCAAAGTGGATAAGATTCCTCTTGAAGTCTTGAAAGTGTAAGGAGGTATCATTTGAAACTTGGTAGTAGTAAAATCCTTCAGAGAAGGCAATGGCACCCCACTCCAGTACTCTTGCCTGGAAAATCCCATGGATGGAGGAGCCTGGTAGGCTGCAGTCCATGGGGTCGCTAAAAGTCTGACACGACTGAGCGACTTCCCTTTCACTTTTCACTTTCCTGCATTGGAGAAGGAAATGGCAACCCACTCCAGTGTTCTTGCCTGGAGAATCCCAGGGACGGGGAGCCTGGTGAGCTGCCGTCTGTAGGGTCACGCAGAGTCAGATATGACTGAAGTGACTTAGCAGCAGCAGCAGCAGCAGTAGTAAAATCCTTAGTTACCCCACTGTTGTGCCACCACTGGGCATCTAGAAGGGTGTGAGTATATCCAAGTATATCCAAGACTGGAAGAGGCACTCAATCAATGGGTAGCTGATCATGAATAGTAACAAGGAGCCCAGGGAACAGTGCAACACAGGAAACAAGCCTTTCCTGCCTGGGTCACCTTTAGGCTGTTGCAGAATTGGCCTCAGATATAGGCTGCAGGGCTTCCCTGGTGGCTCAGATGGTAAAGGATCTGCCTGCAGTGCATAGACCCAGGTTCAATCCCTGGGTCAGGAAGATCCCCTGGAGAAGGAAATGGCATCCCACTCCAGTATTCTTGCCTGGGGAACTCCATGGACAGAGGAGCCTGGTGGCTACACTCCATGGGATCACAGAGTTGGACACGACGGACTAACACACACATCAGTTATAAACGAGCCTATCTTTCAAGAGTCACCCTCCAGCTTCCCTTTTCAATCCACTTTCCCATCCAGAGTCCTGGTCTTCAGCTTCTGGTTCCCTGCACAAAGTCAGGGAACAATCGCTCTCTTTGTTCTATCCTGTAGGGCAAAAAGAAATCACAGTTTTCTGTGGGTGTAGTGAGGTTGGTGGTGATAATGAAGATGATGATAATGAAGATCGAGTTGAAGATGGTAGTGGTGATGATGCTTCTGGTGATGAAGATAATAATGATGGAGGTGGTGCTGGTGATAATGATGATGATGATATGGTAATGGCATCAGTAACTAAAGAGTGCAAGACGCCAGTCTTAGCAGTTTGCATTTATTAACTCGTTCAATCCTCAGAACACCCTTATGAGCCAAGTATTTTTTTTATGATCAATCCCATTTTACAGGTGAGGTAATCAAGGCATAGAGTTGTTAAGTAACTTGCTTAAGGTGACAATAGCCAGTAGAAGCAGAGCCAGGATTTAGACCTAGACAGTCTGCTCCAGAGCTCACACTTTTGGCCACTGCACTAAAGGTATAGATGCTCAGAGTCTTTGAGGTGGTAAATCTGGAAACCAATGAACTCGTATTACTATTATGTAGAACTATCATTTGGAGAAGGAAATGGCAACCCACTCCAGTATTCTTGCTTGGAGAATCCCAGGGACGGGGGAGCCTGGTGGGCTGCCGTCTATGGGGTCCCACAGAGTCGGACATGACTGAAGCGACTTAGCAGCAGCAGCAGCAGCAGCAGCACTATCATTAATTAGGTTAAATAACCCCACAGTGAGGATGGGATGGGAGGTGAGGGGACAGAGAATCCTACTCTGTCACACCTTTTCTCAAAAATAATCTCATGTTGAAAATGAAGGCAAGCAGAGCTGTTTGGGAAAAGCAGGTAAGGAGGCCTGGATCCTTGTTCAATGACCTTCCTGAAGGCCCTCCAAAGTGGCTCTGAAGGCTCCGCCCCTCAGCGATCTGAGGGACTGCAGAACTTGGATGGGAAATCTTTGGGTTGCAAGTGTAGTCAAGAATACTGGCCAGTGCTTATAACATACCTGCTACCTGCCAGGTTCAGTTCAGCTGCTCAGTCGTGTCTGACTCTTTGCAACCCCATGGACCACAACATGCCAGGCTTCCCTGCCCATCACCAACTACCGAAGCTCATTCAAACTCATGTCCATCGAGTCAGTGATGTCATCCAACCATCTCATCCTCTGTCGTCCCCTTCTCCTCCTGCCTTCAATCTTTCCCAGCATCAGGGTCTTTTCCAGTGAGTCAGTTCTTTGCATCAGGTGGCCAAAGTATTGGAGTCTCAGCTTCAGCATCAGTCCTTCCAATGAATATTCAGGACTGATTTCCTTTAGGATGGACTGGTTGGGTCTTCTTGCAATCCAAGGGACTCTCAAGAGTCTTCTCCAACATCACAGTTCAAAAGCATCAGTTCTTGGGTGCTCAGTTTTCTTTGTAGTCCAACTCTCACATCCATACATGACCACTGGAAAAACCATAGCCTTGACTAGACGGACTTTTGTCAGCAATGTAATGTCTCTACTTTTTAATATGCTGTCTAGGTTTGTCATAACTTTTCTTCCAAGGAGCAAGTGTCTTTTAATTTCATGGCTGCAGTCACCATCTACAGTGATTTTGGAGCCCCCAAAATAAAATCTCTCACTGTTTCCATTGTTTCCCCATCTCTTTGCCATGAAGTACCTGCCAGGTACTTTTTTAAAAAATGCAATGTGTCTTATAGCACAAATTCTGTTTTATGAAAGTTGGGGTAACTTTTCTTTGGATATTAAAAAAAATCAGTTTAAATTCTCAACACTGCTTTTAGAGTGAGGTATGACTATCCTCAGGGTATAGGAGAGGTAACGGAGGCTCTGTGCAACCAGCCTAAGTTGACCTCATCTAAACTGGTGGCAGAGCTGGGGTTGGAGCCAGGATGGAGCAACTTCAAAAACCTGCTCTTTCCTGGGCTCATCACCCTGTGGAAACTAGAGCCTCAGCTCCCCTCTGTGCACAGCTGACTCGCCCCCTCGACCTCTGAGGACTCCAGGAGACCCTCAGGTGTGAGTCCTCTGGGCAGCACGTGGGCGGCCGCTCTTGCTCCCACACCCCATTCATTCCTTCCCCTGTAGGTTATTTCTGAGCCCACGGCCTTCTGTTCTTTATTCCAGTCACCATCAGCTTGGTCTGGATGGAGGCTGAGCTGAATCATCTGTGCTGGGATTCCCTTGGCCCTGCCGCGGTGCTCTGAAGGTGGAGGTCACATCTGTGAGCCAACGTCCTCTAGCTCGGCGGCCACTTGCAACGACAGGTCCCCCACTCCTGCCAACCGACGTTCCCAATTTCATCCATGATCTCCTGCAGCTGTCTCAGGTGGATGCCATCTGCTTGCAATGATTCATCTGTGCGTACTTCTCTTCAGTCTGGCTTGGGACATCCTGGTATTGACCATGGTTTGATCTAGTACCTGTCTGCTATAGAAGGCATTCGAATAGCTTCTGTAGACCAAGGTTGGAAGTCCGTTCAATCCGTTAGCTGTTTTCTTTTCATCCTCTCCCCCATAGAGAGCGTCTATCCATTAGTCGTTTCATCCTTGTAAAAAACAAAGTGGGCAACTGGATTGGTGGTTTTTCCTTCTCCTAGCAGGATATTGACCTTGACTTTGATCAGGAAATTGTGTTGCTTAGTGACTGAGGGTATTGATTCTAGTCAGACTGACCTGGGCAGAAGCCCTGGTTCCATCACGTCCCATCTTGGGGAGCCTGCCTGATAAGTACCACTTTCTCTCCCTTTAGGGAACTGCTCCTCCCACACTCCATCACAGGGGTTGTGCTGTGTTGCCAATCACAGCACACCATCTCCCTGGCTACAGTGATTGGTCCAGGGATGGGTCAACCAGAATCCTTCCCCAAATCTTTCTGAATAGATCCTGATGGGGTGGCCATTTCTAGCCATACAATCCAGACCTGCTAAGGTCCTTGTTTCACTTCTCCGGTGAGGGTCTGTTTGAGATAGGTAAAACAAGCTCAGAGAATGAGAATCAAGAGATGGGAGGACCTTGGAGAGGAGGAGAGTTGCCCACCCCCAGAGCTCAATTTCTGAGGTCTCCAGAGCCAGCAGCATCACCTGCCTTTCAGTTACATGAATCAATGGATCCTCCTTTTCCCCTTGAGCTGGTTCATGTGGGCTCCTGCTGATTATAACCAATGTGTCCAGATGAATCCAGCACTCAACTGAGTTTCCTACTGAATCTCTAGAAGTCTTTCCTCTTTAACATCATTCAAAGACTTCTTTTCTTGTGACCGGTGTGAGAATCTATTGCAAACTACACAACGAAATCCTGGAGGCTCAACTGTCTGTCTATGCCTCCATGGATTCTCCACTTCCACCTGGACAAGCTTTTCTTTTTCTTTCTTCTTTTTCTTTCAGTGACCTAAACTGCTTATAAAGCACTTTTGTAAGTCGTGGTTTGGTTTAGTCACTAAGTCGTGTTTGACTCTTGTGACCCCATGGACGGTAGCCCACCAGGCTCCTCTGTCCATGGGATTTCCCAGGCAAGAATACTGGAGTGGGTTGCCATTTCCTTCTTCAGAGGACCTTTCCAACCCAGGGATTGAACCCAAGTCTCCTGCATTGCAGGCAGATTATTTACCTACTGAGCCACCAGGGAAGTCCATATGCCTCCTTAAATGCTGTCAGCCACCTTTCAAGATAGGAATCTACTCATTAGGTTAACAAACCTACTCTGTCGAGTCACTGTTTTTGGCACTGGTAATAAACAGATGAGCATGACAAAGCTCTTAACCTTCATGAGGTTACATTCCAGAGGGAGAGACAATGAGTGAGTGAATAAATACATACTATGATTTCAGGTTATAGTAAGTCTGGCAAAGACAAAATAGATCAAGTCAGAGAGTGACTAGGGGCATGGATGCCATTTTAGACAGATAATAGTAGAAAGCCTTTCTGAAGAGTTGACGTTAAACCAGAGACCCAAGTGAACTCAGGGAGTAAGCAAATGGGAAAAGGGGTCCAGGTCTATGCACAGCATGTCTAATGATCCTAGGGCAGGCATGAGATTCCTAATAACCTGCGAAAGTGAGGCCAATGCTGTGAAAGTGAGGGCAAGTCTGGGCATCTATTTAGCCTGTACTGTACCTACTGGTCAATCTAATCACACTAGGACCACAGCCTTGTCTAACGCAATGAAACTAAGCCATGCCCGTGGGGCCACCCAAGACAGGTGGGTCATGGTGGAGAGGTCTGACAGAATGTGGTCCACTGGAGAAGGGAATGGCAAACCACTTCAGTATTCTTGCCTTGAGAACCCCATGAACAGTATGAAAAGGCAAAATGATAGGATACTGAAAGAGAAACTCCCCAGGTCAGTAGGTATCCAATATGCTGCTGGAGATCAGTGGAGAAATAACTCCACAAAGAATGAAAGGATGGAGCCAAAGCAAACACAATACCCAGCTGTGGATGTGACTGGTGATAGAAACAAGGTCCGATGCTGTAAAGAGCAATATTGCATAGGAGCTTGGAATGTCAGGTCCATGAACCAAGCCAGATTGGAAGTGGTCAAACAGGAGATGGCAAGAGTGAATGTAGACATTCTAGGAATCAGCAAACTAAAATGGACTGGAATGGGTGAATTTAACTCAGATGACTATTATATTTACTACTGCGGGCAGGAATCCCTCAGAAGAAATGGAATAGCCATCATGGTCAACAAAAGAGTCCAAAATGCAGTACTTGGATGCAATCTCAAAAACGACAGAATGATCTCTGTTCGTTTCCAAGGCAAACCATTCAATATCACAGTAATCCAAGTCTATGCCCTAACCACTAATGCTGAAGAAGCTGAAGTTGAACGGTTCTATGAAGACCTACAAGACCTTTTAGAACTAACACCCAAAAAAGATGTCCTTTTTATTATAGGTGACTGGAATGCAAAAGTAGGAAGTCAAGAAACACCTGGAGTAACAGGGAAATTTGACCTTGCAATATGGAATGAAGCAGGGCAAAGGCTAATAGAGTTTTGCCAAGAGAACTCACTGGTCATAGCAAACACCCTCTTCCAACAACACAAGAGAACACTCTACACATGGACATCACCAGATGGTCAACACCAAAATCAGATTGATTATATTCTTTGCAGCCAAAGATGGAGAAGCTCTATACAGTCAGCAAAAACAAGACTGGGAGCTGACTATGGCTCAGATCATGAGCTCCTTATTGCCAAATTCAGATTTAAATTGAAGAAAGTGGAGAAAACCACTGGACCATTCAAGTATGACCTAAATCAAATCCCTTATGATTATACAGTGGAAGTAAGAAATACATTTAAGGGACTAGATCTGATAGAGTGCCTGATGAACTATGGACTGAGGTTCGTGACATTGTACAGGAGACAAGGATCAAGACCATCCCCATGGAAAAGAAATGCAAAAGGCAAAATGACTGTCTGGGGAGGCCTTAGAAATAGCTGTGAAATGAAGGGAAGTGAAAAGCAAAGGAGAAAAGGAAAGATATAAACATCTGAATGCAGAGTTCTAAAGAATAGCAAGAAGAGATAAGAAAGCCTTCTTCAGCAATCAATGCAAAGAAATAAGAGGAAAACAACAGAATGGGAAAGACTAGAGATCTCTTCAAGAAAATTAGAGATACCAAGGGAACATTTCATGCAAAGATGGGCTCAATAAAGGACAGAAATGGTATGGACCTAACAGAAGCAGAAAATATTAAGAAGAGGTGGCAAGAATACACAGAAGAACTGTACAAAAAAGAACTTCATGACCAAGATAATCATGATGGTGTGATCACTCACCTAGAGCCAGACATCCTGGGAGGTGAAGTCAAGTGGGTCTTAGAAAGCATCACTATGAACAAAGCTAGTGGAGGTGATGGAATTCCAGTTGAGCTATTTCAAATCCTGAAAGATGATGCTGTGAAAGTGCTACACTCAATATGCCAGCAAATTTGGAAAACTCAGCAGTGGCCACAGGACTGGAAAAGGTCAGTTTCATTCCAATCCCAAAGAAAGACAATGCCAAAGAATGCTCAAACTACTGCACAATTGCACTCATCTCACACGCTAGTAAAGTAATGCTCAAAATTCTTCAAGCCAGGCTTCAGCAATACGTGAACCGTGAACTTCCAGATATTCAAGCTGGTTTTCGAAAAGGCAGAGGAACCAGAGATCAAATTGCCAACATCTGCTAGATCATGGAAAAAGCAAGAGAGTTCCAGAAAAACATCTATTTCTGCTTTATTGACTATGCCAAAGCCTTTGACTGTGTGGATCACAATCAACTGTGGAAAATTCTGAAAGAGATGGGAATACCAGACCACCTGACCTGCCTCTTGAGAAACCTATATGCAGGTCAGGAAGCAACAGTTAGAACTGGACATGGAATAACAGACTGGTTCCAAATAGGAAAAGGAGTATGTCAAGGCTATATATTGTCACCCTGCTTATTTAACTTCTATGCAGAGTACATCATGAGAAACATTGGGCTGGAAGAAGCACAAGCTAGAATCAAGATTGCCGGGAGAAATATCAATAAGATCAGATATGCAGATGACACCACCCTTATGGCAGAAAGTGAAGAGGAACTAAAAAGCTTCTTGATGAAAGTGAAAGAGGAGAGTGAAAAAGTTGGCTTAAAGCTCAACATTCAGAAAATGAAGATCATGGCATCTGGTCCCATCATTTCATGGGAAATAGTTGGGGAAATAGTGGAAACAGTGTCAGACTTTATGTTTGGGGGCTCCAAAATCACTGCAGATGGTGATTTCAGCCATGAAATTAAAAGATACTTACTCCTTGGAAGAAAAGTTATGACCAACCTAGATAGCATATTCAAAAGCAGAGACATTTCTTTGCCAACAAAGGTCTGTCTAGTCAAGGCTGTGGTTTTTCCAGTGGTCATGTATGGATGTGAGAGTTGGACTACAAAGAAAACTGAGCACCAAAAAATTGATGCTTTTGAACTGTGGTGTTGGAGAAGACTCTTGAGAGTCCCTTGGATTGCAAGGAGATCTAACCAGTCCATTCTAAAGGAGATCAGTCCTGGGTGTTCTTTGGAAGGAATGATGCTAAAGCTGAAACTCCAGTACTTTGGCCACCTCATGTGAAGAGTTGACTCATTGGAAAAGATTCTGATGCTGGGAGGGATTGGGGGCAGGACGAGAAGGGGACGAGAGAGGATGAGATGGCTGGATGGCATCACCGACTTGATGGACATGAGTTTGAGTGAACTCCAGGAGATGGTGATGGACAGGGATGCCTGATGTGCTGCCATTCATGGGGTCGCAAAGAGTCGGACATGACTGAGTGACTGAACTGAAGTGAACTGTACCTTCAGGTTAATTAGAAAAAGGCACCTGCTCTGGGTAGACTAATTAACACCAGGCGTCATTGTGTAGGACACGACCTGGACAACTGTACCTGGCAGTCATGAAGATAGTCTTAGGGGATAAGGTCAGAGAGAGACTGCAACCAGTTCATTTAGGACAAATGCTGAATTTTACTCCAGAACCACACAAAGAAATAAAACAGGAGCCACAACTGTAATCCAAAACTTTCCCATAACCACATTTTTTTTAAAAAAAGGTGAAATCACTTTAATCATATTTTTTTAAACACTTACACAGAACATTAACATTTCAACATGCAATAAATATAAAAAATTAATGAGATATTTGGCATTCTTTTTTCATAGTGTTTTTAAAAATCTGCTATATATTTTGCACTTATATTGGGTTGGCCAAAAATTTCATTTGGAATTTTCCATACCATCTTATAGAAAAATCCCAATGAACGTTTTGGGCAACCCAATACATAACACATCTTGACCAAGTGTTGAATTTTTATCAGAAATACTTGATCAGTATTTAGAGTCCATATGTTTATAGTGAGAAAGTAGATGCATATATTCAGTGTGTTTAAAACATGCTGAAAAGTTTTCCTAATAACTGAGCTGGCCATCAGTTCTGAAATTAATTCAGTTCAATTGCTCAGTCATGTCCAACTCTTTGCAACCCCATGGACTGCAGCATGCCAGGCCTCCCTGTCCATCACCGGCTCCTGGAGTTCACCCAAACCCATGTCCATTGAGTCGGTGATGCCATCCAACCATCTCATCCTTTGTCATCCCCTTCTCCTCCCACCTTGAATCTTTCCCAGCATCAGGGTCTTTTTCCAGTGAGTCAGTTCTTTGCATCAGGTGGCCAAAGGATTGGAGTTTCAGCTTCAGCATCAGTCCTTCCAATGAACACCCAGGACTGATCTCCTTTAGGATGGACTGGTTGGATCTCCTTGCAGTCCAAGGGACTCTCAAGAGTCTTCTCCAACACCACAGTTCAAAAGCATCAATTTTTTGCTGCTCAGCTTTCTTTATAGTCCAACTCTCACCTCCATACATGACTACTGGAAAAACTGTAGGCTTGATTAGACAGACGGACCTTTGCTGGTAAAGTAATGTCTCTGCTTTTCAATATGCCGTCTAGATTAGTCATAACTTACCTTCCAAGGAGTAAGTGTCTTTTAATTTCATAGTTGCAGTCACCATCTGCAGTGATTTTGGAGCTCAAAGAAATAGTCAGCCACTGTTTCTACTGTTTCCCCATCTATTTGCCATGAAGTGATGGGACCAGATGCCATGATCTTCGTTTTCTGAATGTTGAGCTTTAAGCCAACTTTTTCACTCTCTTTCACTTTCATCAAGAAGTTCTTTAGTTCTTCACTTTCTGCCATAAGGGTGGTGTCATCTGCATATCTGAGGTTATTGATATTTCTCCTGGCAATCTTGATTCCAGCTTGTGCTTCTTCCAGCTCAGTGTTTCTTATGATGTTCTCTGCATATAAATTAAATAAGCAGGGTGACAATATACAGCCTTGACGTACTCCTTTGCCAATTTGGAACCAGTCTGTTGTTCCATGTCCAGTTCTAACTTCTGCTTCCTGACCTGCATACAGATTTCTCAAGAAGAGGTGGCAAGAATACACAGTAGAATTTTACAAAAAAAGATCTTCACAACCCAGAGAACCACGATGGTGTGATCACTCACCTAGAACCAGACATTCTAAAATGTGAGGTCAAGTGGGCCTTAGGAAGCATCACTATGAACAAAGCTAGTGGAGGTGATGGAATTCCAGTTGAGCTATTTCAAATCCTGAAAGATGATGCTGTGAAAGTGCTACACTCAATATGCCAGCAAATTTGGAAAACTCAGCAGTGGCCACAGGACTGGAAAAGGTCTGTTTTCATTCCAATCCCAAAGAAAGGCAGTACCAAAGAATGCTCAAACTACTGCACAATTGCACTCATCTCACACGCTAGTAAAGTAATGCTCAAAATTCTCCAAGCCAGGCTTCAACAATATATGAACTGTGAACTTCCAGATGTTCAAGCGGGTTTTAGAAAAGGCAGAGGAACAAGAGATCAAATTGCCAACATCCGTTGGATCATGGAAAAAGCAAGAGAGTTCCAGAAAAACATCTATTTCTGCTTTATTGAAATAAATTAAAAATTGACTTCCTCAGTTACATGGACCACATTTCAAGTGCTCAGTGGCCACATGTGGCTAGTGGCTGGCATATCAGACAGGGCCGTCCTGCGTGTTCTGGGGTCCATGGTAGTGTGGACCACAGGCAGGGTCATGAACTGAATGACCTTTAAGAAGGATCTTTTGGGACTTCCCCAGTGGTCCAGTGGCTAAGAATCCGCCTTGCAATGCCGGGGATGCAGGTTTGATCCCTGGTCAAAGATCCCACATGCCACAGAGCAGCTAAGCCTGCACGCAGTGATGACTGCAGCCCACACACTCTGGAGCATGCGTGACAATCAGAGAATCCATGCACCACAATGAAAGATCCCGTGGGCTGCAACTAAGACCCAATGCAGCCCAACAGATAAAATATTTCATTTTTTAAAAAGAAACATTTCTGGAAGCTACATGGAGTCTAGAATGGAAACTGGGAGACCAGCTGTGACAGTCCAGGTGGGGGATGAGGAAGCCTTGCTCCAAGGAGGTAGGGCTGGGGGAGAGGGCGCAGTGAGGCTGGACAGATTTGGAATAGCTTCGAAGGCTGGGCTCGTGGGCATCTCAGGAAGCAATGGAGATTGACCGCAGGGTCCAGGAAAACTTTCTGGGATACTGATGAAGCTCAGCCTTCAAGATCCCTCACTCGTGTGGGCTCCTCTCCAAGCTTTGGGTTGTATGCTGCATGTGGTACTTGTCAAATTTTACAAACGTGCTAATTTGTGATGACTTCTTTTCTCATTCCAAATAAATACTCACTTTTGTTCCTGATTTGATTAATACTTTTTTTTTCTTATTCCAGATTGAGTAAGCTTCAAATCCGTAAAGACTGGGATCAGCCTCTGCTCTGGGATGTACTGGCCCATTTTGAAAATGAGAAAACTGAGCCTTGAAGAGATAAAAGTGACTTGACCTCAAGAAAACTGATCAGCTCTGATCACGTGTTTTCCTGCATTGAAGCATTTTTTCATCCTGTAAGTTGGCTTGAAACAGTGCTCTGGCTTTTATGGAGTTATTCGTTCCTTTTAAGCTCCCTTCATGTTTTCAGAAAGTCCACTTTTGACTGTATTATCTGCATTATCTTTCTAAATGGAGCAGGTAAGTAGGCAAACTAATTCTTGAGTATGTGTTCTCTGCACTTTTCCCCAGACCATGAATTTGTTCTGTGATTTGGAATTGATCCACGGACAGGAATACCTCCTGTACAGGGTGGTGGAGAGGATTAAATGAGACATTCCATGTAAAAAAATAGGACAATGTGTTTATTTTTAAAAATTTTAAATTTTTAAAAATTTAAATAAACACTTATCTTCTTTTTTTTCCCGACTGTGAGGCATGTGGGATCTTAGTTCCCTGATCAGGGTTTGAACCCATGCCCCCCTGCACTGGAAGCACAGCATCTTAACTACTAGACCACCAGGGGAAAAATGACCCCAAAATGTCTTTATTTGTAAAAGATGTATGATGAAGTGATTGGGGGAAGGATGATAGTAATAATTCCTCAAGGAGAGAGACAGAGATGATGCTGGGAGGGAGAAAGGAAAAGAGAGAAGGAGGAAGGGAGAGAGAGAGTTAACACAGATGAACCTAGCAGAAAGCTATATGTGCATTCATTGTAGTAGTCTTTCAACTTGGCTGTGAATTTGAATTTTTTCCAAGAAAAAACAAAAGCCACTGACCTTCAGAGCCACTTGACCTTTACTTTCTGCTCAATAAGATATTTGGCTTACCGATGCAGGGTAGTGAAAGCTTTCCATCAATAGCAGGTCTAGACTGGCCTTTTTGCTAACACTGTTAATGTTCCTCTCTCATCTTGGTCGCCCCCACCCAGGGCATGGCAGTATGGGGGCGGCAAGTGTCCCGCCCGCGTTTCTTATTACCTGAGATGGAATCTCCACCTCCTGGGATTCCCTAGCACATCCTTGCCAGGTGAGGCCAGGGGCCCGCTGCTACCTACATCATCCTTCTGCAAGCAGCTTTTCTCCTTCCATCTGCTGTCTCTCTCCTTCTTGTATCATTTTTGGCCTCAAAGCCGGTCTCATCAATTGCATCCCTGCCACCAGGTCTCCAAGATGCCAGCCATGTTAAGATCTCCATTTGCAGCCAAGGATCCATATGAGCCAGCCTGTTATTTAGGCTCCTGGCATCAGGATATGTAATCTGGCTTTGTTTATTTGTCCGCTCTCTGCCTATGTAATGTCTCATTCAGTGGGTCAGCTTCTGTCTATTCCATTTATTTTTTTTTATGAAGGCTACAAGGCTTTCCTCCTGGCCTCTAGAACAGAAGCCTCATCAATCTTTATCACTCGCTGGCTTCCTCCCATCTTATTTTAAGTTTGGAGAATCTAGTGAAAGAAGTCGTGGACCTTTTAAAACTCTTGTAATAGAGCCTATATGAGTTGAGCTGTGAAAGCTAGAGAATCATTTGTATTATAGTTAATTGTTTCTCTGTGGGTGTCCTACTCTAAGCTATAAATTCCTTGAGGACAGGGGCTGTGTCTTACTCCCTAACCCTAACCCTCAAATTGTTTCAGGTACCTAATAACAACTCAACAAATGTCCTTTGATCGAATAAAGATTCCTGGGCTTCCCTGGTGGCTCAGTGGTAAAGAATCCACTTGCCAGTGCAGGAGACGTGGGTTCGATCCCTGGTCTGGGAAGATGCCACATGCCGCGGAGCTGCTAAGCCCGCGTGCTACAGCCACTGCAGCCTGCACACCCTCAAGCCCGTATTCCACAAGAGAAGCCCTTGAACTGCGCCTGGAGTTGCCCTTGCTCTCTGCAACCAGAGAAAAAGCCTGCATGGCAATGAAGACCCTGCACAGCCAGAAACAAATGAAGAAAATTATTTAAAAAAAACAAGAAGCATCCTCATTGCTGTAATCATAACCCCTTGTTAACTGGACAGTCTTTCAGAAGGAACAAGCCATTTTCCTTTAGACATCAGATGGCTAACAATTCAGAGACTCCTTGGCTTTTTAAGTCATCAAATGCCATCGTTAAGCAAAGTAGAGTGTCTGCAGGGTACTTTTCTGGGCTTAGGGCCTGGGGAGGAATCGGGAAGGATTGAATACAACCTGTAATTATTGATCCGCTACAGATCAAGGCCTCTTGGCGTTCATTCTACAAACTCTGTTGGGAGCCAGTGTTCCAGGTGCCGCATAAGGCCAATGACAAAACCTGAAGAGCCACTGAGGCTCTTAGGAGCTCCCAGTGTCTCGGGGAAGGACGACCCAAGCACACAAGTGGTCATCAGACACGACAGAGAAAAATGTGTGCCATGAGAAGAAGATGAAAACATTGTCAAGAGTCCTGCTCCTGAAACGATCTCAAAAGCTCTCGGGATAAGACATTGGCAAAACAATAACAACAGTATTTGTGGAACTTGTTGTAACTACAGAGAATTTACAAGTTCTGGATTGTCCTCTACCATGAAGCCTGAAAGAGATTCTTCATTTCCTAGAGGAGGAAACCAAGGTTCTTGGAAGGACAGTGGCCTGACCTAGATCTCCCAGCTAAGGGTTGGCCAGGCCAGGACCTCCTCCACTGCTTTTTCCTCTTTGGCTGTTGTTTAGTCACTAAATCATGTCTGACTCTTTTGTGACCCCATGGACTGTAGCCTGCCAGGCTCTCCTTCCATGGGATTTTCCAGGCAAGAATAATGGAGTGGGTGGCTATTTCCTCCTCCAGGGGCTCTTCCCGACCCAGGGATTGAACTCGCATCTCCTGCATTGGCAGGCGGGTTCTTTACAGCTCAGCCACCTGGGAAGCCCTTTCCTTGTTTATCTCTGGGGAACTGGTGTGAGGTGCTGGTTCCCAGCAGACTCACCAGTTACCTCCAAAGTCTGACTTAGTTGGCCTGGGGTGTGCTTCTAAAGCCCCCTGAGTGATACTAATGAGAACCATGTATGTTAATCATATTTTCTTATTCTGTACTTTTGATGCTTTGCTATCTTGGGAACTTGCAGACCCTGGAGGGATGTTCTCCTAAGGCTGGCTAACCAGTTTCTAGAGACGGTAAACAACTCACCCATAGCGTACCTTTCATATGCAAACCGAACAACCCAGAGTTCATACCCCAACCCCTCCTCCTAGGGGCTCCCACACTCTGGGCCACTGTCCACCTGCTCTCACCAGCCAGGGCAGCAGCCTGGATCTTTTTCATCATTTTCATATTGAGAACCCCATGGATCTGCACAACGAGGGTAAAGGTTATTTGTTAAAATATCAAGGAGGGGACTTTGAGGACAGCAAAGGGAATGTCACTTCTGCTCAGGGCAAGATAGTGTCTCACTTATAAATAGTAATGATCCTCCAACACCAACCAAAGGAGATGAGAGATTCTGGGAAAAGTGTCATCATTTTGGTGTAGGAAATTGAGCTGATGACATCTCTGTTAGGGAGTAAATGAGCAGAAAAGGAAACACATAGAAAGAGTATTTTAGATTTCCGAAGAGCCCTTGACATTGTTCTGCCCCAACATCTATTTTTAAACCTTTAGTTAGCGTAGGATGGGGTGGGCAGTGTGGGTTGTTTTTTTTTTTTTTTTTAATGAATGAGAAAATGACTTAGGGAGAAAAGAACAGTAATGAAGAGGCAACTCTGGCAGGAGCAGTTCAACTGGCGGGACCCCGACGAGGAGCCCTGGAAATGGTCCCTTGTGACACTTTTGCAAACAGTCTGGAAGAAGACTGCCCAGTGAAGTCAGTGACTCGGCACTTGGCCTTGGACCTTCCTGGGTGGTGGTACATCAGGCCAATGGAGATGAATGACGGGAGGTCTTCAAGGCTTAGCGCCTGGGCAGGAAAGTGGCAAATGAGCTTCACTGGGGCAAACCTGGGTAATGCATCTAGGGAGGAGCTACACGGTGCTGTCAGCCGGGGACCCAGGGAAGGGCTCGGGCAGGCACTGTGCACTTTTGCTGGCACATGTCAGGCAAGACACAGATAGAATACTGGATCTTCCTGGGAAGGGCACCTGGTCACTAGATGACATCGCTCATTGTCCCACTGCTTCATGAAATGCCTCTCTTTCACTGTTCTCCCCTCACGCCCTAGCCCCTCCTTGCTGGGTGTTCCTTTTAACTTTCTTCACTCTCCTTTTGCAACTATGATTTTGAATGTTGGATTGCCTTCCACAGAGAGTACCCCCTCCTTGTGAGTCCCTTGTTGTCCAGTCACTCAGTCATGTCCGACTCTTTGTGACCCCATGGTCTGCAGCACGCCAGGCTTCCCTGTCCTCACGCACGTTGCTGCGAAACCATGTCCTCCCCGTCCTGTGCTTCCCCCTGTAGCAGATTTATGGAAACGGTGCACTTGAAAATACAAATAGCTTGGGGAATGACGCAGACAGCCTCATGGCCGAGAGACTCACTCACTTGCTCACTCTGGCAAGCTGGGGTGTTCTGCCACACTCTTCTTGCTTGTCCAGCCGACAACAGGATAAATAACTGTTGCACGAGATGGTTTCAGAGGCCCCTTCCAGCTCTCAAATCCTGTGATTCTTGGTCCTCCCACCACCGTGTTCTTTGGAGCCACGGTTGGCCCCAGAATGGAGCCAGAAGGGCCAGGAGGCTGACTCAGTTGTAATGGTTTTTGAGAGGAAAAGGAACTGAGAGAGCAGCCTCGACACATACACACTGCCATGTGTGACATAGATAGCGAGCGGGACACTGCTGTCCATCCCGCACAGCAGCCCAGCGCTCTGAGAGGACCTCGCGGGCGGGGAAGGGGTGGGGCGGCTGTAGATGTGCTCGCACAGCCGGTTCACGTGGGTGCACAGCAGGAACTGATGCAACGTTGTAAAGCAGTTATCCCCCAATTAAAAACTAAAAACAAAAGAAAAGACAAAAGAAGCAGAAGTAGGAAGAGGCAGCATTACTGGAAATTCCAAACATCTCCCAGTATGAGCTGGATAAATGCTCTTTGCTCCTCAGGTGGGAGGAGAGAGTGGCTGCTACCACCTCCACGTTAAAACATAACTTATTTTTGTTTACTCACTATTTATTATAAAGTGAAATGTATTCAGTCTAGAATTCTTAAAATTTTTAATGAAAATGTCACCTATAATCCTATACAGGAGCGATCACCATTAATATTTTGGTGCATTTTCTTCCAATTGTTTTTTAATATTTATCCATCTTTACAGTCATCCATCCATCCAAAATATACCCATGTATTCCATATTTTTTTTTAAAAAAGAAAAATGGTATAGACAACTTCTCCCACTTATCCTGACCATTTTCCTAGGTCATTAAATAGTCTTTGAAAATACAGATTTAATAAATTTTGCAGTATTCCATGAAGCAGATAAACCATGATGTATAATAATTTCTACTTTTAGACATTTAGGTGGCTTCCAATATTTTTTCCCTATCACAAACAATGCCAAGATAAGCATTCTTATACATGAATCTTCACATTTTCAATTATTTTAAAGAGATATTTATTGGAATGTAATCTTGGGCCAAAGAATATGAATTCTTTTAAAGCTTTTCACATACATGTGTCACCAGAGCACTGTGCACAGTCTGTGTGACCCTGCGGTCATGCACCTCTTTTCATTTAATAACTTCTCAGAATGATGGAGGCAATCAGTTCTCAGCTTCACTTCCTAATTGAATAGAGCACAGGAGAGTGAAAGGTAAAAACACATAATAAATGTTCTACTTGCGGCTGAGGTGCCAAGGAGCACGGGTGGGCAGCGATGACTGTGCCCATAACCGTGACAGCGAGTCACTCACTGTATCCGTTTGCTAGGGCTGCCCTGACAGATTCCAGGTTGGGTGGCTTAGGCAACAGAATCAAGCTTTCGCACAGTTCTGGAAGCCAGAGATCCGCGTCCATGGCATTGGCAGGTTCCTTCCGAAGCCTCTCTCTTTGGCTTGTGGATGGCTGCCTGCTTTGCCACCTCTTCAGGGTCTTCCTCTGTGTGGGCATCCTGGTGTTCCTGTGTGCCCAAATTTCCGCTTCTTTCAAACACACCAGTCAGAATGGATTAGAGCCTGCCCTGTTGACCCCATGGTAGCTTACGTCGCCTCTTTGAAAGCCACTCTCCACGTAAGGCCCCATTCTAAGGCATTGGGCATTAGGCTTTCCACATGACTTTGGGGGGTGGACACATAATACTTAGCAGTAGAAGGAGTGGCTGACATGGAGGGCTGTGTGTTTCTAATCTGAACCCTGGGTTTCTAAGGCAGGACTCCTGGACCCTGCAAAATACTCTTCTTCCAAGTACTGGGCTGGCCAAAAAGTTCTTTGGGGTTTTCCTGTAAGATGGCAGGGTAAACCTGAACAAACTTTTTGGCCAACCCAATATTTCCCTGAGTCCACAGGGATTGTCTCTGGGAGACTATTTTCCAAGATGGCTACAACAGTATTTCGCAACTTGTCTGCCCTCCTGTAAGGTGACTTGGCCTCTGCGCTACCTCCAGCCCAGTGAAGAGATAGCATCTAATTCTCCCTCTTCTTGAATATGGGCCAGTCTCAACAGATAGATGGAGTGATGGTGCATTCCTTCCAAGGCTAGGTCATGCGAGGCCATACAGTTTCCAGACACTCACTCTCAGACTCAGCTGCTATGTCGTGTGGAAGCCCAAGTCATATGGAGGAACTGCATGAATGCAGTCTGGGGAACAGCTGCAATCCAGCCCAGCCTGCAAGTAATCCCAATGCAGGTACCAGACATCGATGAGGATATTCCAGATGATTCCAGTCCCCAGTCCTTTCCTGGCTGAACCTTGATTAAATTCCTGACTCTCAGAACCTGTGAGCAGAGTAAAGAGATTTTTTTTTTTTTTATATCACATTTTGGGATGATGACACTGAAGCCAAAAGAGGGACAGTGGAATTACCCGTTGTTCCATGGGTAAATGATGGGACTAGATTATTCTCCAGCTCTCAACAACCTTCAGTCCACAGCTCCTTCCACTATTTACTTTTAAACAAGTGTTTATTTTTTTCCAGTGAACCACACACCACTGGGGCACTGGAGACAAGAAGTAGTGATGCTTGCCTAAGCTCCTGAGTGCATCCAAGGACCAGCGGATGGACGTTGCAGAGAGGCCGATTATAATTCAGGGCAAGTGAGACCTTGGTCGTAACCAGAGCTTTCTCCAAATGGAACAATCTTGAGGGCGGACCAAGAGGAGTTGAGTGCCTCCGGCAGACGATTGGACTTAATAGGCATTAAGATCCGTTCTGACTCTCCTTTTCAGCTCTGAGATCCCATCGCTTCCATGCCTTGTTCCCAAAGGGAATTAAGAGCTTTCCTGTGTTTGACTTAAAAGTTCCTCTTTTAAACAAGATGCCTTTTAAGGTCCCCTCTGATCAGTTTTCATGATGCTGTCTGTACAGTATTTTGTCTTGGCTGCCTCCGAAGTAGAAGACAGCACAGGACATAGCTTAAAACCCCCGCTCATTGGCTGGGTACCCTGGACAAGTGATGGAAGCTCACTGAACCTCAGTGAAGCGCAGAAACACATTTCCTATCACAGAGATTGTTGTGAGGGTTAAATATCATGCTTCTGTGAAAACCGAGTTTCCCTGGTGGCTCAGCGGTAAAGACTCTGCCTGCAGTGCAGGAGCCGCAAAAGACGCGGGTTTGATCCCTGGGTGGGGAAGATCCCCTGAGGAGGAAATGGCAACCCACTCCAGTATTCTCGCCTGGAGAATCCCATGGACAGAGGAGCCTGGCGGGCTACGGTCCACGGGGTTGCAAACAGTCGGAAGTGACTGAAGCGGCTGAGCACCAACATGAGCGTGTGAAGCCAGGTGGGGAGATGTCTGTCTGAATCTGTTGTTAAAGTCTCACCCTTCCTCTAAAGCAAATATCTCAAAACTTCTCAAAGTCTGCCAACTCCCTTCCTCTTTCTATGCCTAAAATAACTAAGGTCCCCTGTGGAAGAGAGTGATGAAGAGAGAGAGGATAGATAAGTAAACAGAAAATATCAACCACATCTTCCTTAACTTTCTCCAGCTGCTCACCAACTAAGCTGTGCCCCCTGCCCCTCTCCCTGGCCTCCCTTTACAGCGGCCTGGATGGCCTTCCCCTGTATATGGTCAAACCTTCACTTGATGGGACACTCCCAGGGGTCTGGGCTTCCCTGATAACTCAGTTGGTAAAGACTCCACCTGCAATGCACCAGACACCGGTTTGATTTCTGGGTCGAGAAGATCCGCTGGGGAAGGGCTAGGCTACCCACTCCAGTATTCTTGGGTTTTCCTTGTGGCTCAGCTGGTAAAGAATCCGCCTGTGACGCGGGAGACCCAGGTTCTATCCCTGGGTCAAGAAGATCCCCTGGAGAAGGGAAAGGCTACCCACTCCAGTACTCTGGCCTGGAGAATTCCAAGGACTGTATAGTCCATGGGGTCGCAAAGAGTCGGACACAACTGAGTGACTTTCACTTTTCACTTTCCCAAGGGTCTTCAGGACCCTGAGCTATTAATTACCAACCTCTCTTTTTGGGTCTCTCTTTCTACAGAAAAGAAACTTCCCTGAAACACCAAGTAATCTTGCCACCTTCTACCCTCACCTTCGCACTAAACCTCTTGAAAATGTCACCTCCATCTCCCACTCATTCCTCCCCCACCTGGGGCTGGCTCAGGCTCCCGCTGAAACTGCTGTCCCAGGTCTGGGAGGACACCTTGGTCACTAAATCCAGGGGTCACCTTTCCATCCAGAGCTCCTGGACACTCTGCTGTCTTTGCCATTGAAGATTTGCTGAAGTCACCCGTCTCCCCATCGGCTGGACACCACACCCTCTCCTGCCTTTCCCCAACCTCTGCTCCCTCCTTCTCAGTTTTACCCCCAGATCCATGTGTCTAGTGTTCATATCTGTGCGATGTTGTTCCACAGACATCTCAACTCTAACATTCAAAGTGGAATCAGTGTTTCTCCCACCTTCATCCCTCCAATCCTGTTCCTCCACCTGTGTTCACCCTCTTAAGAAACAAAAGGCTGTTTTTCTAGCTGCTCAAGCCAGAAAGCAGGAGTCCTCTTAGACACCTCCCTTCCTCAAGTATGGATCCTACCTTCTACATAGCTCCTCAATCTGCCCCTTCTCTGCCATCCCCCGCCACTTCCTATTTAATTGCTGCAATGGTCTCCTAGCAGGTCTCCTGGCTTCCAATCTTGCCCCAACTCCAGTCCAACCCACCATCCGAATGATGCTTCTAAAAATGTATCTCATTGTGTAACTGCCTGTTAAAAACCTTAAGTAGATGTTCATTGGTGTCATGCTAAAATTCACACTCTGGGCTTCCTCACCTGGTGCTCCCTCTGTCTGAAACGTCCTTCTGTCTCCCGGCTATTGACTCAATTCCCATTTATCCCTCTGGTCTACATTTAGACTTGACTTCTGGAAAACTTTCCTTGATTCCCCCAGACTTCGAGATCTTTTCTCAGATGTTCCTTTAAGTGCTTTTGCTTATCACACAATTACTGTAATTGCTTGTTTCTCTCTTGCCTAGCACTGGAGCTGGCCCAAACCAGGAATTTAATAAACACTTGTTGAGAAATAAGAACGGAAGGAGTTACTTTCCAGTGGGTCTTCCAACTTGAGCATGCATCTGAATCCCCTGAGGGCTCACCCCGAGATTCTGACGTTTGGGGTGACGTCCTAGGATTTGCATTTCCGACCAGGTGATGATAATGATGGCGTGGGACCACACGTTAAGAACTTAGAAAGGTGAAGGACAATTACCTGTAAAGAAGGCTGGTGGAAGATTTTGGAGGCTTGGTAAATTTCTGGCGCATGTGTGCATGCTCAGTCACCTCAGTTGTGTCTGACTCTGAGATCCATGGACTGTAGCGTACCAGCCTCCTCTGTCCTTTGGATTCTCCAGGCGAGAATACTAGCATGGGTTGCCATGCCCTCCTCTAGGGGATCTTCCTGACCCAGGGATCGAACCCCCATCTCCTGCGTCTCCTGCACTGCAGGCAGATTCTTTAACCCACCGAGCCACCTGGGAACCAAACATCTGGTACCTGTCTTTTTTTGCAGCCCCCTTAAGAAGAGCATTTCACAAGAGACTTCAGTCTCTGAAAAGATTCTCAGGAAACTGGGCTGGCTCTAAGGTAACCAAAGCACAGGCCCCCATGGGAATCAAAGGCAGCACCTGGTGGCTTGTTAATGGGTTGCTAGGCAACGGAACAAAGGTGAGGGCGAGGGCAGGATAGGCAGGTGGTGAGGATTTTCGAGTGAGACTAAGGCATTCGGAGGGTAGACATCTATCAGAAGGCCAGGGAAGCCAGATGAAGGAATCCCCTCCATCTTGCCTTGGTTTGCACGTGGATGGGCCCACCATCCCTGTGCGGAGATGTGGATGCAGTAACTTAGCCTCTAATGGGATCGGGGAATATTTTTCTCAGAAGAGCCACTGAGAACCCACGAGGGACGTTTCTTAATGAGTGATAGGTGAGAAATGACTCGGGCTCCTCGCCATCTGCTTTTTAAAAATAAGCTCTTTGTTTATTATGAAATACATATTCACATTTGAAATTTTTTTTTAAAGTCGAGAAAAATCATATAATTCTAAATCCCCTAAAGGAAACATTTAAGTTTGGTGTCCACCCTTTTAGAAAAAAAGAATAAAATGAACATAAAATGTATTATTTTATTTACACTTGCCCTATAACTTTATAGTAGAGAACACTTAACTGCATATAGTGGACATTTCTGTATTGATTTTGTCTGCTTCATTCTTTTAACAGTCACGTGGGATTTTATTGTGTGGATTCACCTTATTGTACTTAAACTTCCTGGATGGACAATTAGGTTGCTTCCCATTTTTGCTATTATTAGCAGTGCTGCAGTGGACAACCTGGGGCACACGTTTGTGTATCTGTGAGGTAGAATGGCTAGATCAAAGACAACTTGCATTTAAAGCTTAGTTACAGATTGCAGGTTTCTCTCCAGAAAGGCTTAATTTATATCTCCACCCACAACCCGAGTACCCTTTTCCACGTACCACTACTTGCCATTGTCAGTCCTTTAACATTTTTATAAGCCCTATTAAATTTTTTATTTCTTGGATCAATTTCTTTGGGCATTCTTCAAGCATTGATTTTTCCCTTTGTATTTGTTCTAGACTTGCCTGTTCATGGGCTTTGCTCATCTTCCTGTTAGGAATTGTTCATCTATTTTCTGTACTGACATAAATACCATTTATATGGAGTTTGTTGCTTGTTTCTCTCCCCCCTCCCCACGGTCCCATAAGTGTATTGAGTCTACACAGTTGAGTCTATTATGTTCTAGGAAGATGCATATGTTCCTTTTAAAAAGGCAAAATTATAACTCTATCATGAATAAAAATCTTTCCTTTTATTTCATGACCCATTATGGGCAAAAGAAGAGGGGGGAAAAAGCACAGAATGAAGGAAAAGAGGTCTGTAGGGAGGAAGAGTGAGAAGAGAGAGCTGTAGTCATCATGTCTATTATGTTTTTGAGACAGTGTGATTCTCCAGCTTTAATTCATATGTGAATCCCTTGGAGATCTTGTTAAACTATGGATTCTGATTCAGCAGGTCCAGGAAGGGACTGAGATTCTCTATTTCTTACCAGCTCCCAGATGAGGCTGATGGCCCATGGACTACATCTGGAAGAGCTTCAGTTTATGACAAGTTGAAAATACCAGCGGTCTCAGCGAACAGTACTAACTCCACTTCAATTATCATTTGTTCTGAAAATCCTTTCTCTAAGTAAGCAGGGAAAACCCTAACTTCTTGTTCTGGGAAATAGGAACTAGCCGTAGCTCTTTTTTTTTTTTTTTTTTTTTTAAAGAAAAATAACTCTGGTTTCATGGAGTAACATGCCTCCACACCTTGGTCCTTTAGAATACGTGTATGGCTAAAGCTTTTAAAATGTATAAAATGTCCACTTCTTGAGACCTTCTTATTGGGCTGGATAAAATTACACTGAGAAATTAATTGGCCCTTTGGGGCAGAAACATTCCAGTTCTGTGTTGGCCACCTCCTTGCCCCAGCATTATAGATGGGTTTCTCTGTAATCTGTTTTCAAGAATACCTAGAGTCTAAACATATCCCCTAAGACAGTAACCTAATGGGTCATGTAAGAGGTAACACTGTCTGGTGTGGAAAAAGTCTTAGAATTGGGCTCAAGAGAACTGGGCTCCTGCTCTGGCTTTATCACGGCTACTTTGCATCTATTAAACTTCCCTGGCTTGGTTCCTTCAACTGTAAAATGAGACGCCATTAGAGCCTCACTTACTCAGGATGATTCTGGAATAAAAAATTTCCCAGAGGTGTCTCCAGACCTTTCGGAGTAGCAGTGATGTCAATGCTTCTGCTGCAACTTCCAGCATACTGGCTTGGCTATCCAATTTCCAAGCAAGTTTCCATAAAGGTTCCTCTGAACTGCAAAATCAATCACAGCAAAAGAGGCTCGGGGCACTTTTTTGAGCGTCCTGACGTCAAGAAGTTGCCCGAGCCACTGAAGAACAGGGAAGCCTGGCGTGCTGCCTTCCAAGGGGGTGCAGAGAGTCAGACACGACTGAGCCACCGGACAGCAAGATGGGCACGCGCTGCCATTTGCAAGGAAGGTCATGGATGGGCATGTGTTCCTGGACGAAAGGAAGAGGTTAAGTGTGGACTGGACTCGCTGGCAGGCAGAGCGAGGGTGGTTTGCTTCAGGACACACTGGTATGAGGAAAGGGAAACAAGCGTTTATTGACTGGGAATTATCTCACTCCTTCCCAACAACCCTGTGAAATGGGACTTGTTCCTTACTCTTTACAGGGACATGGTCAGCAGTTTGCCCAGATCTCACAATTGGCAAGAGTGGAGCTGAGACCTCCAAACCCTCATCTGTTCCACAGGTTCCCTCCCACCCCCTCCACATCTCTGAGCAAAGCAGAGGTGCTTAGAAACAAAGCCACTTCACCTCTTTTATCTTGTTTCCCCCGCTGCACTAGGGGCACACCTCTCACACGGTGTGTGGCAGGGTGAGTGTGATGCTCTGGCACAGGGCTGGCCTGCTGGGGTGGTCAACATCCGGTAGGCACGGCTCATTTTCCTCTCTAGACTCTTACATAACCCTGCAAGTTAGCAGAGGCCCAGGGCTGCTGCATAAGGTAAGAATAATAGGGGTTCCCTGGTGGCTCAGTGGTAAAGAATCTGTCTGCCAGTGCAGGAGATGCAGGAGACTCACGTTCGATCCCGGAAAGGGAAATGGCAGCCCACTCCAATATTCTTGCCTGGAAAATCCCAGACAGGGGAGCCTGGTGGGCTACAGTCCATGGGTGGGGCGTGTGTGTGGCAGGGTATGTGTGCAGAGTCAGACAGTACCTAGCCACTGAGTATACACAGGGCTGCTGCAAGGGAAACTGATATAGCCCCCCTCCCCAGCCCGCCGCTCAGTGCCCTTCGGACACCCTTGGTCCCCAGGGCTCTGCTGTGGTATTGGAGTCAGCGCACACCCGTGTTTCCAGAGGGCGTTAGAGAACACGCTGGCTTTGGGTTGCATCTCACTTTTCAGCCCTCCTCGCCCGAAGTAGAAGTGGGCAGAGGGCAGGGCCTGGGATCCCATCCCGTTCAGAATCCACCTCCTCAACTGGCTGCTGTCCTCGGTCCTCAGTTTCCCCACCTTTCCTTCTCAGGGTCATTGTTCAGACTTAGCAGAGGCTGGGGAGCGCACAGTGGGTGCTCTGAAAGCCGGAGCTAACCCCCGCTCAGAAACCTCGGCTTCGTGACCTGCTGTCCACTCTCCCGCCTGAGTTGTCCTCGCCTGGAGCAACAAATGCAGCAACAAGGAACCTGCACCCAGAGCTTCCTGGGGACACAGCCCCGAGCGGGGCGCAGGCCCTGTCCGGCTGCCATCACCACCTACGCGATCGCACTCAGTCATCACAGGCCCGGGCCTCAGACTGCGTGTCACTTTCCAGGCCCTCCTCCCACAAAAATTCTAGCCTCCCAGCCTCCAGGGCGCTTAGTTCACCCCATAAACTCGACTAATGCTTACCACATGCGGCGGAGCTCCGCCGACCGCGCCCACCTCGCTTTGGCTCAGAATCAGCAGGAGACCCTCCCTCTAGAGGACCCTCCCCTGGGGGACCCTTGCTTTAGGAGACCATCTTCACGCAGGGACCCTCCCCCTAGAGGACCCTCCCCCTGGGAGATCCTTCTAGTGAACCCTCCCCCTAGTCGACCCTCCCCCTGGAAGATCCTTCTAGTGAACCCTCCCCCTAGCGGACCCTCCCCCTGGGAGATCCTTCTCCTAGTGAACCCTCCGTCTGGGAGGCCCTCCCCCTAGGAGACCCACCCCCTGGGAGACCATCCCCCTAGCAGATGCTTCCCTTAGGAGGCCCGCCCACCCCACGCTGGGAAGCAGCTCAAGCTGAGCTCCCCGCCGGCCGCTCATGACCTTGGACGCGCTTCCAAAGCCAGTGTCCACTCCTTTCAACAGGCGGCGGGTCTGCACCCACAGGTGCCTCTAGTTGCTGGGATCTGAAAACCCGATCCGGCGTGTTTCTCGTTTGCAATCCCGGCAACTTGGCGCCTAATCACCCTAAAGCCGAGCGGGCGGGAGGGGGCGGCTCCCAGGGGGCAGCGGGGAAGGCGGGCCGGGGCGCTGCGAGAGGGGCGCCCACCAGCCGTCCGCCCGCCAGCCAGCCCGTCCGGCGGCCGCACGGGAGAGCCCACCTGCGCGCGGGCGCGCTGGGGCTGGGCGAGGCCGGACCGCCCCCGCGGGAGCCGCCCGGGTCGCGCGTGCAGAGCCGGCGCCGGCCTGCAGTGCCCACCGCGCGTCCCTAGGGGGCGCAGCCGGCGCGGGAAGCCGCCCGAGTGGAGCCCTGGGGCCCGGCGCGAAATTCCAGGCGGGCGGGCGCGGCGAGTTTGAAAGCAGGCGAGGGCGTGGGGGCGGGACGCGGGGGGCCGCGAGCCGCCTCCCCTCGGCCAATCAGCGGCGGCGGCGGGCGCGGGCGGGCGGCGCGTGCGGCCGGGCTGTGAATGGGGCGCGGCGGCGGCGGCGGCGGCGGGCGAGCGAGCGGCGGCGCGCGGGCGGGCGCACTTTCTCCTCAGCGCCGGGCGGGGGCGGCGGCGTCTCCTCAGCGCCCGCCGGACCCTTGTAGAGACGCGGCGCGGCCCGGGCGCTCCGGCCGCGGAGCCGGCGTGACAGGCGTCTCCTCGCGGACAACTTCTCCCCCGCCGCGCCCCTCAGCGCCCGGCGCCCCTCAGCACTTGGACGCCCGGCTCGGAGGCCCCCGCCCGCCGTCCCGCACTCGGGGCCCGAGGCCGGGGCCGGGGGCGGCGGCGGCTCCTCGGCATGGCCCGGGGCGCCGGGCTGGCGGCCGGCGGCGGCGGCGCGGCGGGCCCGGGGCGGCCGCGGGGGTCCCGGCCCGGCCCCGAGCGGCGGCCCCGAGGAGCCCGCGCGGCGCCCGGGAGCCCCGGCGGGGACGCGGGGGAGAGCGGCGGGCGGCCGGCGACAAAGTTGAGCGCGGGCCGGCGGCGCGGGTGGTGGGCGCTCGCGGCGCTGCAGCTGCACTTGCTCCGGGCGCTGGCTCAAGGTAAGCGCGGCGCGGACGCGGGCCGGGAGCGGGGAGGCGCCCCGAGGGCCGCTCGCCCGAGCCTCCAAGTTGGGAGCCCTTCGCCCCTCAGCGCGCCGGGCGGCGCCGGCCTGTCAGGGTCCGAGGCGCCGGCCACCTGGAGCCTCTGCGCCGCCCCAGGCCCCGCCGCCCCTCAGGTCCGGAGCCCGGCGGCTGGCGGAGCAGAACTTCGGGTGCCCGCGGCCTCGCCCTCGGCCCCGCGCCGCCCCCACCCGCCCCTGTGCCCCCGGAGACCGCGCTGGTCTGAGGAGGTGCTGCCCCTCTGCCGGCGCCAAGTGACCGCTGGAACGGGGAGGTGGCGTCTCTCCCGAGCCTGGCCCCCGAAACCTGGGTTCTTTCCAAGACCCGGAACGTCCCCCCCGGCCCCCCGAGCATCCCTGCTCGCTGAAGTTTGCAGGTCTGGGGAGGATGAAGGTGGACGCGGGAGGCGGAGAGGTGGAAGTACCTGGCTGCACGCGCCCTCTCGGTGCGGGCTTTCACGGGGCCGCGGGCGGCTCCAGGGGCTTGGCTTCGGTGGTCCTCGGCGTCGCGGGAGGCAGGTGGACGGCAGATGCGAGCACTGAACTTAAATTACCCGTGTTCGGTGTCCAGAGAAGGTGATGTGTGTGTAGCGACGGATGATGGTTTAAATGGAATCGCATCTCAAAGGTCTGATCTCAAAACTATCATCCGATCGTGGAACAGCAGATAACTCATCCTTCTCCTGTGAATGTTAACCTGATTGATCCGCACTGAGGTCCTCCCCCTCCCTCTCCCCAAGGCTTTCCTAAGTGCCCGCTCTCGTGTTTTGCTACATGGAAACAAATTGCCATATTTCTGGTTAATTTAACTCTCCTCCATTACTTGGAAAATTTTCGTTTCGCTTGTTTGTGCTTTTTTGCTTAATGACTGACTTTGGTAGAAAAGCATTTATTAAGTCGTTTTGTAAAATGGGATCTGGAGATTGCCAGAGAAGCCAGGTTCAAATGAGGAAATCTAAATCAGTTAGGGATGACCTTTAAGATAGAAAGGGTGTTTATTAAGTGTCCTTTTCTGTCCCCCCCCCCCCAAAACAGTGACTTGCACTTTACAGTAAGCTCTGAATCTTAATCCATGTAAAGATTTGTGTACAAGTTCAGAGTGGAAAAATCTGGCTTTGTTTTGAAATATATATATATTTTTAAGTTTTTATCAGTTTGAAGGCTGTCAGTGTGTTGCTTTTTACAACTGCAATGTTAGTGAAATTAACTTAAAACAAGTACTAAGACAAACTTTGTTAGAGTGGAGTATTTTATTCCTCATTGCCAGTAAAAAAAAAGGGGGGGGAGGGGGTTACCTATTTCACATTTTACATTTACATGGTTTATAAAGTGTACAGATCTTTCAGTGTAAAATTTCAAATAGGTTGTCACAAATTTTAAATTCATTGACAGGTTTCTGTTCTCTGTGCTCTGTGAAATGTGTAATATATCCATCATTTTTTATATCATATTGAAAATTCATATTACAGGGGAGATGTCACCATTTGACAAAAGCTCATGTATCTTGAAAATGAAAATTCTGGGGCTGCTATAGATTTCTGATGGAATGATGAGTTGGCCATATGCATGGGGAATGTATTCTCTTGAATCTTATCAGATAAGATGTAACATTCTAAATGGAACACTTACCACTAGGTTAGAACCAGCCAGAAGTGCTATATTACTATGTAGCTAGGTGAAGCAATTCCTAATTTCTCTTTAACTGTTTCCTTCTAATGGCCTTTCATGTGGCTAGGCTTGGCCATGATACCTTGGGAGAAAACAAGGGCCATAGGGACTAGTAAAAGTTACATAGTTTCACAACCCAAGTTTTAAGCAGATTGCGTAATCGGGTAATTGACCGTGAAGTGAAACACCAAGTTCAGGTCTTCTAAATGTAACTGTTTAATAGTCCTGGAGTTTCTTTCTACACAGTAATGATAATTGAATTACATAGTCCGCTCACTGGTGGGTGTTTGGGACTTTTCTTCATTGCTAAAGAGCCAAGTCTTTTTAGTTGTTCAAGGCAGGTGGCAGTGCATGCTTTCCGTATGTTGTCCACTAGGGAGCCACACTTGAGTGTTGAAGAAGGATGCTTTCTGGGGCGGAGGATGGCGGGGTCATGTGTGTCATTTGTGTGAAGTCTGTGGTGTCTTAGCTTTCCTGATGGACCATTACAGGCTTACTGATTCTGATAATGCTCAGTACAGCCTTGTGTTAAGGTTGTGTTTATCAAGAGGAGAAGTGTAGGGATGCACTTCTCAGTTACTGCTTGGGGTGGTTCACAGTTCTTAGTTTCTCCTTTGGAGTTATTTCCAGCCCCCTGGACTCATGGCTCTCCAGCTGTGGTGTGTATCAGAATTACTTGGGGAATTGAGTGAACCTAGAGAGGGCCAGCTCTTTTTGTTCTTCAGTGAGTCACACTGAAGTGGTGAACTTGCTTCCACATGTCCCTGATGATACCCAACCAGAGTCTGAGAACCACTATCTTGGCTTGCTTAGTTTTTCCGCATCCCATCACCTATTGATTCCCCGTGTTTGCATGTCCAAATCACCTGCGAGCTCTAAACAATACAGAGGGCTGATTCTTATTCCCAGAACTTGTTATAATTGACTTTTGGTTTGACGTGAGCATCAGGAGATATAAAAACTCAAGTGGTTCCAGTGTGCAGTAAAGTTTGAGAATCACTGTTTTAATTTTTTTTTTTTAATCTACGATCGCTTGATTTTTCCTTTAACCTTGTTTCTGGCTGGTCTTGTGGTTCTGTAGACTGTGCACCCCCTTGCTGGACCACCCACAACTCCAGTGAGCTTTCTACACTTTTAGCTGATTTTCACTTGTTCCATGTTTATGATCTCAAACTTTGAAATGTCTTCCAGACTTAATTAGCTTTTGAGTCACTCATTCTATTTATTCCTACCGACATTGTCAAGTTCCTGCTTTGTGCTAGTCTGGGGTTTGCATCAGAGTCACCAGTGCAATTTAAAAATACTCATCTCTCTGGGCTCTACCTCCAACCAGCAGGTCTTTGGAGGGAGAATGTGCGGGTTTAAAAACTCCGCAGGTGATTTCTTGTGTCTTTGTGTTATGGTTTTATCCTTGTAGGCTAGTCTCACAATCATACCCAGTTCTCTGTCATCCTTACCCTGACTTGCTGTGACCTAGCCTCCTACGTGGATCCCTTTTCTTGGGCAAATCTCAGCCTTGAGTAAGGTCTACTCTGCCTCTGGCTTGCTGAAGAAATCTCAAAACAGAGCTGAATTGGTTCAATACAAACCTACCTTCGTTTTGGGCCCTCCTTGCTTCCCGTCCTCCCAGAGTGGTTTGTTTCCCCTGTTCCTCTTACTCGCACACCCACTTCTCACATCTTTGTAATTTGAGTCTCAGGTGGAGCTTGAGTTCCAGGCTGCTAGCTTCGCCGGAGAGTCTTCATGGTGCCGCATTTAGTAGCGTTCAGTGCGTCTTATCAGCCCGTGGCGTGGTTAACCGATGGCAACCGGCCTGTAAATCTAACAATAAGCGACTGTCACCCTCTGTGCAGTCTTACATGTGGCCACCTGTACCTCACCTTCCTGAGCCCTTGTTATGTGCCAGGCACGATGTGCTTTACAGGTAGGCTCATTTACTCTTCACAACAACCCCAGAGAGTCATGTAGCATTTTGTACTCATTTTGCTTATGAGGAGACTGAGGTGCTGAGCTATTAACTAATTTGCTTAGGGTCTCAGGGCTAGGGGTAGAACCAGATTGGAAGGCAGACTGCCTGATCCACGGTTTCTGTGCATAACCAGTGGACTGGGGTGTCTCCCACGCAGCCTGTGGCTTCATGGGGGAGGGCAGGAGCGGGGAGCAGTCTGATGAATACCAGAGGGAAGATGGCGGCCGATGCTTTCCAAACACTACTGAGTTACATGACCTCAAGGTTCAGGTTACCTTATTTACTGTTCCCACGGAACAATAAAAACTGCATTAAACAGTCTGGTAAATAGAGAAGAATATGCATAGCCCTCTCAGTCTGTTGGCAGATTTGAACCCCCCCAAAATTGACTACTAGGAGCATACTAACCATTTCTTTGAAGGACACTTGGAAAATGCTCACTCAAGTACATGTATTTAAGTTCCTCAAATGGGAATAGAGAGGTGGGGTTTGTAAGGTACTGATCTTTTGTTAGCAGGCATTTTATCTAACCCCGGTTCAGTTCAGCTACATATTGAGATTATATCTAACCAGAAAGTTTCTTGTGTCACCAAATATTGGAGTAAATCAAAGTCACTCTGGAAAGCTAACTGGTGATGAAGTGGAATCAAACAGCATATTGTAGTTTAGTCCTACCTGTGTATGTGCTCAGTCACAATCGACTGCTTGAGACCCCATGGACTGTAGCCTGCCAGGTTCCTCTGCCCATGGGATTCTCCAGGCAAGAATACTGGAGTGATTGCCTTCTTCAGGGGATCTTCCCAACCCAAGGATCAAGCCTGCATCTCCTGCACTGGCAGGAGGATTCTTTACCACCGGGGCCACCTGGGAAGCCCTCTAAATTCTACCTACTGCTGCTGCTAAGTCACTTCAGTTGTGTCTGACCCTGTGCGACCCCAGAGACGGCAGCCCACCAGGCTCCCCCATCCCTGGGATTCTCCAGGCAAGAACACTGGAGTGGGTTGCCATTTCCTTCTCTGATGCTTAAAGTGAGAAGTGAAAGTGAAGTTGCTCAGTCGTGTCCGACTGTTAGCAACCCCATGGACTGCGGCCTACCAGGCTCCTCCATCCATGGGATTTTCCAGGCAAGAGTACTGGAGTGGGGTGCCATTGCCTTCTCCGAAATTCTGCCTACTAGTTGCCTTCGTATTCTGTCCATCCTGAGTCCTCGTGTTGTTTCGCTGGGGGAACTTGGTGGGGGAAGGAGTGCCTTCTTCCAGGTGTCCCTGAGGTCAGAGACCAGTAATGTGTGCTGAGTACGTCTAGAGACTGAGACAGAGTGAAACTCAGAAACTGAATCGTGGCTAGGTCATGACTTAAATTCCTGTAAGAAGTAAGGAAAGCAGTAGTTTTGAAAGTAGACTCTTTAAGTCCAAATCCATGAAAGCTGAGTAAGGTGGGGATGGGGAATGAAAATGAGGTTGAAAGGTATAGTACAAAGAGGAGTTAAAATACAATTATCTAAAAAAAAAAAAAGTAAAAAAGTAAAGCTCTTGACGTAAGTTTATGATCTGGCTAAGACTTGGGGTAAGCAGTCACTGTTTTTTACCTAATGTGACTGGGCATTTTAATACATATACAGTTCCTTTCATTCTAATTAGTAATTTGACTTCCTCATTTCCATAAGGTATTTTCTTAAAATTTACCCTCAGTTCATAAATCTTTTAATAAAACAGAACTTTTATTTTTTTACTTTAAAATATTAATTTTTAAAATTAATTATTTTAATTAAATTTAAATGTATTTTAAATTAATTAAATAAAATATTTAAAATAAAAAATTTATTTAAAAAATAAAATAATAATCTCTAATATAAACATTTGTGCCTTATTTTGCCACATGGAACTGCAGCGATGGCCTCTCATGTCATTCTTTTGTAGCAGTGCATAGAAATTAGTCTTGTGTTTTTTTAATGATTCCCTGAAATAGAAAAGTGTCTCATAGTTTGATAAATACCACCCACCAGTTATTGATCCCATACCTGAGACCTGCTCTGGAGAAACACATTGTTACTAACCCATATCCAAGTACAGACAGGGTTAGAGATGTCAGGAGCAGTGCTTCAGGAAGCGCTTGTTTGCTCCTTTGCTCTTCTGGCCTTGACGTGCTCTGACCCCCTGACAGGCCGCTCTGAAGACACACTCCTTGCCTTGATCTGGCTGCAGGCTCCCTGTCCCCAGGGTCTCCTGTGAGTACTGTGGGAATGAGAACATTTTATAAAACTTTCCTAGAAAAAAGGATATGGTGAATGCAAAAGGCATTGGGATAAGGATTAGTAGACCTGGTTTTAATTTAATTCTCTAACTAACTTGTTATATTAGCAGGTTTGTTAGCATCTGAGTTGATTTTTTTCTCTCCTGTAAAAGTTGGAGGTTAAACTACATCTTCAGAATTGTTCTGCCGTGAGTTTTTGATTTGTATTTTGTCACATCTTTTCTGCCCTTTACCAAGCTTCTGTGTCTTCTATCTGGGGATTCTATAACTCCTTATGTCTTAGCTCTTAGAACCTAATTCTCTTCATTTTGCTTTTGCTGTGGTGTTTACAATGTCGAAGATAACTAAGATGCAATATAATATTTCTCCTTAGGTGCTGCCATCTTACACATGATATATTTACTCTAGCCTGAAAGTGGTTCATACTCAAAATTTTAGGTTCTCTAAAATGAATTAGTGCTGCAATTTATCAATGAAGACCTGAAGTTTGGAGGAATAAATTTCTTTAAAATGTGAGATGCTTATTTATTTAAACGGCTGGAAGAAAAAAAGGGCAAGACTAATTGAAACCTAGGAGGTCATTAATGCAGTGAGAAAGTTTAAAAGAGATGAGATAGTGATATGAGAATGTTCACGTTTACTGGACAGTGACCATCAGTTATTGACGAGATGGTAGATGCTGTCTGTTCCTGGGCGCTACCTGGTGCTGCGTTGGCTGTCTTCATTAGGGACTTTCAGTAACTCAGATGGTTCTCAAAATTCACAGTGATTATTTTTCACTTTAACAGGCTTAGCTGGCATGCTGTTGGTATACAGACAATGTCTAGTGAAGATAACAGCTATCAATTAAATCTAGTTTCTTAATAATGAATGTCAGTCAGATAAATCTTCTAATGTATTGATATTTGGAGATTAGCTTGTTGAACATGGGCCAAGTCTGTAGTTTCTGCAGTGTTTTGGGGATGTGTGTGTGTGTGTGTGTCTGTCTGTAATTTTGGGGATGTGGGCTTGTGAGAATGGGCTAGAGTCCTGGGCCCATATTATCACCCAGATAAATTTAGCCTTTGATGTAGAGTTTTGTTGCCTTTTCTCTCTTCTAGAACTCTCTTCTGTATTCTAGACATGATTCTTTATTGTGAGAGGCTTGGAAGCTCTCAAATATGTAAGCTTGATTTTTATGAAGATGAATGATCTTTCCAAGAGAAAGAATATAGGAAGGTAACTAAAGAATGACGGTGGCAATTGGAAGAGGAATATGGCTACTCAGAGTGCTGTTAGTTACCTTTATTAAGAATTATACCAACCCAAGCAGGCTAGTTGAGAAAGTTAGATTTTGGGTGAGGGGAGAGAGCATAGCTTATATCACATGGGTATAACCTGTTCATATGTTAAATCCACAGGTATCTATGGGTTTTTCTCTGTAGTGTGAGCCTTAGTTTTGTGTATATTTGTGGTTGAAGGTCAGTTCTATCTCACCTTCCCTCTAGGTGTTAAATGTGATGCAAAAAGAATAGGAGGTTTTGATTTTGTGGACCAAGCCTGCTGTACAATGAGCGTCAGTGTTGATTTAATACATGAACCACCAGATGGCAACAGGAAAAGTATTTATATAGGATGTAATCTCTAGTTTGTGTAGCTATTTTTTTCCCCTCCCTTCCATGGTACACTGCTTTTCAGCACTTCATGCAATATATAAAATTCTCGGCTGTGAGCAAGGTGAATTCATAATACCTTACAATGCAAATCACAACCAGGAAATAAAGTAGTGGTAAAGTATTACTTGGGGAAAAAAAGACATTTTATTTACATGAGTGCATGTATAAACTGTTCCCAGAGGGAGTGGGTTTCCAAGGATGCAACTTTATGATTTATATTATTGTACAGTTATGCTTTTTCTAATTTTTTATTCAGTGTTTAGTTCTACAGCAATCTATGATGATTTGCAGAACATAAAAGAAAACATGGCTCTTAGCCTCCAGCATTTTATGTAACACCTTTAAAAGGAGGAGATACATGAGTTAACAAACATTGTGTGTATTTATGTATTTTCTGGCCAAAGGTATTTTCACTTTATGTGGAATTTGTTTTATTTTTCTGTGTAGGTGTGTCCCCCTTTTCTAAGTGTGTCTTCTTGGCTTTTCTAAGGTTGTTTTTTTTTTTTTTTTTTCCCCTTAGCTAAGACTTTCTTGGTTGCAAACTAGAAAGTCAGTATGAATGACTTAATAGAAAAATGATTTTACTGAAGGCATCTTGAGGTATCGATGTTACAAGACAAATACTTTGAAACTTGGCAAATTTAGGATTCAGCTCCATCTCTGGGATCAGTTCAGTTCAGTTGCTCAGTCGTGTCCAACTCTTTGTGACCCTATGGACTGCAGCACACGAGGCTTCCCTGTCCATCACCACCTCCAGGAGCCTACTCAAACTCATTGGTGATGCCATCCAACCACCTCATCCTCTGTCCCCTTCTCCTCCCACCTTCAATCTTTCCCAGCATCAAGGTCTTTTCAAATGAGTCAATTCTTCGCATCAGGTGGCCAAAGTATTGGAGTCTCAGCTTCAGCATCAGTCCTTCCAATGAATATTCAGGACTGATTTTCTTTAGGATTGACTGGTTGGATCTCTTTGCAGTCCAAGGGGCTCTCAAGAGTTTTCCCCAACACCACAGTTCAAAAGCATCAATTCTTCCTCACTCAGCTTTCTTTACAGTCCAACTCTCACATCCACACATGACTACTGGAAAAACCATAGCTTTGTATGGACCTTTGTTGGTCAAGTAAAGTCTCTGATTTTTAATATTCTGTCTAGGTTGGTCATAGCTTTTCTTCCAAGGAGCAAGCGTCTTTTAATTTCATGGCCGCACTCACCATCTACAGTGATTTTAGAGCCCCCAAAATAGTCTCTCACTGTTTCCATTGTTTCCCCATCTATTTGCCATTAAGTGATGGGACCAGATGTCATGATCTTAGTTTTCTGAGTGTTGAGCTTTAAGCCAACTTTTTCACTCTCCTGTTTCACTTTCATCAAGAGGCTCTTTAGTTCTTCGCTTTCTGCCATAAGGATGGTATTATCTGCGTATCTGAGGTTATTGATCTTTCTCCTGGCAATCTTGATTCCAGCTTGTGTTTCATCCAGCCTGGCATTTTGCATGATGTACTCTGCATATAAGTTAAATAAGCAGGGTGAAATATACAGCCTTGATGTACTGCTTTCTTGATTTGGACTAGTCTGTTGTTCCATGTCCAGTTCTAACTCTTGCTTCTTGACCTGCATACAGATTCCTCAGGAGGCAGATCAGGTGGTCTGGTATTCTTATCTCTAAGAATTTTCCACAGTTCATTGTGATCCACACAGTCAAAGGCTTTGGCGTAGTCAATAAAGCAAAGATAGATGTTTTTCTCTTGCTTTTTCAATGATCCAACAGATGTTGGCAATTTGATCTCTGGTTCCTCTGCCTTTTCTAAAACCAGCTTGAACATCTGGAAGTTCACTGGAGCCAAAAATTCAAAACCTCTCAGGTGCTGTCCTCTTTGTCATCATCTCTATTTGCTTCTATTCGTGTGCTGGGGTCCTTCTTGATGCTCACTGAAATTGCCTTTCTCTTTGTGACTAAAATGGGCTGTATTCTTATTGCCTCAGACTCTGAAATAAAGATTGACTTAAAGCTTTGGTTGTGAAATAGTCAGATTTGTATTTTAAAAGCATTATCTTGAGAAGAAAAAAACACTTTGATTGCAAAATTGAGAATGGGTTGGGAGAAACCAGAATGCCTGTAGACAAGTTAGACTGTGTCACCTGTTGACGTGAGAGAAAGTCACAGCTTGGGCCAGGGTGGTAGAGTTGGAGATGAGAGAGGAAGATGGATGGGTTGAGAGAGAAATAGGGGACAAAAGATGGACAGGATTTGGCAATAGGTTGGATACAGAGGCTGAGTGAGAATGTCAGGTGGTAGTGTCCGACTTTCCGACTTGCACGACTGGTTGATTAGGGGAGTCAGTCACTGAGGTTAGACACCTTAGTTTGGGCAGGGTAATCATGATTTTCAGTGTATTAATGTGAGGTACCTTTGAGGCAACCAGACAGACTTGTCAAGAAGATGTTTGGATGTTGATTTTGCAGTTAGAGGGTAGCTCTGGGCTTTTGATATAAATACTTATGGAGATAATGTAGCCTGTTTAAGAAGATAGATTTGGCATAAAATAAAATTGACCCATAAAAGCTAGCTGTGCTTCCTTGGGTTGGCTACTTAATCTTCTTTAAGCATTATTTCTCATCCCTGAAGTATAATTGTACAATGTACCTTCTTAGTTGTACCTACTTCATATAGCTATTGTGAGAATCAGTTGAAATCATGACAGATAAGAAAGGTATTTAGCCAAGTACATAGTATGTCTCCAGTGCATGTTAGGTGGTGGTGTGGTTGTTTACACTTTTGTGAACAGGAATCATGCCTCATTCATTTTGTCTTTTCCCATAGTTCTGAAGTGTTAGTCCCTCAGTCATGTCAGACTCTTTGTGACTCCATGGACTGTAGCCTGCCAGGCTCCTCGGTCTATGGGGATTTTCCAGGCAAGAATACAGGAGTGGGTTGCCATTTCCTTCTTCAGGGGACTCTTCCTGACCCAGTGATCGAACCTGGGTCTCCTGTATTGAGAGAGCCTTCAGGGAAGTAACAAGCCATTAGGACAGAACGGGGCTGGTGAACAGTTGTCATGACTAGAATGTAGTCATATCAGAGTGGCAACGACTTACTGGTTAAACTGAAGGAGGAAGGGAGGGATTGATGAGAGTGAGCTTAATATGAGGACTGAGAAACGGTCATTGGATTTGTTGATAAAGTGGGAAATGTTGATTCTTTTTAGTATAATTTCGCTAGAGTTGTAGGAACATAAAGCAGATTGAAGTTGATTACAGAGTGCATGGGCAGTGAGAGAATGGAGTCAACAGGTGTTTTTCTCATACTGTTAAAACTCTCAAGTAAAGAACTGCAAAGGCATTTGAAGTGTATAGTGACAATGCCTTGGGAATATTTATCTTTTCCAATTTAAAAACTGTTCTCAAGGCTGAAAAAAATTGTGGGCTGTTGTCAACTGGCAAAACTGTAAGTAATCATCACAATTCTCTGAAGTGATCAATTCACAGTTTCCTATTTTGTGACCCTTGGAGGCTTCTAGCAATATTGCTACTGGAGCTGATGTAGAAGACTTCCACTCCCACTCTGCTGTAAACACGTTGAAACTGTGGACAAAAGAGAACAAGGACAAGTAGAAGTATTCTTGAGCCTGGTGAACCAGGAATCCCAAAGGTCAGAAGTGGAAAGAGAATTCAAAGCCAGGGTATACTTGGGAGCTCAAGGCCTGTGGTGGTTTTAGTTCTGGGTATAGGACCCAAGGGTCTCATGAAGGAGCAGGAGACATGGTCTTAGGTCTGCTTAAGGAAGGAAGGCAGAGTTGGGGTCTTCCAGTAGAAAATCTTGAGGGGTGTCCCATCTGTGAAAAGAAGACTAGAAAAGTCTTGCCCACTAGACTGAGGGAGTACAAAGAAACGTGCTGTCCTCCTGGGGTTGTGTGTAACTAGGAATAAAAAAAGCAAGTCCATACCTCACATTGGGGGTAGGTTGAAATTTAACATTTCTTACAGTGTAACTAACCCTCAAGCTAAGAAATTAGCACAAAATCTGGTCCAGAACTGTGGGAGCCCTCAGAAATAAGTGTGAAACTGTCCTGCAGAGCAGAGGAACAACCCGGGACTCAACAGAGGAAACCACTCATGCTAAGGATGAACTTGAAATAAAACATGCCAGTCACACAAGGAAATGAATCATCATGAAGGAGCTTTGGCAGGTGCTGTAAACAGGAGAAAGGTGCTCCTGGGACATGGGACAGAAATCACTTGGTTAAAATTATTAGCGATAATAAGGCTGCAATGAAAGAACATCACAGATTGGGAAGAGAACACACAGATTTGGAAAGGAACCAAGTAGAACTTCTGGAAACCTCAAGTAACCTCAGTGCATAGGTTAAACAGCTTGAGTGGATATAAATAAAGAGAAAACTATTCATCTTTGAGGGGTTCTGAAGAAATTGCTTGGGAGAGAGAGACAGTGGAAAATGCATGGTTAAGACTTATGCAATTTAGTACAAGAAAGTTCACCGTTACCTTCTGTGAGCTTCCTGAAAGAGAAAATAGAGTGGGAGAGAGACTCTTCAAAGATATAATGGTAGACATTTTTCCATAATAAATGCAAGGCTTACTTCTTAGGTTCAAGAAGCACAGTGAACCCCAAGCAAGATACAAAGAGTTCCATACCGAGACATATTGTACCTGAAACACGAGAAACAAGGTAGAAGCAGCCAAGGAAAGTCACTGTCTAGACTAGAAAGTGTTTTGCTGGTGCAGACGGTGATAGACTATTATCTGCAAAGTGCGTTTGGAGAGAGAGACATCAACCTGGCATTCTGTATCCATATAAAGTAATACTCAAGGGTGAAAATGAAACATGAGTTTTGTAGATGGAGACCAAGTTGATCACTTTTGCTGAAGGAACTACTAGAAGATGTATTTCAGGAAGAGAGAAATTGAAAACTGAAAGGAGGAGTGAAATACAAATAGTGAAGTGCTGACAGAGGGGTCAGAACCTGGCGGATCAGCTGAAACAAGAGTCCTGGTAGGGCTATGAGTAGGCAGGTCAGTTAGAGTCCGGAATTCAGCTTAGCACTTGGAAGCACAAAGATGAAGGATTCAGGTAAGAAAGACACTGTGACAGCAGTGATGAATTCCTTGTCTACATGATTAGGAATGTAGACCAATGTCAAGACCTCCATGTTTAGCCAACACATTCCATAATGACCTCCTTAACATTCTGAATTGGGGTCTTAGCTGTGGAAAAATAGGATTTGAATCTTAGCTATTAGATATTCAATGCACAGGGTAAACTACGTTTAACATTTGGAGGAAAGCATACATATGGAAGGAGGACCATGGTTAAGATACAAAGAAGCTCAATGGATGAGGATAAATCGCAGATGTGAGTGTTGACTTTTGCCATTTTGTGTCAACTTGATATGATTGGCTGGTGGTTTTTGACCAACTCCTGGACTTTGAAAATTGCTTAAATCTAGTATCACAGTATATAAAGACAACAGTCATCTGGATCATAACTTTGCTGTTCCCCGTGGGATCAAAAGTGTGAAAGGAAAGTTGTGGTATGCTTTTATGTGGATAGATACTTTGTAACAAGTTAAAACCTATAGTTTAACATTTTATCTGAAAATACAGCTTAAGAGGACTTTTAGAAACTACATTTCTTTGCTTTGAAAGTTGCTCTTTCTTGGGTGAATAAACTTAATTTCATCATAGAGACTATTGAGAATAAAAAACTCTAAAAAACAAACAAAACCCAAACCCCATTTGCCCTTCTCCAAAGTCAGCTAGTGAGGAAACACTGGGAGTCTTAACCTGCTCTGACCCCCATACCCCACTTTTAGGGAATAAGTTGGGTTGGATGGAGTCCCGTGCACTGTATGTAATAGTCAGTGGCAGGCAGCTCTTACCAAAATGGTGAGATGTGAATTTTTATGGCATCTTTTCTAGTGGCTGATGTAGCACATGAGAAAACTACTGTACTATGTTGGTATTAAAAAGATGTTGTAGAAGTGGATATAATTGACATGGAAGCATTTTCAGAATATATTAGGTGAAAAATGAGGTTATAGCATGGTTTGTACAGTGTGATGGCCTATCTTTATTGAGCGCTTCTCATGCAGCAGGCAGTGTGCTAAGGCCTTTCTATACAAGATCTGATCTTCTGACAGTCCCTATTTCGTAGATGCGGAAATTAAGGTACAGAGAATTTGAGGTCACCCGCTTAGTAAGTGATGCAGATGGGCTTTGAGTGTAGTTTCGGCCGACTCCAGCGCCCCTGCCCCTTGCCCTGTGCTGCCCGCGTGTGTGGCCGAGCACACGTGGTGGGGCGCTTCTGACACAGGGTCATTCGTGCGTGTGTCTGTAGACAAGGACCTGGGGCGCGGTGCGCCGGCGCCTTGAGAGCGGTGGTCTCGTGATGGCTTTATTTCCTTTTACTTTCCTCTAGTTTCTAATTATTCTATAATGGGCTTGGATTGCTTTTGAAATCAGAAGTAGTATAAAATCTTATAGAACGGTGTAACAGACTAAAAAAAAGTAATGGGGATATAATTTTAAGTCAGAAATGGATAAGAAATTACTGTTCTATATTCAGCAAGTATGGTTGAAGGAATAGACCAGTCTGCTTAAAGTGCTTATCTCTGTGTTATGGGAAATTTTTCTGTTTTTCTATAAGTTCTAAGTTTCAAACAATAAGCATTTATAACTTAAAAAAATTGTGAAAGCAATTATTATTTGACATAATGTGATATTAGTGGATTTGGGGAGGAATATAGTATTAAAGTAATTTAGTGGTTCAGCCTGAGATTGCATTAATGGGGGCTTGAGATTTGGGTGCTTTTTTTCTATTCAAGGAAACTTAAATTACTGTTTTGGACCTTGTTTTGTTCACCTACTTGAAAAAGGCATGCAGTATCTTACATTACAGGCTTATTGTAAGAACAAAAACTCCTTTGAAAGATGAGTTGATAAACACATTTGTACCATCGATTTTTTAGTTAGTAATGTTTAATATTTTATGGTTCTGGTGTCACTTCTCCCAGTAACAGCTCTGATATCAAATACTTTTAATAAGTTTAAATTTTAATGATATTATGTATATAAACATTGCAGCATGTAGCTTGTGTTCAATGAAAATTAGTGATTTTAAATTTGTGTTTTACAAAAATTATGAACTAATACATATATATTAAATATAAATGCAAATTACAAGAGTATTATGTATGAATGCAGGAGTGTAGTTGACCACAAAAGATGCTGTCTTCTAAGAATGACCCTGGTGCACAGCAGGGAGCCCACTGGCCGTTTCTCTGCTCTGTCATCTCTCGATTTGTTTTCATGGAGTTCTGCAGAGTCCTGCAGCTTCAGAGCTTCTCTGGTTCTTGCTGACCCTGAAGTTTACATGCTTGACTTTTCCTCAAGTCTGTTTTCCAGTATGACTTCCTTTTGCTTAAGCTAGCCGGTGTAGTTTTTTCTTGGAGCAAACAATATTCAGACCTTTTAAAATGGGAAGGCATAGTAAGCGCTGCCAGTAATTTTGAACTGTATTATAAATTAAAAAATTGTACAAGTTCTAATAGTAAATATTTCAAGGCAAGCAAAGGAACATGTTCTGAATTCTGAATGGGTGTATTACTCATTGAATTACAACAAATGGATTTGGTCTTTGCCTGTTTTGATCTTGCTTTCATCTTAACCACTTTCCAGATTAATTGGAAAGTGAAAATTCCTTCCTCTAACCCTGCTTAAGGCACTGTCGTGCCTTCAGCTCCCCCTCCATTTCTGTGGCTTGGCTTCCTCCTGTGGCTGTGCCCATCTTGGCCTCTGGGAGTGGGCTCTTCTCTGCCCATTCCTGTTCTCTTGGCATTCTGTTTTTGAGGGGCTGTTGTTCTCCCCTTCCTTACCAAGGTTGCTTACCTGCAGTCTCTCCTCGTGTGTGTGGCAGCATGTATGGTCCACGTTTAGGATGTGAGCAAAGTTATTAGGTACCCTTTAATTCTGAAAACACCTAGAAGTGATGCTTTATTAAAGTAGATGTGCCTTTGTGGTTCTTAAGCTTCTTTCTTTCATTTAGTTTTGGTAAGCAAGGAGGCTTAAGGTGTCTTTTCATGACAGGATTTTAGTTTACAATTATGTTTTATTATGTAGTGCTTCTGTTAGGTCCATACCATTTCTGTCCTTTATCAAGCCCATCTTTGCATGAAATGTTCCCTTGGTATCTCTAATTTTCTTGACGCGATCTCTAGTCTTTCCCATTCTGTTGTTTTCCTCTATTTCTTTGCATTGATCGCTGAGGAAGGCTTTCTTATCTCTCCTTGCTATTCTTTGGAACTCTGCCTTTAGATGCTTATAGCTTTCCTTTTTTCCTTTGCTTTTTGCTTCTCTTCTTTTCACAGCTATTTGTAAGGCTTCCTCAGACAGCCATTTTGCTTTTTGCATTTCTTTTCCATGGAGATGGTCTTGATCGCTGTCTCCCCTACAATGTCACGAACCTCCGTCCGTACTTCATCAGGCACTCTGTCTATCAGATCTAGTCCCTTAAATCTACTTCTCACTTCCACTGTATAATCATAAGGGATTTGATTTAGGTCATACCTGAATGGTCCAGTGGTTTTCCCCACTTTCTTCAATTTCAGTCTGAATTTGGCAATAAGGAGTCCATTATCTGAGCCACAGTCAGCTCCTGGTCTTGTTTTTGCTGACTGTATAGAGCTTCTCCATCTTTGGCTGCAAAGAATATAATCAATCTGATTTTGGTGTTGACCATCTGGTGATGTCCATGTGTGGAGTCTTCTCTTGTGTTGTTGGAAGAGGGTGTTTGTTATGACCAGTGTGTTCTCTTGGCAAAACTCTATTAGCCTTTGCCCTGCTTCATTCTGTACTCCAAGGCCAAATTTACCTGTTATTCCAGGTGTTTCTTGACTTCCTACTTTTGCATTCCAGTCCCCTATAATGAAAAGGACATCTTTTTTGGGTGTTAGTTCTAAAAGGTCTTGTAGGTCTTCATCGAACCATTCAACTTCAGCTTCTTTAGCATTACTGGTTGGGGCATAGGCTTGGATTACTGTGATATTGAATGGTTTGCCTTGGAAATGAACAGAGATCATTCTGTCGTTTTTGAGATTGCATCCAAGTACTGCATTTCGGACTCTTTTGTTGACCATGATGGCTACTCCATTTCTTCTGAGGGATTCCTGCCCACAGTAGTGGATATAATGGTCATCTAAGTTAAATTCACCCATTCCAGTCCATTTTAGTTTGCTGATTCCTAGAATGTCTACATTCACTCTTGCCATCTCCTGTTTGACCACTTCCAATCTGCCTTGATTCATGGACCTGACATTCAGCATCGGACCTTGCTTCTATCACCAGTCACATCCACAACTGGGTATTGTGTTTGCCTTGGCTCCATCCCTTCATTCTTTATGGAGTTATTTCTCCACTGATCTCCAGTTCCATATTGGGCACCTACCGACCTGGGGAGTTCCTCTTTCAGTATCCTATCATTTTGCCTTTTCATACTGTTCATGGGGTTCTCAAGGCAAGAATACTGAAGTGGTTTGCCATTTCCTTCTCCAGTGGACCACATTCTGTCAGACATCCTGGACTGTGAAGTCAAGTGGGCCTTAGAAAGAATCACTACGAACAAAGCTAGTGGAGGTGATGGAATTCCAGTTGAGCTATTTCACATCCTGGAAGATGGTGCTGTGAAAGTGCTGCACTCAGTATGCCAGCAAATTTGGAAAACTCAGCAGTGGCCACAAGACTGGAAAAGATCAGTTTTCATTCCACTCCCAAAGAAAGGCAATGCCAAAGAATGCTCAAAGTACCACACAATTGCACTCATCTCACATGCTAGTAAAGTAATGCTCAAAATTCTCCAAGCCAGGCTTCAGTAGTATGTGAACCGTGAACTTCCAGATGTTCAAGCTAGTTTTCGAAAAGGCAGAGGAACTAGAGATCAAATTGCCAACATCTGCTGGATCATGGAAAAAGCAAGAGAGTTCCAGAAAAACATCTATTTCTGCTTTCTTGACTATGCCAAAACCTTTGACTGTGTGGATGACAATAAACTGTAGGAAATTCTGAAAGAGATGGGAATACCAGACCACCTGACCTGCCTCTTGAGAAATCTGTATGCAGATCAGGAAGCAACAGTTAGAACTGGACATGGAACAACAGACTGGTTGTTGTTCCATAGGCACAACAAATAGGAAAATGAGTACGCCAAGGCTGTATATTGTCACCCTGCTTATTTAACTTCTATGCAGAGTACATCATGAGAAACGCTGGACTGGAAGAAGCACAAGCTGGAATCAAGATTGCCGGGAGAAATATCAATAAGATCAGATATGCAGATGACACCACCCTTATGGCAGAAAGTGAAGAGGAACTCAAAAGCCTCTTGATGAAAGTGAAAGAGGAGAGTGAAAAAGTTGGCTTAAAGCTCAACATTCAGAAAACGAAGATCATGGCATCTGTTCCCATCACTTCATGGGAAATAGATGGGGAAACAGTGGAAACAGTGTCAGACTTTATTTTTTGGGGGCTCCAAAATCACTGCAGATGGTGATTGCAGTCATGAAAATAAAAGACACTCCTTGGAAGGAAAGTTATGACCAACCTAGATAGCATATTCAAAAGCAGAGACATTCCTTTGCCAACAAAGGTCCATCTAGTCAAGGCTATGGTTTTTCCAGTGGTCGTGTATGGATGTGAGAGTTGGACTGTGAAGAAAGCTGAGCACCAAAGAATTGATGCTTTTGAAGTGTCGTGTTGGAGCAGACTCTTGAGAATCCCTTGGACTGCAAGGAGATCCAACCAGTCCATCCTAAAGGAGATCAGTCCTGGGTGTTCATTGCAAGGACTGATGCTAAAGCTGAAACTCCAATACTTTGGCCACCTGATGTGAAGAGTTGACTCATTGGAAAAGACCCTGATGCTGGGAGGGACTGGGGGCAGGAGAAGAAGGGGATGACAGAGGATGAGATGGCTGGATGGCATCACTGACTCAATGGACATGAGTTTGAGTGAACTCCGGGAGTTGGTGATGGACAGGGAGGCCTGGTGTGCGCGATTCATGGGGTTGCAAAGCGTCGGACACAACCGAGCGACTGAACTGAACTGATGTAATGTTTATTCCATGTGAAAAATTACGAGTGGGAAAAGGATCTACTTTTCTGATCCTGGTCCTTTCTACTTGAGGTCATCACTGTTCTCTGATTATTCTTTCAGTGATAAGTTTTGTGTAAGGCAACCATATACGTATATCTCCTCCCCCACCCCCCTGCTTTAGCATTTAACAAATGGTAGCATGCTGTTATATACTTTGGAGACTGGCCTCAGCGTAGTTATTCACTTAATAATGTGTTGTTTCAAGTTAGGAAATACAGATGTATCTTATTTTTAAATACGTATATAGAAAATGTGCTTGTAAGTAATTGGCTATGGTGTATTGACATTATAACATGATGATATCTTGAGTCTTAGAGCTGGGTTAAAATCCTGGCTTTGCCATTTATAAACTGTGTCACTTTGGGCAAGGTACATAATTTGTCTGTTTCAGTTGTTCATTTATGAAATCAAAAGTTAGTATCTCTTCACAAGGTTTTTGCAAGGATTAGAAGAGAAAATGTATGTAAAGCATTTAGCACAATGTCTTGCTTAATATTAATAAATCATAGCTGTTATTATGCTCCTGAATTTATCAGATCAAGTGAACCGCTAATGTGCTTCTCCTTCCTCAACTAAAGTAGAATACACAGGAAGCATTCCATGTTTCTTGACCTCTTAACTTACGTTGGTTGTCCTTTTTCTTCCAGTCTATTACTGTTTATGTTCTCTCCCGCTCCGTTCCCCACCCTCTCCCCAGTCAATAATGCGTATTTCTTTTACTTGTGAGGTTTCTTACTGATCAGTGGTGTCCTCCTTTCAAATTGTTGCTTTTCAGTTGCTGAGTTGCGCTGACTCTTTGTGACCCCATGGACTGCAGCATGCCAGGCTTCCCCGTCCTTCACTCTCTCCTGGAATTTGCTCAACTCATGTCCATTGAGTCAGGGATTGCCATATGACTGTCTCATCCTCTGTTGCCCCTTCTCCTGCCTTCAGTCTTTCACAGCGTCAGGTCTTTTCCTGAGTTGACTCTCGGCCTCGGTGGCCAGAGGCAGGTGCTGTCGTTTGTGCTTTAGTATAAACCTCAGCAGAGAAGGCGTGTTTCTGTTGATGATACTCTGGAGTGAATTTAATATTGGCAATCGCATTTAGTCATGTCACTAGACAGGATGATTCTTCTTGTGACTGGGATTTCAACCGGGATAGAACTGAGATTTGGATACAGATGGCAGTTGACAGGGTTAAGTGTGGGCCTGAGAATCTACAGAGGCACTTCAACTGTGGGCCTGTCTGGAGGTGGCCCTAGGAGGCCAAACCATGATGGGGGAAGTGTGTGTGTGCATGGCTGGGGGTATGCAGTGATACATTGTTCACTAAAAACTATCAGGAGAAGTCAGAGGCAGTGGGTTCTCATGGGGAATAGTATGCAGGGTATGGTGTGTTTTTATAAAAAAGAAAAAAATTGGTGCATATAAACCAGATGAGCTTCCTTACTGAGCTCTTCTAATGTTCTGCTCCAGAGTACGAGCTGTCTAGCTGTGGGAAGCCCCCAGCCTTTTCCACAGGGGAAGCATGAGTCTCACTTGACAGAGCATGCCAAGCTGTCACACTTGGAGGACTGAGGAGTGGTGCACCCAGGAATGCTTGTGGACCTTTTTAAGGGGGTTGAGTGCCTGGAAAAGTGTCTGGGGGCTTAGCTGCCCAGTTTAAAGTATTAATTCACATCAGTGTGATTTCATCTGTTCCCACCGACTCGGGTGGCCTAAACAAGCCGGCTTATATTTGAGAGGTTTCTTTTATCCTCTCTTCAAGGTTGTGCTTTCTGGCTTCTTGGCTTTGATAGGTTTTCATTACCTGAATGATACATATGTGCACTGTTTGATAATCTTAATGTTTTTGTCCCCATTGAGTTTCTATCATATGTTGTGGTCATGAGTCAGGATCTGTTATCTACTCCCAGGGTATCTGGTGATGGTCTGCATGTCCTTGGTCTGTGTATTGCCAACTCAAATAGCCTTTCTGTCTTGGAACTGTAATCGCTGAAAGAAATGTATAGAGATGTAGCTACTGAAATACATTTGAAACATTCTGTTCAGGGAGTTCACTTTTGTTACTGTTTCTTTATATTAAAAATCTGATTTCCTCCATTTGTCTAGATCTATTCCATTCTTAGAAATTCTTTTTATTTTTTCCATTTACTTTTCTGAAAATTTGAACATTTAAAGAGATGACAGCTCAACTCTGTACCAAGGCTTTCTGAGAAAGTGAGAAAATGAATTTCATTTTAGAATAGCTCAGAATTGGTAGAGGGTGTGGTGTGGCAGAATCATAGTTCTTCTGCCTTTTGAAACCACCCTTCCAGATTCATTTCTCCTTGCCCCATTCTATCTGATGTGTGGGTTTAAGAAGCACAGATGATTCTGCCTCTTACACAGTCTCCCCCTCTCTCCCTCCTCACCCCTTGTACATGGATAAATACACTCAAAAAGTTAGCCATTCTAATTCCAGACATCTTTGTCCTCCTTTGCAGTTGGAGGTTCCCCCCCACCCCCCGCCCCCATCTCATGTTCTTACCTTACATATAATACCTTGGACTCTATGAAGAAAGCTACAAGTAAAATTATATGTATTTTTCTATTATACAGAATGAGAACTCATGTTCCTGTAGATTGCTGCTTAGCATTCAGAATTGTGTATTTCAGCATCAGAATTCCTTCTTTAAAAAACTGGCCATGTTTAATACTGATTTTTTGTTTGTTTTGGTTGGTATATGAACACTCTGAAGATAGAGGAAGCTGTTTGACTAATTTTTGTTCTTTACAAGTAAGTCATTAGAAATCAAACAAAATCTGTAGTGCCAGTTCATGGTCTTTGTAGACTTCTGTCAAATATCTTACATATTTTAAGCAATTTCTGTTTTACTCATAATTGCAAACATCCCAGAATTACTCCTTCCTGAGGTACAAAGTTTGTTCAACTACTTATCTTTGTTAAGAAAGGAAATAAAAGACCTTTCATATATTCTTTGCTGTTTATAGAATAATACCAAACTTTGTTTATAGTGTTAAACTTAACAAAAAATGTTTAAAGTAATTTTGATCTCAGGAATTAGATAAATTAGTACTTTGGTCCTGGCTTAGAAATATCAGCTAAGGCTAGGCAGCCTTACTTTAAACCTTGTACTTGATAAAAATTGAATGTTGCCTGTACTTAATAAAAATTGAATGTTGCCTGTAGACTTGGACAGAGAGGATCACAAAGTTCTTGAAGTTTCTGTGTTTTTCTTCTGAAATGTAACTTTTCTAACCTAACATAGGGTATAGGTATGTCTTGCTGTGCTAAAATTTTAAGATACATCAGAGCATGCCTACTGATGGCTCTTGAAATGAAGATTAACCAGACCACCTGACCTGCCTCTTGATAAAGCTATATGTAAGTCAGGAAGCAACAGTTAGAACTGGACATGGAACAACAGACTGGTGCCAAATAGGAAAAGGAGTACGTCAAGGCTGTATATTGTCACCCTGTTTATTTAACTTCTATGCAGAGTACGTCATGAGAAACGCTGGACTGGAAGAAGCACAAGCTGGAATCAAGATTGCCGGGAGAAATATCAATAAGATCAGATATGCAGATGACACCACCCTTATGGCAGAAAGTGAAGAGGAACTCAAAAGCCTCTTGATGAAAGTGAAAGAGGAGAGTGAAAAAGTTGGCTTAAAGCTCAACATTCAGAAAACTAAGATTATGGCATCTGTTCCCATCACTTCATGGCAAATAGATGGGGAAACAGTGGAAACAGTGTCAGACTTTATTTTTGGGGGGCTCCAAAATCACTGCAGATGGTGACTGCAGCCATGAAAATAAAAGACACTCCTTGGAAGGAAAGTTATGACCAACCTAGATAGCATATTCAAAAGCAGAGACATTCCTTTGCCAACAAAGGTCCATCTAGTCAAGGCTATGGTTTTTCCAGTGGTCATGTATAGATGTGAGAGTTGGACTGTGAAGAAAGCTGAGTGCCAAAGAATTGATGCTTTTGAAGTGTCGTGTTGGAGCAGACTCTTGAGAGTCCCTTGGACTGCAAGGAGATCCAACCAGCCCATTCTAAAGGAGATCAGTCCTGGGTGTTCATTGGAAGGACTGATGCTAAAGTTGAAACTCCAATACTTTGGCCACATGATGTGAAGAGTTGACTCATTGGAAAAGACTCTGATGCTGGGAGGGATTGGGGGCAGGAGGAGAAGGGGACGACAGAGGATGAGATGGCTGGATGGCATCACGAACTTGATGGACATGAGTTTGAGTGAACTCCAGTAGTTGGTGATGGACAGGGAAGCCTGGTGTGCTGTGGTTCATGGGGTCACAAAGAGTTGGACACAACTGAGCGACTGAACTGAACTGGTTGTACATAAAAAATCTTTTTTTTGAAACTCAAAAATCTTAAAAAAATAACCTGGGAGAAGATGATACTACAGAATCTTTTGGCAGATTGCTTAGAAGCTTCAAAATCAAAGTCAAAATGAATTAGGAAGTCATCTTTGATTTTCCTGGGTCATTTGATTTGTGTAGATTTCCATGTCCCGTGTAAGGTGCTCATGACAGAGTAGAGTGTAGTGCTCGTGATGGGGTCCTGGCTGGTCAGGTGGTTGGCAGTAGGCTTTGGCTGGTTCTGCTAGCCCTGGCTCTGAAAGCTCAGCCCAGGAATGTGAATTGGGTGAGACTATCAGGACCTCTCCTACTGTTTTAAGAAGAACTAACCTATGTTGTTGCAAGAACTCAAAAAAGCCATGCTTATTCCTTAAAAAACAATGACAAAAAAAAAAAAAAAACCCAGCTAAAATATTAGAAAGATCTTATATTATCTTAAGAAGTTTATGCAAAGAAACACTCTCTGTGTTGTGGCAAAAGTTATTTTTTAAACCTTTGGTTTAAAAAGATGGAGTTGTTTTTGACTGGTTTGTGAGATTATTTACAGGACTCAAAGGTGGAGCTGTATAGAAGTGTATATAGAGAGGTCTTGCTTTATATCCTTGCCCTCTAGCCTGTTTGCCCCCACCTCCTGTCACAGGTAACCATCCTAGCTTCTTTCTTTTAAAGATAATTTTAAAAATTGACATGAAATTCACATAACATAAAGTCAACCATTTAACAGTGAACAGTTCAGTGGCTCCTAGCACCTTCACAGTGTGGTGCAGCCACCGCCTCTACCTCGCTCCACAGCGCTTTCACTGTGGCCGAGGGCAGCTTGTAGCCGTTAGCAGGGGCTGCCCCCAGGGCCCCCAGCTGTCCCCTCCCTTAGCTACGTTCTGTCAGCCTGCATTTCCCTCTTTCATGTAAATGGAGTCATACAGTGTGGGAACTTTACTATGGCTTATTTCTCTTAGCCATGTTTTCAAGGTTCATTCACTTGTTGCGTGTATCAGCACTCCATTTATTTAGTTATTTATTTAAATTTGTAAATTGAAGGGTAATTGCTTTACAGAATTGGGTGGTTTTCTGTCATACATCAACAAGCAGCAGCCATAAGTACACCCATGTCCCCTCCCTCCCATCTCCCTCCCACCCCACCCTTCAGCCTGTCGCAGAGCCCGTGTTTGAATTCCCTGAGTCATACAGCAAATTCCCATTGGCTATCTGTTTTACACGTGGTTTGCAAATTTCTGTTACTCTTTCCACACATCTCCCCTTCTCCCTCCTCTCCTCCCACCTTGCCCACAGGTCTGTTCTCTGTCTGTTTCTCCATTGCTGCCCTGAAAATAAAGTCACCAGTGCTATTTCTTCAGACTCCATATATATGTGTCAGTATATGATATTTTCTCCTGGAGAAGGAAATGGCAACCCACTCCAATATCCTTGCCTGGAAAATCTCATGGACAGAGGAGCCTGGTGGGCTGCAGTCTGTGGGATCGCAAAGAGTTGGGCACGACTGAGCGACTAACACTAACATTTATATGATATTTATATTTCTCTTTCTGACTTACTTCACTCTGTATAAGGGATTCTAGTTTCATCCACCTCAATAGAACAGATTCAAATGCATTCCTCTTTATAACTGAGTAGTATTCCATTGTGTATAAGTACCACAGCTTCTTTATCCAGTCATCTGTCGATGGACATCTAGGTTGCTTCCATGTTCTAGCTATTGTAAACAGTGCTGCAGTGACCATTGGGGTACATGTGTCTTCTTCAGTTTTGATTTCCTCAAGGTATATACCTAGGAGTGGGATTGCAGGGTCACATGGTGGTATTATTCCTCACTTTTTAGGAGTGCTCCGTTTATTTTATGGGCTAAGTAGTAGTCCGTTTTACGGACGTGCCGTAATGTGTTATCCACTCTTCCATTAATGGACACTGGCATTGTTTCCACCTTTTGCTGTTGTGAATCATGTAGCTGTGAAAATGTACGAACATGTGTCTGAGTACTTTCATTTCTTTTGGGTATATTCCTAGGAGTGGAAGTGTTGGATTGTGTGATATTCCTATGTTTGATGTTTTAAATAATCACCAAATTGTTTTCCATAATGGCTGAGCCACTTGAGAGTCTCACTAGCAATGTATGAGTTTTGCCACATCCTTGCCAATCCTTGCTATTCTTTCTTTCTCTGTAATCCTGGCAAGTGTGAATTAGTATGTCTTTGTGGTTTTGATTTACATTTCTGTAATAGTTAATGACGTTAAACATCTTTCCATAAAACCATTGGGCATTTGTGTATCATTTTTGGAGAAATGTCTCAAGTTCTTTGTCCATCTTTAAACTGCATTGTCTTTTGTTGAGCTGTGAGAATTCTTCTAAATTCTATCTGAACCCTTACCAGGTATGATTGGTGTATTTTCTCCCATTTTCTTACTAGTTTCTTTTTAGTGTTTTTTGTAGCTTAATTTTTCAACCTAACAATATAATCTAGAAATCAATTTATATAGGTACATAGGGATTCTCTCTCCTCCCCTCACTACCCCCTCTCTTTGAATAGTACCTCACTATATGGATATACTGCAGTTTATTCAACCTGTTCCCCAGTTACTTGGGTTCCATTTTCAGTCTTTATTCCAGATAGTCCAAGTCCAGCACTTTACAGCGTCCAACACTAAAAGCTCTTCACCTGCCTGTAGACATCACTAAACACTTTCCCAGCTGGTTCTTGTATTCTTCTGTAACCTAGTCTAAGTTTCAGCCAGTATTTTCCATGTCTTGGGGTCACCATTGTGCACTGAGTCACCTCAGCTAGAAACCTAAGATTCACCTTGAATCTCCCTCTTCCTTCTTGATCCTTCCCCATCCCTTGGCATTCCATCCCTTACCTCCAGTCAGTTTTTAAATCCTTGGGTTTTCTTCTCTAAGTATTTCTAAAATCTGTTGTCATTCTTACTGAATTTTCTGCCCAGTTCTTGGTCAAATCCATCCTCCACATGGCTTTCAAAACAAATCTCCCCACGAATCTCTGCTTACAGTGGCTCTTACCAGGGAGATCTTCATAATCTGAGCCTCGTCTCCCTCTGCTGTGTAATCTCTTCCTGGGGTACAGGTGCCTCTCAGAATATTGAGTTGCCAGTAGTTCCAGCCGTCTGCTCCCCATCTATGTTGTTTTTACCTCCTTTGTTTTTGCAGGTCCAAAGGGAAGGTCCTAAACACTTTCTCCTAACCCGGCTCTCCCTGCCTTTGGCCAGACGAACTTGGCTTATTCCTTGAGCCTCAGCTCAGTCATCACCGCCTTTCGGGTTTCTGTGTCCTCCAGCCAGAGAAGTGCCTTGCTTTCCACAGCATCCTGTGCATCTCCCCACCTTTGCACTGTCCTCGTTATAGTTGACTGTGGCGGTCTCTCTTCACCAGTCCGAGAACCTCAAAAGTTAGGATTATTTTATTCATTATTATATTCCTTACTCCTGGTGCAGTGCCCAATATATAATAGGAACCCAAGAAAATACCTGTTGAGTGAATGAATATGTTGTACAATTGTCCTTTACCAACATTTATGCCTGTGCTTATTGAATTTCCAGATCTTGCTGTAAAAGATAGAAAGAAATAATATGGTTAACATAGGCCAGCCTTTGAGTAGCTCATAATATAGTTGGAGATTCTAGAGGAAAACCTCCTGCCAAGTTCTTTCAGCCATTGATCACTTCTGTTCCTCGTATTTGTAGAACTGAGGTCCCTTTTGCACATTGGCTGGGGCCACTCTCTGCTTCTAGAGGTTTTCCTTCTTGTAGAGCCCCTCCATCTTTAAACCGGCAACAGCATACCGCATCCTTCTCATTCTCTGAAAATCTTTGACTACTGCTTTCAGCCAGAGAAACTCTGCTTTCCAGGGCTCATGTGCCCAGAGCAGGCCCACTGGGATAGTCTCCCTGTCTGTGTATGTCACAGTGCTCTAAGCTTCCAGAGGGTGGGGTGGGGCATTTTTGGAATTCTACCTACTGCAGTGCTCAAAGCTTAGTGATGTTTTGACAGATTGGGTAAGGGTTCTGCTTTGACCAGTAAAGTATGTCTTTCCCTGCCTTTTAACGTGAGGGTTTATGTGACCTGTTTCCATTTCTTCAAGCCCCTTGGCATCCTATTGCTGCATATGTGACAAGGATCTTAGTCATGTGATGTAGCTCATGATGTGGAAATAAGCTTGAGAGAAATGAGTTTAAATGGACTGTTGGTCCCCATAATGAAATCTAGTATGTACTGTTCTAGGGAGATGAGATTCATGTTTCTTCAATTTCAGTTTTAGATTCAGATTGTTTTTCTTGCCTTTCTTCTACTTTAGCATTTGAAATAATTGAGTAGGTTGTTCTGATTATAAGCATAATATTGTTTTTCTAAAGTAAGTGTCTTACTGAAATAAACATACAGAAAGGTACACAAATAATATATCACTTGATAAATGTTCACAAATGGAACAAGCAAATGTAATTAATATCCAGATCAAAACATTAAACAAGTACCCGTATTCCAGAAGTCTGACTGTCCTATGGTCCCTTTGAAAGCAGTGTTTTGCTTGCTTATTAGTTTGAAGAACTTTTTGGTTATATAATCGGTTAAAAAAACTTTTAAAAGAAGCAGGTACAAAAGATAATCCTGTTTGGAGCATGGAATCATAGTTAGGTTGCTCTTGCAAGTCTGTTTGCTGCAGAGGATGGGACTTAGTGACCAGAGGTGATGTGGGGCTAGGTTCCTTACCTTTTTGGCAATAAGAAATAAACTCTCATTGTATCACTGACTTTTAGTTGTAAAAATGGGCTTTGCACTCTAAGCAGTAGTAGGCTCTTACTTTTACTGTTAAGATAGAAACTGAAATTGCTGTTCGGCCTTTTGGCTAAGATCAAGTGTAAAATAGAAACTGGAAAACTGTTCTTTAGGAAAGTCAACCTAATGGGGTCAATGTGAAGTGGCGGTTGGTTTTTGTATTTTATTTCTAAGACCAGAGATTTTAGTTTTTCTCTTCTATAATTTTGTTAAACCTGTGCTCAGAAAATAGAAAAGGGCAAAATTACAGAATTTATATGTTTGAACGTTCTTAGGAGCCAGTGTTGAAAGGTAGTCCTTTTTCCATGCTAAATTTTTCTATTTTAACATATGGCAAGTTTTCCATGTAGAACTTTTCTTTTTTAACAGAACAAATTTTAAGAAGCTATATTCAAGCCCTGTATGATGTGATAAGACTTTGATAATGGCATATCTATTAGTTTGTGTGTCTCAGAACTTTATTTATTCTCTGCATTACCAAAAGAATCCTGGCCCCTTTGGGAAAGACAGCTTCTTAACCTTCTTTACTCATCCACAGTTGGGTGATGAAAGTGTCACAGGTCCATGTTAAGCCACAGATTCTGATATGGTGTTCTAAGGGAGAAATCTGACAACTTAAAGTGATAGACCATATCATAAATACTGATACTGAGTATTCATGATCTAAGTATCAATAGTTTATTTTTCTGGTTACATATAGCATTCCCAGTCTTATGTATAATATCCTGACCTTTGCAGGTATCATCTTAACCTATAACTGTGTATTTCTCTAACTTCATGGATTATTTATTGCATATATCTATATATGATGTAAGTAATTTATGTCATTATCTATTTATTTTCCTAATATTCAAAAAATATGAACTTTAAAAGAAAAATATGAATACATCTTAAATTGAGAATTTTGATGTTACACTTAAAGCTCTTTTTATTATAATCATATGAAGAAGCTCTTTTTGTGTAATCCTGGTTCCCAGGGACCAAAATGATTTTTATTGTAGATGATAGAATATGAAAATAACTATTTCCATTATACAACTGAGGGATTAAAATGCATATCAACAAAATAAGCCAGCTTCTTGTGTAAAATTATGAATTTTGCTAAATAATATAGTTTTATATAGCTATGAAATAGTACTATAACCATTGCTGAGTAATGTCTTACACATTTTTAAAATATATATGAATAGTTCTCAGACCTCTTGAATTTCTTATGTTTTGTTCAACTAAGTTTTTGTGAGCAGGATGATCTTACAGGTGGTGGCTATGATGAAAGTGGCAGGCTTTTAAAAGTCGTGGTTAGGTTGCGTGAGTCACATACATTCCCTTTGAGAGACCTAAGAGAGGCCACCTTGCTTGGTTGTATTCATATACACTCTCATTGGGAGAAAGAGCCACCAAAGTGAAAACACTTAGGCATTTATGTATCTTGTCAAATACCTCTTCATGTGGTTTAGTTTCCACTCCCGATGACTTAGGGTTTGTAAAAATGTGACTTGTTCATTAAAAAAAGTCGAGTGTAGACAACTATAAAGAAAGTAAAAATTAAACTGGAGAAGAAAAGAAAGTAAAGATCAACAAAAATCTTCCTCCACAAAGATAATGGCTGTTAGCATTTTGATGAACTTGTTTCTAGGAATCTCTCTGTGCTTACATACATATGGAAAAGTATACATATCCCCAATGAAGTGGGATCAAAGTGTATGTTTTTTGTTATCTTTCACCCAACAATGTGTTTTCAAACCTGTAAATATAGACATGCACCGTTATTTTCAATGGGTGAGTGCATTCTCCTCCAGTGTGAGTCAGATTTTCCTTCACTCTCTGATTAATAGACATTGAAGTTGTTTTCGTTCTTCTCCATATTAAATCATAATGTGGTGAATATCAGATCAGATCAGATCAGTTGCTCAGTAATGTCCGACTCTTTGCAACCCCATGAATTGCAGCACGCCAGGCCTCCCTATCCATCACCAACTCCCGGAGTTCACTCAGACTCACGTCCATCGAGTCACTGATGCCATCCAGCCATCTCATCCTCTGTCGTCCCCTTCTCCTCCTGCCCCCAATCCCTCCCAGCATCAGAGTCTTTTCTAAGGAGTCAACTCTTCGCATGAGGTGGCCAAAGTACTGGAGTTTCAGCTTTAGCATCATTCCTTCCAAAGAAATCCCAGGGCTGATCTCCTTCAGAATGGACTGGTTGGATCTCCTTGCAGTCCAGGGGACTCTCAAGAGTCTTCTCCAACACCACAATTCAAAAGCATCAATTCTTCGGCGCTAGCCTTCTTCACAGTCCAACTCTCACATCCATACATGACCACTGGAAAAACCATAGCCTTGACTAGATGGACCTTTGTTGGCAAAGGAATGTCTCAGCTTTTGAATATGCTATCTAGGTTGGTCATAACTTTCCTTCCAAGGAGTAAGCATCTTTTAATTTCATGGCTGCAGTCACCATCTGTAGTGATTTTGGAGCCCAGAAAAATAAAGTCTGACACTGTTTCCACTGTTTCCCCATCTATTTCCCATGAAGTGGTGGGACCGGATGCCATGATCTTCGTTTTCTGAATGTTGAGCTTTAAGCCAAGTTTTTCACTCTCCACTTTCAGTTTCATCAAGAGGCTTTTGAGTTCCTCTTCACTTTCTGCCATAAGGGTGGTGTCATCTGCATATCTGAGGTTATTGGTATTTCTCCCAGCAATCTTGATTCCAGCTTGTGTTTCTTCCAGTCCAGCATTTCTCATGATGGACTCTGCATAGAAGTTAAATAAACAGGGTGACAATATACAGCCTTGACGTACTCCTTTTCCTATTTGGCACCAGTCTGTTGTTCCATGTCCAGTTCTAACTGTTGCTTCCTGATCTGCATACAAATTTCTCAAGAGGCAGATCAGGTGGTCTGGTATTCCCATCTCGTGAAGAATTTTCCACAGTTTATTGTGATCCACACAGTCAAAGGCTTTGGCATAGTCAAGAAAGCAGAAATAGATGTTTTTCTGAAACTCTCTTGCTTTTTCCATGATCCAGCGGATGTTGGCAATTTGATCTCTGGTTCCTCTGCCTTTTCGAAAACCAGCTTGAACATCAGAAAGTTCACGGTTCACATATTGCTGAAGCCTGGCTTGGAGAATTTTGAGCATTACTTTACTAGCGTGTGAGAATATGCACCTAACACCCAGTTTTTTCACATAGTGATTTCAGCTCATGGCTAATCTTGTTGCATCAACATCCCACTTGCTTCCTTCCGCCTGTCCATTTGAAGCATGTTCCAGACATTACCATTTAATCTGTGTCAAATTATTATTTAATACCTCATTTTTATTTACATCTCTCTGTTACTGAGAATGAGTATCTTTTTATATACATGTTGGGTGCCAAGTGGTTATACATTTTAATTTAGTAGTGAATTAGTTGATCTTCTCTCTCTCAATTTATACCAGTTGCATTAGTGTGATTTAGCACTTAGGTTTAATAATCTTAAGATGTTAGAGGTAAAGATAATACTTGGTTCCAGGAAAGACTAGACTAGACTCTGTGCTGGTCAGATAACGTCTGATTTGGTCCTGTGTATGACATCTTCAGGATGTTGACAAATGAGAGTGCCTTCAAGAGAGTGATCAGTGTGGAAAAAATTACGGAATAATGTCACACAGAGGATGGTTGAAGGAGCCTGGTGGGCATCTTTAGTTTGGAGAAGACAAAATTGAGGAAAGAAGGTGATGAATGGGGGTAACTCTGATGATGTGTCATGTGGAAGGGTTTTGGGGAGATAAAGAGGAAGAAGCTGCTAATTAAGTAGCAATAAATGATATTTCTTCTCTGGCTCTCCTTCTTGGATTTTACTGATTTTGTTTATACACAGCTGATAAAAGAAAGCAAGTGATTAGTTATGTGATGCTTTTGAGTTTCCAGGAGAACCTGAGATGATCTTTGTCGGATATACACCCAACACACCCCTCTCTCCAAAAGAGGACTTAATTCTGAGGCTTAAGGTGATTTTGCCACACAAGAAAATACTCTTCAGTAGAAAAAAATTTCCAGCTAGGAAACTGCCCAGTATAGGCCCAGAATTCCATATCCATCACTTCAGCATAAAGTTTTGAAATATTTTTTATAACTCATTGGAGGCGAAACTTGACCTGAACGGATATGTCTTTATTTGTCCCCCTTGGTGTGAGTATTCATACATTTCTTTGCAGAAACAGTAATGTGTTAGATTATATTGTGCTTTGCCATACCCCAGAGGGTGTTGTGTACTGTTGTATTATTACTGATCTAAAACCCAAAGAAATCTGAATTCTAAAACACTGGTCCAAAGACTTTTTGTACCTATAATATAATGGCTGTTTTTTCATATATTAAATGATGTACTGTGTATTTTGGTACCTGATTACTATGTGTATATAAAAAGAGGATGATAATAAGTTCTCCCATTTATCCTTTGGAGGCTATGAAAATAAGGTTAGGATGTAGAATATTCAGAATAGGATTGCCTGAAAATAATATGTTACAAGTATAGTATTATTATTCAGTACGTGTTTAACATTTCTTCTGAAAATGGGAAAAATAATGTTGAAATGTATAGCTGAAATATTATAGATGTTTAACAAAAATATGTCTTCCAGAGGCAAGTGACATATTTCAAGATGTTTTCACTTCATCTAGTCTGATTAGTGCATTATAATGCTATTTTGAATTATTTGAAATGAAGTAATGTATCATAAAACAGAATCAGGCCTATTTTAAGGTCCACATTTATGAACTCTCTGAATTTTCTTTTAGGCATATATATTGAAGTTACTTGTAAATGATGATGATTTCATTTTAGATCATGCTAGCATTCTAGTTCAAGTGATCTAGGTTGCTTATATTGAAAGCCACACACCAAACTCACACCAAAAGGTAGTGTGGTTTAAAAATATATTTATAAAAACAACTCACCTGGTTAAAAAAAAAAAATCAAGCAGCAGAAAAACATGTTAAAAAGAATTTCAGATAACTGTTACTGAAAAATTTTTTTGTGTATTTTTAACCCTCAAAATCTTTATTCATGTTAGCTTATGTGTCTTTTAAAACAATTATACACATAGGATTGTATATTCTGTATAACGACCTTTGGGCTTCTCTGGTGGCTCAGTGGGGAGAATCTGCCTGCTGTGTCTGGGTTGGGAAGATCTCATGGAGAAGGAAATGGCAGCCCACTCCAGTATTCTTGCCTGGGAAATCCCGCGGACAGAGGATCCTGGCAAGCTACAGTCCATGCGGTTGTAAAAGAGTTAGTCGGACATGGTTTAGTGGCCAAACAACACTGACCATTACTTTTTCACATATGTTTTAGAAATCTTTCTATAAACGCACATCTTTGTAGTTGTAGTCACTGTGCAGTATTCAACATGCATCCTAACTTTCATGAATGGTCCTTGATGGACCTTTAGGTTGTTTGTTTTTTTTATTAGACATGATCATGTGCTGAATACCTTTGTGTGTAGTTTGACATATTTTTTGCAAGAAAATCCAAAAGGTGGATTCTTACTCTGAAAACACTGGATTGTACATCTACACATACTGATAGTGTTGAATCCCCAAACAGTCTCACAGTCCATCTACTCACTGTGTTCACGAATGCTGTTCATCCCCTCTCGCTGCTGCTAGGTATTATTTATGCAGGTATGTTTTACTTTTTCATTGAAATTAATTTATATTTTGTTAATGTCAAGTTGAAAAAACTCATGTGTGAGCCAGGCCATTTTTCATGTTGCGTACAGTGCTTGGTACTCGTGTAGGTTCTCAGCTCCCGTGTCTCTGAATTACCTTCATGAGGCACTCTTATGACATTGGAGAGAAACAGATTCTCTCTCCTCTCTTCATTATGAGCTCCTTGTTCATATACTTGTAAAATTAAATGTCTCTATTGATACATAATTTACATGCCATATAATTCACTCATTCAAAGTGTAAAATTCAACAGCTTTTAGTATAGTCAGAGTTGTACAACCAATCAACAGTCAATTGTAGAACATTTTCATTACCCTTAAAAGAAACCTCACACTCCTTAGCTGTGACCCCTCCATCCTTAGAGTCCTGGGTGGGCAATAGGGTGGTGGGTGGTCTCACCTAAGTAGCAGTTAGATTATTTACTAATTTACTTTCTGTCTCTATAGATTTGCCCATTCTGGACATCTGTTATAAACAGTGTCATGTGATCCTTCTGTGTCTGGCTTCTTTCATTTAGCATCATATTTTCAAGGTTCATGTAGCTAGTATCAGTGCTTCATTCTTTTCTATAGCTGAATGGTATTCCATTGTGTGGATATGGCGCATTTTATTTATCCATTCATCAGCTGATGGACAAGTATTTGGATGGTTTTACTTTTGGTGGTTATGAATAATGCTGCCATACAACTTTGTGTGTGGCTGTGTTTGCTTTCCTCTTGGGTGTACACCTAGAAGTGGAGTTTCTGCATCATATGATGACTGAAGAACTGCCAGGCTGTTTTCAAAGTGGTTGCATCATTTTATATTTCTGCCAACCCTGTGTGAGGTGCTAACTTCCCCAAATCTGTGCTGGTAATTGTCATTTTCCACTTAAAGAAATAAACTATAGCCACGCTAGAAGTGGAAGTGGTATCTCATTGTGGTTTTGACTTGTGTTTCCTTGACTGCTAGTGAGGTTGAGCCTCTTTTCATGTACTTATTGGTCATTTACATATCTTTAGAGAAATGTGTATTTGGATTCTTCACACATTTTAAAATTATTTATTTTTGAGTTGTAACAATTCTTAACTAGTATATGATTTCCAAGTATTTTCTCCCATTCTTTGAATTTCTTTTCACTTTCTTGATGGTGTTCTTTGAAGCACAGAAGTTTTAAGTTTTGATGTCCAATTTATCTTTTTCTTTTGTTTCTTGTACTTTTGGTGTCATATCTCAACATACATTTTTAGATGGTGAATTTGCTTGGTGAAACACCTTCCATTTGGATACTGGTGCAACATGTTTCTTTCAAACTCTCCTTGAACATCTTAGGTACAGGCTATTTTAAGGGAGTGTCAACTAAGTTGACTTAGATGTTTTACTTGGCAGTATTTTAAAGGTATTTTCATAAAATTAATCAACATTTTATAACATGTTAATTTGCAGTGTAGTTCTGCATATTTATGGTAAAACACTTGTTACTTTATAGGTACTAAAAAATCTATTTTTAGTTTGAAAATGTAGCTTTCTCATGCTTTATTTTGATTAGCAGTAAGCCTCTTTTTTTTGTTTTTAAAGCTAAGATGGTGATTAATTTATTGCAGATTAAAAACCACTTTATCCAAACTTATCTTTAAAGTTAATACCTCTTACATTTTTGAGTAACACTAGTTGATACTGAAGTTGTTTGATATTTTAAACCAATTTATTTTTGGTCATCTGCAGAAACTTAAACATTTTTTTCTTTATTGTAATTTTAAATCTCTTTTTTCTGGATAATTAATGTACAGGGCATGGCTTACTGATAAGTATGACTAAAGTTGTACAAATTACTCCTAGCAGGGTTCCATCCTTTAATGTCAGTGCTGTAAATTGTTCTCACAGTCTTCCTGTTATTCTGGCATTTTATCTTGTGTAGATATAAATTTTTGTTTTGTGGGCAAAAGGGATATGGTTCAGTAGGATTCAGGAACTTAAAAATTGCCTTCCTTCACATTTCTAATATATATTAATAATAACTCTTTCAAAGTGAAGTCAGAGTGATTATAAAGGAATGATAATGGAATCTGTTATTTGGAAAAACAAATTTACCATTTATTTTAGAAATAATATATTTCTAGACCCTAGAATGGAGAAGGCAATGGCACCCCACTCCAGTACTCTTGCCTGGAAAATCCCATGGACACCAGAGCCTGGTAGGCTGCAGTCCATGGGGTCACAAAGAGTTGGACACGACTGAGCAACTTCACTTTCACTTTTCACTTTCATGCATTGGAGAAGGCAATGGCAACCCACTCCAGTGTTCTTGCCTGGAGAATCCCAGGGATGGTGGAGCCTGGTGGGCTGCTGTCTATGAGGTCGCACAGAGTCAGACACGACTGAAGCAACTTAGCAGCAGCAGCAGCAGACCCTAGAAAGACTGTGCATTTCATAATTAAAATTAGTAGAGGCTGAAATAGTTTCTAGGAATGTCATATTATGCTATAGGGACAACAAAACTTTTAAAGACTCTGACATTTAGCCAATAAGTTGTTTCTATTTCTAAATAAACCCCCCTCCCCTAAATAGATAAATATTTTTGGTAAATCTGTGGAGTTTTTTTTTTTTTTTTTAATGAATCTCACATCATTGAACCCACTCCAGTGTTCTTGCCTGGATAATCTCAGGGACTGGGGAGACTTGTGGGCTGTTGTCTGTGGGGTCGCACAGAGTTGGACACGACTGAAGTGACTTAGCAGCCACAGCAGCATATCATTGAAGGTACCTAAATAATATTAACATTTTTATTTATTTATTTATTTTTAAATATTAACATTTTAAGTTAAAGCTTACCACTTTGACATTACCACTGATGAGGATTGAAGGCTAAATTGAGCCTGGGGACTAGGCTTCATTGTCCAGAAAAGGCTATTCTGTTTCTCCTTGTCAATATGTCATACTCTTTTATAAGGGCATTACCAAGATAGGAAGAGGCTGCTCCTTCAGGCAGGGTATTTGATTATGTCATTCTCACAGGTGGGAGCTCTGTGAATGAGTTCAGACCTCTTAAGAAATTGGGAGCTGTGGTTCTGTTGCTCTGAGGGTGCCAGATTCCTAATGAAGGTAAAAATGCACAGAGCTGATGGGGCCGGTTCCTGGCAAAATCCTGATGCTCAGAAACCACTTGTGGGGTATCTGGGATCTCTTACTTTTAAAATCTCTCGTGTCATGCAAATCCCTACCACCAAGATAAGCTCACTTTATCCTCTCTTGTGGCCACATTGCTGAGCACTTTGGAGTGAGTCAGATCAACTTTAAAGAGTGTTTGTATTGGTCAGGATTCAGTTGTAGAGAATAGAATCTAATTCTTACTACTTTATACAGAAGGAGCTTTGTTACAGGGAATTAAATGTCTTTCTGCATTGTTGTAAGAAGCCTGGAGTAGCTCTGAGTGAGTCAGTCTACAGTGTTTTCCTTAGGTGTGTGTTTTCGAACTAGACCTGGTTCCTCAAAATTGCTCCACTGTCCTTTCACTTGTCCTCAATTGGGTGCTTCTTCTGTTCCTTAAAGTGTCAATTCCTGCTCTACTTCACTCTGGTCCCTTTTAATCTTAGCAGGTACTACAGTTCAAGCTTGAAAGAAAAAATTGTGGTGTGAACTTAATCATTCTTCTGTCTTCTTTCCTGTCCCTTTCGAATTACTGTGAGGAGCTTGCAACCCTTAAAGAATGCAGGAAAACGGAGGCACAAGTCAGCAAAGTTCCTAGGAGCACAGAGATTCTTAGAATTGGAGTCCAGAAAGTTAGGAGAGTAAGTGTGAGGAGGGAGATAAAAAAAAACATTGTTGAGACTCCAGAATCGGCCTCTCACAAGCATTTGAGACCATCAGGGTCCTCTGTACTTCTTGAAAACCTGTCTTCGGAGTCTAGGACATTTCTGTCTCCTGTCTCACTGACTGAAGCCATTTCTTTCCTTTGTTGAATCCTCTCCTGGCTTCAGGGCTCAGTCCTTTTTTTGCTTCTCTCTTTGTGTGTAATCAATGGAAAACAATGGAAACAGTGAGAGACTTTTTTTGGGGGGCTCCAAAATCACTGCAGATGGGGACTGCAGCCATGAAATTAAAAGACGCTTGCTCCTTGGAAGAAAAGCTATGAACAACCTAGACGGCATATTAAAAAGCAGAGACATTACTTTGTCGACAAAGGTCTGTCTAGTCTAAGCTATGGTTTTTCCAGTAGTCGTGTATGGATATGAGAGTTGGACTAAGTTGGACTATAAAGAAAGCTGAGCGCAGAAGAATTGATGCTTTTGAACTGTAGTGTTGGAGAAGACTCTTGAGAGTCCCTTGGACTGCAAGGAGATCCAACCAGTCAATCCTAAAGGAGATCAGTCCTGAATATGCATTGGAAAGACTGATGCTGAAGCTGAAAGTCCAATATTTTAGCCACGTGATGTGAAGAGCTGACTCATTTGAAAAGACCCTGATGCTGGGAAAGACTGAAGGTGGGAGGAGAAGGGGATGACAGAGGATGAGATGATTCGATGGCATCACCGACTCAATGGACATGCGTTTGAGTAAGCTCCGGGAATTGGTGATGGACAGGAAGGCCTGGCATGCTTCAGTCCATGGGGTCCCAAAGAGTCGGACACAAATGAATGACTGAACTAACTATGGGTAATCACCTGCCTAATTTATCTCTAGCCTTAATCTTCCCCAGAGGCCTACATTGATTCCTCTTAGATATCTCAGATCAGTCTAAAACCAACTTTTTTGTTTCCTTCTCCCAATTCTGCCCTTTACCCAGTGTCCTCTATCTTAGTCAGTGACATAATTTATCCAGTAACTCAGGCCCAGAACCTTGGCATTGTCCTTGGTCTTCTCTTTCTCATTCTATATTCAGTCCATTAACCACTTGCACTTGAAACTTTCAAAATACACAGTACTGAATATATAGTCACCATGCCACACATTACAACTCCAGGACTTTTGACTGGAACTTTTGAATCTCTTGATCACCCTTGTGCCTTTCATCTATCTCCTGCTTCTGGCAGCCAGCAGTCTATTGTTTACTAAAGAAAAGAAAGAATTTCTCTTCAGATACTGATGTCTGCAGTGGAATTCTTTGTTTGCTGCTCCCTGCAAGACTGTCTTCTCATTCTGTTCATTTGTTCACACTGTTGATTCTGATCTTTTTGTTATCTCCATCATCTGATGTTAGCCTGCTTTCTTTAAGTTGTAGTTTTCCTTACAGACTCACTCTTTCCAAGAATTCCTCTCCAGTTGCACCAACCAAAACTGATTTTTTATGTTCTTGCTTTTCCTGTATTAACAGCTGTTTTGTACTACTCTGATAATATTTGAAGTAAGTCACGTGATATTCTGTAGTACCTGGAGCAGTTGCTTTATAGGTTAAAGAGCGTATTTAATGCGACATTGGTAGTGCTTGTTTAGTCTTGAGTAAAGAATCTGCCTGCAGTGCAGGAGGCCCTGGTTTGATTCCTGGGTTGGAAAGATCCCCTGGAGGAGGGCATGGGAACACACTCCAGTCTTCTTGCCTGGAGAACTCCCATGGACAGAGGAACCTGGCTGGCTACAGTCCATAGGGTCACAAAGAGTCAGACGCGGACACGACTGAGCAACTGAACAGCAACAAACATGTAAGATATACAGTGAACTTTAAGCTGCTGTAGACTTGTGAATACTGATCTGCTGTTACTGTGAAGACAGTGACAAGGAGGACTGTTGCTGGCAGACAGACTGTGACAGGTTAGAGCCCCCAAGTGAGGAGGCTGTGGGAGAGAATGGGGAGATAGTGGTGCTGGTTGGATGGCTGGCGACTCTCCCTAGAGCCGCTGCTCTCCTGCTCTCGCTGCCGAAAGGACCTGCTGAAACAGGAGCAAGTCAACTTTTACTTTCTCCTGTTCTCTAATGACTACAGTCAAGTGTAGCCAAGATACTCTGTCCAAGGTGGTTTTCTGTCCAAAAGACCTAGATATTTACAACTTCCCTTTAATTTCATTTCTGCCAAATTCTTGAGGGCCCAGGGCCCATCACTAGAGCAGTATCTCCCTATAGCTTGTTTTTAATTGTATTCTGAATTTGGTTTATATTCCTAAATAGCTTTATAGGTTTTTTCTCCCTATGCCCTCAGAGGTAGTTAATGTGCTTCTGAACCACTCGGGTACCATTTTAGTAAATGAAGAATTCAGTTCACTGAATGATACCCCTGTGGCCTGAAAGAGTTAATACAAGTTTCTTAAGTGCCTTATTAATTCCCAGGGAATAACTTATGCATTAGAGTGTGGCTTAGTATCTAGCTAGTTACACACATACACTATGAAATTTTTTCCCCCCGTTTTGGAAAGTAGAATTGAGCCCTTGAAAACAAATGGCAATTGAGCTTAAATCTAGGACTCCTGCTTCATAAATACTTAAACATGTGTAATGTTTCAGTGAGAGAGGGGTATATTGTAGTAATAAAGAGGAACCAGGCTCATATCCCAGCTCAGCACTGTTCTTCTGTGAGACTGTGGTACCTTAACCTCCCCACATTTTTCTCATCTTTAAAGTCAAGAATCATGCTTATGTTAGAGACAGCACAGGACAGTTGTTAAGAACTTAGGTTTTTTTAAAATTTATTTTTAATTGGAGGAAAGTTGCTTTACAATGTTGTGCTGGTTTCTGCCACACAACAATGCAAACTAGCCATGATTATGCATATGTCGACTCCCTGTGATCTTCCCCCCATGCCATCCGTCTCGGGCATTGCAGAGGGCCAGGCTGACTCCCATGTTATCAGCACCTCGCACTGGCGTCTGTGTCACACTGGGTAGTGTACGTGTGTCAGTGTCGCTTTCTCTGCTCGCCCCACTCCCTCCCTCCCTCCCCCGCTGGCCCACAAGGGTGTTCTCTGCATTGTGTCTCCATTCCTTCCCTGCAAGTAGCTTCACTGGTGCCATTTGCCTAGATTCCATGTATATGCATTAATACAGTGTATTTGTTTTCCCCTTTCTGACTTCATTCGACATAACAGGCTCTAGGTTCATCCACCTCACTAGGACTGACTCCAATTCATTCTTCTTTATGGCTGAGTAGTAGTGCGTATTGTATATATGGACCACATCTTCCTTATCCGTTCATCTGTCAGTGGACATGACAGGCTGCTCCCATGTCCCAGCTATTGTAAATGGTGCTGTTATGAACATTGGGGTACATATGTCTTTTGCAGTTATGGTTTTCTCAGGGTATGTGCCCAGTAGTGGGATTGCTGGGTCATATGGTGGTTTTATTCCTAGTTTTTAAAGGAATCTCTATACTGTTCTCCACAATGGCTGTACCAGTCTACATTCCTACCAACAATGCAAGAGAGTTCACTTTTCTCCACATCCTCTCCAGCATTTAAGAACTTAGGTTTTAGTGTATAATTCGGGTGCACTGAGTTTGGTTCCTGGCTTCTCTATGTTAACTGTTTGACCTTAAGCAAATTAATCTCCAACTCAGGCTTTTTCACTTGTAAACTGGAATACTACCAGTGCCTAACTCGTAAAGTCGCTCTGAGGATGAGCAGCTCGGTAAACGCGAGCCACTATGTGTACTGTCCACCGTTGTGCCTTTTGGTGAGTGATGAAAGGGGCTCTGCCTGGGATGTGGCAACAAGCACGGAGGACAGGACCGCTTTTACCTTTAGCGTGATTAATCACAGAAGGTTCATCTGTAGGGTTCCAGTTTTAAGGTGCAGATGGAGTCCGCCCCTCACAGAGCAGAACACTTTGATGCTCTGCCCCTTGTTTCCCTGTTGTTAGCCTCTGTCCTGTCTTTAGAATGTACTCCCTACAGTTTTGTACATGTCACTGTAGAATTGTGGCTGCTTGCTTTCCCCCCTCCTTTTTGCCCCCTACGCAGAGAGCTTGAGTTTTGGCATTTTCTTCATTTCCTTTCTGTGTCTTGCGCCTTCACTCCTTTTGCTGCGTCTTTCCTCAGTCTTCAGCTGCCATGTGGTTGCAGTTAGAAGAAAAAGATCCTCCATGTAGCTGTGTGATGTGGACTTCGTGAGCCCTGTGGTTCTGTGGTAAGATGGGTCTCACTTAAGGGGAAAGTCACTCTTGGACTGGCTCATCTGAACAGGAGGCTAGCTTCCGAGGCAGGAAAGTGAGTGGCACCAAGGCTGGAGAGCAGGGTACGAGAGGAACTCTGGGTTCCTGTAGGGTGGAACTTCGCTTGACTCTTGGACCCAAGTGTGACTGACCAGGATGTCCTGGAAGGTGCTGCAGCAGTGGGTGTCTGTGAGGGAGCAGCTGTGTGGAAGCAGCTAGAGGACTAAGAGGTGAGCAGTATGGGCACGTGGCCTGTGACATTTTATCTGCTTTTGGGGACCAGAGTACGTCTGTCTTAGAGAGCTCCCTGTTGGTAGAGTTAAGATGTACTCCTTGAGCATTGTCAGGCTTCAGATAAAGTAGCAGGAGGAAGATGAAGTTTGGCTTTTCTCCTTTACATCTCGTGTTTGTGCCATCTTTTTACGGAGCATGATTATGTAAGGTCATGATGTTGGTGGTATATAGATGAGGTGCTCCAGTAACAGTAAACTTAGTTTGAGGGTGTGTGTGTGCTAGGTCTCCTCAGTCGTGTCTGACTCTTTTGGTCCTGTGGACCATAACCCTCCAGGCTCCTCTGTCCATGGGATTCTCCAGGCAAGAATACCGGAGTGTGTTGCCATGCCCTCCTCCGGGGGAATCTTCCTGGCCCAGGGATTGAATCGGTGTCTCCTGCATTGGCAGGCAGTTTCTTTACCACTAGCGCTGCCTGCGAAGCCTTTGGTTTGAAAATAATAAACTATTTTGAGTCAACCAGTATGTAATGGATTAAAGGGGTGAGTGAGAGACCCCCCCACCCCAGCCTGGCAAATAACATGATCTAAAAGTAGTAACAGTGGACATATGCATGTGCCATTCAGCAGTGAGCTCAAACAACAAGAACTTGTTAGTGCCTGTGTGAGCATTATCTGTTGAAGAGTGTCTGTTGGAGAGGACAGGCATACTCTGATACTGAAAGTGGATAAAACTTCTGAAGTCAGTAAATGACTCTTCAGTGTGATTCCATATCTGCCCCACTGAGCATCTGTTGTTACTCCACTCTAGTTCTTCAGTATAGCACACCTGTGGGGACAGGTTACAGTGACAAGAAAAGTTAAGTATTTAGTCATCTTGGGTGTTATTTTCTTGTAAATTACCAATAATATTGACAACATGTTATTTTGCTTAATGTGGCTTATAGACTATAAGTTTGGATTGAGGTGTCTTTCCTGAGACACTCTAGGACTGTGATAAAGTTTCTAGAGTACAAGACTGAGTCTTACTGTATACTACTAGCCGTGGCCATTTGCAGCCTTTTCCTAGTGATGTTCCAGCTTTTACTTCTATAGTCACCCAACGTGTCATGTTAATTTTGCTGTGTTTTACAATGCATAACCATCTCACAATCGATCATGTATATGGTAGTTTGCTTGAAACTTAAAAAAAATCAATGATACAATTATAATTCTCATTTTCCCCCCATTAAAAGTGAAATAACACTGTTTTGTTTCTGAGGAATTTGGCTTCAATGGTTTTTGTGTGGATCTTAAAGAGAATTATGATAGAATAGTAAACACAGTTAGTGACAGCTGGTTGCTGCAAGGATCAGTAATATCTGATAGGTAGACATTTATTTTGTGATAATGTACTCTAGTGAAACTAGAGTTTTATCTAGTTTCACTAGATATAAAACTAGAAGAATAAAAACAAATTTGAAAGCAGCTTGGTTACTGCCTAAACAGCACTTATTCTGAGAGTCTGTTGCCATCTTTTTAAATGGGTAACCTTGTACTTCAATGGATTGGTTAATCTTAAAGACCAGATGGTAGTTGTATCAAAATTTCATAAAGATTTTATGCCCTGTTAAAATCATTAGAATTTATTAACTAGGAAAGTTAAACATCACCCCAATCCCATTGAGAAAACAAGCATATAAATAATAAGAATAAAAATTGATGAATCATTTTATTTACCTAATAATTTATTGTCATTACTCACAAAGAACACAAGGTAGAAACTTAGAAGAGAATGAACCTTAACACCATTGTCTTCTCAGAAGAGGAAAAATAGAGAAGAGGCGGGAATAACATACAGAATAACATCATTATAAATCCAAGTGTCAGTGATTACAATAAATGTAAATAGACTAGGTTATTCAGGTAATAAAAGTCAGATTAGATTAAAAAAACCCAAGCTAATGAGATGCCAGGTGTACAAAAAGCATATCTTAAAAATAAGGATACAGAAAGTAAAAGAATGGAAAGTTATATTTCAGGTTCTTTCTAATTGAAAGAAAGCTGGTATATAACTATATTGATGGCAGACAAAACAGAGATTAAGGTAAAAGGCACAGTAGAGGTGAAGAAAAGCACCGCACAGTGGTAGAAGATTCAGGTCATCAAATGCAGAGAACGTAGGTACTCTGTGACATATGTGAGTACATAAGGAAACATACAGAAACAGAAGGAAGAGGGCCAAATTCAGTCTTGTGGGAAGTTAGCACAACTTTCTGAATAATTGATAGAACTGACAGGTAGAAAACTCAGAAATATATAGAGGATTTGAAGAACATAAATAACAAATTTAACCTAATAGATGTATATAGAATGTTACATACACTTTTTGTATAACCCGTTCTTTCCAAGCACATACAGAATTTTATTTGACCTTAACTGTGAATAGGATTGTAAAGCCAGTCTCAACAGACTTCAGATGATTGAAAATCATGTAGAGTATGTTCTTGCACCATTATGGAAAGAAGCCATAATGAAAAGATAACAGGAAAATCTCCATATGTCTAAAAAGTAAGAAATATACTTCCTAGAGAGGTGGAATGGGAGGGGTAGGAGGAAGGCTCAGGAGGGAGGGGGTATATTTATATATATAGTTATGACTGACTCCCGTTGTATGGCAGAAATCAATACAACATTGTAAAGTAATTATACTCTAATTAAAACACAAAAAAATACTTCCAAATGTTTTCTAGATTAATGAAATTTTATAGAAGCACTGGAAGGACAAAAACCAGTCATTTAAAATGTTTTCTAGATTAATGAAGTTTTATAGAAGCACTGAAAGGACAGGAAACAGTCATTTAAAAAACATTAACAAATCCCTGTAGTTGAACCTAGTAACTAAAAATTGTCGGCATTTGGGTATATTTTTCTTAATGTCCAAATTTTTTGATAATTCTATATTCCAGAGATCTCCAGTATGTTGAAAATTCTCCTTTCCCTGGAGCCCAGTGATCATCTAAACTGAATCATCTACGTCTCTGATCTAAATAGGGGAAAGATCACTCCTGCTGGTGGCAGGAGAATGTGCCACGACCAGGAAACACATGGGTTTACCAGAGACGGGATATTCACGTGCAGGTCTCAGCTCACAGAGCTCTGGAGACCAGCTGAGCCTGCAGTGAGACTGTGGGCTGGAGACACGGAAGGGAGCTTGAGACTCAGACAAGCGGAAGTGTGTTAATTGTACTTCTGTATTTATATGATGGTAGCAGAGACACCTGCAGGCCTTCACCGATGTGTTTGAGATTTAACCACCCCTTCCCATGTCCATTTCTGAGGAAAAGAGGGAAGAAGTGTTTTAGGTCATTACTGATAGTTTGCGATCTGGAGACCCTCCTTGGCCCCGCCTCGCCACCTTTTCCTTTTAAAAGGTTTGAGTAGCATGAAAGGACTCAGGCATTCACAACTTCTGAAAAGGAAATGAGAAAGAGTGAGGATCTGAAGAAGGACAGACACCAGGTTGAAGAAATAATTTGTCACATCATGGGTGCAGGAACACACTGTATATGGAATAGCTTGTTGAAGTAGAGAGGGTTTGTCTTGACCAGTGCATGTAAGGGCAGGTTAAGTGTGCTTTTTTAAGGGCAGGGAGATACATGTGCTTTTCTGGTGATCATAGCCTCATTAGTTTTTTTTTTTTAAATTTCCACATTATCCCAATTTATAATTACTGTTCCTAAGGCAGTTTCTTTGTTTCCTGTTGTTGTTCTTTTTTGAGCAGAGGCTGGATATCTGAGTGATGTAGATAATGACATGGAAAACTTGAAGACCATGCATAGTACATTACAGTTGACTCTTGAACAACACTGGTTTGAACACCTCACCTCCACTTGTTTTCTCACTATTCACTAAATACATACTACACTACTACACAGTCTGCTGCTGCTGCTGCTAAGTCGCTTCAGTGGTGTCCGACTCTGTGCGACCCCATAGACGGCAGCCCGCCAGGCTTCCCGTCCCTGGGATTCTCCAGGCAAGAACACTGGAGTGGGTTGCCATTTCCTTCTCCAATGCATGAAAGTGAAAAGGGAAAGTGAAGTCGCTCAGTCGTGTCCGACTCTAGCAACCCCATGGACTGCAGCCTACCAGGCTCCTCTGTCCATGGGATTTTCCAGGCAAAAGTACTGGAGTGGGGTGCCATTGCCTTCTCCGACTACACAGTCTGCAGTTGGTTAAATCACAGATGCATAACCTCATAGAGGGCTGACTGGTCTGTAAATTTAAATGCAAATTTTCTTCTGCTTGGGGTTGGCACCCCTAATTCTTGCATTATTTAAGGATCAGCTGTGTATCCTCTTTTACTCTTCTTAAAGTATTGGATTAATCCTGGATAGATACTTGCACATTTTAATGAATATCTTTCATTTTGGGGTTATTTTGAAAATTGTTGACATTTTCAGTCCTGTCTGACTCTTTGTGACCCCATGGACTGCAGCATGCTAGGCTTCCCTGTCCATCACCAACTCCTGGAGCTTGTTCAAACTCATGTCCATCGAGTCAGTGATGCCATCCAACCATCTCATCCTCTGTCATCCCCTTCTCCTCCCACCTTCAATCTTTCCCAGCGTCAGGGTCCTTTCCAGTGAGTCAGTTCTTTGCATCAGGTGGCCAAAGTATTGGAGTCTCAGCTTCAGCATCAGTCCTTCCAATGAATATTCAGGACTGATTTCCTTTAGGATGGACTGGTTGGATCTCCTTGCAGTCCAAGGGACCCTCAAGAGTCTTCTCCAACACCACAGTTCAAAAGCATCGATTCTTGGACACTCAGCTTTCTTTATAGTCCAACTCTCACATCCATACATGACTACTGGAAAAACCATAGCTTTGACTAGACGGACCTTTGTTAGTAATGTCCCTGGTTTTTAACATGCTGTCTAGGTTGGTCATAGCTTTTCTTCCAAGGAACAAGCATCTTTTAATTTCATGGCTGCAGTCACCATCTTCAGTGATTTTGGAGCCCCCCAAAATAAAGTCTCTCACTGTTTCTATCATTTCCCCATCTATTTCCCATGAAGTGATGGGACCAGATGCCATGATCTTCGTTTTCTGAATGTTGAGTTTTAAGCCACGTTTTTACTCTCCTCTTTCACTTTCATTAAGAGGCTTTTTAGTTCCTCTTCACTTTCTGCCATAGGGTGGTGTCATCTGCATATCTGAGGTTATTGATATTTCTCCTGGCAATCTTGATTCCAGCTTGTGCTTCATCCAGCCCAGCATTTTGCATGATGTACTCTGCGTATAAGTTAAATAAGCAGGGTGACAATATACAGTCTTGATGTACTCCTTTCCTGATTTGGAACCAGTCTGTTATTCCATGTCCAGTTCTAACTGTTGTTTCCTGACCTGCGTACATATTTCTCAGGAGACAGGTCAGGTTGTCTGGTATTCCTGTCTCTTTAAGAATTTTCCACAGTTTGTTGTGCAAAATGCATATTGAGAGACATTAAATTTTACTACTTGGAATTAACAGAATAACTCACTCTCTCTCTTCTCTTTGTAAAATTAAAAAAAATACATAGCCCTCATTAGTTGTACTCTGTGTGCTAAGTCCCTTTAGTTGTGTCTGATTCTTTACACACCTATGGACTGTAGCCCACCAGGCTCCTCTGTCCATGAATCCCAGGCAAGAATACTGGAGTGGGTTGCCATGCCCTCCTCCAGGGGATCTTCCCAACCCAGGGATCGAAATATTACCACTCTGTCATGAATAGAAACCATGATAACTAGGTTAACATACACAGACTGTGTGATCCGTAGTACATGGGCCATGTTTGTCCTCGTTTGGCGAAGCTCCGTTCCCTGTGGACTCCGTACAGACAATGAACAGAAGCAGCAGTCTAATGTGCTTGAGCTCATCCTGTGTCAGCCTCTGTGCAGAGTCTTTCCCTAGGGTACCTGTGTAGTCCTCATAATGATCCCATGAAGTTGAAGACAAGGATCTAGCCCACAGCAAGGTTGACTAGTTGCCCAAGTAACACATTTTATGATAGAATTAGGTTCTGAATCAACATTTTAGACCACTGTCAAATATCACAAAGATTCAGACTTTTTTTTTTAAGACAAAGGAACCCAGAGCTGTGAGCAAATGGGGACAGTATGATTTCATTTTAGGTCTTCTGTTTATGTCTGGAAAAAAATGAATATAAGGAAGAGTTTTTTTTAAGCAGTATTTTTCTTTGGTAAATATCATTTTAGAAATTAATTTTCTGGGAAAAATGTTGGTAAATGCAACATCATAAAAGTTAAATTGAACTGTCCTCACATTTCATTTGTGAGAACATTTTTTTTGTATTATTTAATGCTTTAAAAGCTCCTGAAAAAATTAATGATCCATTTATATTTTTCATACATATCAAAATCACACATTTATTAAATCACATACAGTTAATCACATTTCATTGGACATTCATATTGACTTTGTAAGTCTGGAGTAGACTGTTTAGCTCTGCTAGCAAAGGCATTAACCCTTGCCCTTATTAAAAACATATCCTGAAGTATAAGAGCAAAATATTATTGACTACATTGTGCTTAAATATCTCAAAGTGAAATAGAGTGAAGCAAAGTTAAATGAAGAAGTTGTTGAACTTAAACTCTTTATTTTCTCATTTTCTTATACTTAACTTGGAATGGGATGTATCTGGCCAAATCTAGTCTTTTTTACTCTTGTGATGATTCGCTTGATATATTTTATTAAGATTTTTAAAAATACTAAAGTAACTAAAGATTTCAGAATATTTCATATGTAAAATTTGGTTTTGAATATCCTCTGAAATTAGGGCTAAAAATCTTTGTTAAAATATAAATGAATTACTCATAATGATAATGGAGTTATTTTTTATATTTATTTTTAATTTTTATTGGAGTATAGTTGATCTGCAGTGTTGTGTTAATTTCAGGTGTAGAGCAAAGTGAACCTGTTTTATATTACTATATATAAAATAAATTATTAATAAGAACTTACTGTATAGCACAGGGAAGTCTAGTCAGTACTCTGTAATGACCTGGATGGGAGAAGAATCTAAAAAATAGTGGAAATATGTACATGGAGTTATTTTTAAAACATGGACAGTGGTGAAATGCACTCCTTGCCATTTGCAAATTTAAACCTTAATGTTTTCACTGTGTTTCCAGGCAGCCTTCTTTTCCATTCTCTACATCGACTTTCCCCATCCCTCTCTATTCCCTACTGTCTCCCTCCTCATGTGTGCCCTTCATAGAAGAAACAGAAGCCATTAGTGGAAACACTCCAGACTTCTTACCTACCCTTCCACATGTTTATTCTTTTAAACACCCATCCTTACCATCTGCATTTTAAGGGCGCCTGGTCCTAACTTCAGAAAGGATCCCCTAAATTCATCTATTCTGCCCAGATTCATTGTCCATGAAATCTGCCGTCATATGCCTTCCAAATTCTGATTTTCTTGCCTTGAGAGGATGGGACATAGTCCTGTGCAGCACATCCTAGAGTTTTCCCTCTTGGGTGAATTTGATGCAGAAACAATTCCCTTTATGGCTGGTTCCTCAAAGTTAGGAAATTACACAACAGTTCCATCAGGGCATGTCTCCATCTTGCCTCTCCCCACCCCCTTACCACGAGGGCTGCCCTGTGTGAATAGGACACCTTGTAGCTCTTCCAAACAGGAACGCTGTTGGAAAAGGAGGGTTTCATGGCCTTGTAGTGTGTGAATTCCCATGACATCTTCATTAACTTTTACAGACTGTTCTCTCGGTTTGTAAGACTCTTGGTAGGGATTCATATTAAATGTATCTAGGTATAGTTTTTGAAAAATGAGACCACATTTGCCCTTCCCCAGTCATCCTGTACCTCTTAAATTTTTTAGCCTTTTGTGTGTGTGTGTGTGTGTGTGTGAAATACAGCACATAAAATGTGCATAAAGCAGATGTACAGTTCAATCAGCTATAAAATAAACACCTGTGTAGTCAACACCAAGATCAAGAAGTAGGACATTGCTGGCTCCTAGGAGCACTTGCTTTGTTACTTCTCTTGACAGATTAGGCAGGTATTCCATGAGCTCGTGCACAAGTTCCTACACTGTAATTAATACAAGTTAGGAGACTGCAATTTATTTAGAGTATCTGAGAATCATGAGTTTGAGTGAACTCCGGGAGATGGCGATGGACAGGGAGGCCTGGCGTGCTGCGATTCATGGGGTCGCAAAGAGTCCGACACGACTGAGCGACTGAACTGAAGAATCACGACTTCTGTATCTTCACCAGGCTTTGGATTTTAGTGTTCCTTTTTCCAGCTTTAGTTTTCTGTATATATTCTGAAGATTATATTCTTTGACCAAGAAGGTGTTTGTAGAGTTATGTATGTTTTCTATAATTGTTAATAGTGTAGGATAACTAAATGGAACTTTAGTTTTTACAAACCTCATTTTATTCTGAGATTGTTTTCTGATAATACTTCTAGAGATTCCTGCCATTTTCTTATACATATGACATGTCTCTGTCTTTTGAACATTTCTGAACTTGTTAGAATACCTGCTCAATCATGTTAATCTCCTTAAATATCTCTTCTATTTCTTTCTTCCTGAAATCATGTGTTTGTAGTCAGAATTTAATCTTTGACAGGCTCAGTACACTCTTGTAGTTGATGTATATATTCAGAATCAGGGTCTTAGAAAATGTGATGTTTTATGTGTTTTTTTTTCTTCTTGCTTCACCTCTTTATCAGGCTTTTTTCTTTTTCTGTTTTTTCCCCCTCTTCCATCTCTGTTCACTGTTCTCTCTCTCCTCCCTTTCTTTCTCTTACTTCAACATGATATAGAAAACACAAAACTAAGTTTTAAAACATAATGGCACAGGTATCAGATGACCCAGGTGTCATATAGCTATGACCTGAGGGACTGAAGAGAAAGGCAGACAGTTTTAATGACCTAAAGTGTCAGCACATTGAGGATGGTCTGATAGGTGCCCTACTATTATGTGACCATTGGGCAGGTCTTCCTTGATGATAATACCTTCTTACAGACAAAAAAGTTGAGCTAAACTTTCATTGCTGTGGTATTTATGATTTGTGACTAAGTGTGTGCTTTTTTTCCTCTTTCATGATCGTGTTGCAGTTATGGACAGATGTATTTCTCAATTATATTTGCTTTAAAAAACCATGTATTTAGTAACACTGAATGTAGCTTAACATTTTTAAACTGCTAATAATGTTCATAGGTTGACGTGTACCTGTTTGTTTCTGGTGCTGGACGTGGTGATCTTTGACAACTTGTTTCTTCAGTTATTTTAATAAAGGAGGACATTTGGAGCAATTGGAAGTGAGAAATAGATTTAAGGGCCTAGATCTGATAGATAGAGTGCCTGATGAACTATGGAATGAGGTTTGTGACATTGTACAGGAGACAGGGATCAAGACCATCCCCATGGAAAAGAAATGCAAAAAAGCAAAATGGCTGTCTGGGGAGGCCTTAGAAATAGCTGTGAAAAGAAGAGAAGCAAAAAGCAAAGGAGAAAAGGAAAGATTTAAACATCTGAGTGCAGAGTTCCAAAGAATAGCAAGAAGAGATAAGAAAGCCTTCTTCAGCGATCAATGCAAAGAAATAGAGGAAAACAACAGAATGGGTAAGACTAGAGATCTCTTCAAGAAAATCAGAGATACCAAAGGAACATTTCATGCAAAGATGGGCTTGATAAAGGACAGAAATGGTATGGACCTAACAGAAGCAGAAGATATTAAGAAGAGATGGCAAGAATACACAGAACTGTACAAAAAAGATCTTCACGACCCAGATAATCACGATGGTGTGATCACTGACTTAGAGCCAGACATCCTGGAATGTGAAGTCAAGTGGGCCTTAGAAAGCATCACTACGAACAAAGCTAGTGGAAGTGATAGAATTCCAGTTGAGCTATTCCAAATCCTGAAAGATGATGCTATGAAAGTGCTACACTCAATATGCCAGCAAATTTGGAAAACTCAGCAGTGGCCACAGGACTGGAAAAGGTCAGTTTCATTCCAATCCCAAAGAAAGGCAATGCCAAAGAATGCTCAAACTACCGCACAATTGCACTCATCTCACACGCTAGTAAAGTAATGCTCAAAATTCTCCAAGCCAGGCTTCAGCAATATGTGAACCGTGAACTTCCTGATGTTCAAGCTGGTTTTAGAAAAGGCAGAGGAACCAGAGATCAAATTGCCAACATCCGCTGGATCATGGAAAAAGCAAGAGAGTTCCAGAAAAACATCTATTTCTGCTTTCTTGACTATGCCAAAGTCTTTGACTGTGTGGATCACAATAAACTGTGGAAAATTCTAAAAGAGATAGAAATACCATACCACCTGACCTGCCTCTTGAGAAATCTGTATGCAGGTCAGGAAGCAACAGTTAGAACTGGACATGGAACAACAGACTGGTTCCAAATAGGAAAAGGAGTACGTCAAGGCTGTATATTGTCACCCTGTTTATTTAACTTAATGCAGAATACATCATGAGAAACACTGGACTGGAAGAAACACAAGCTGGAATCAAGATTGCCAGGAGAAATATCAATAACCTCAGATATGCAGATGATACCACCCTTATGGCAGAAAGTGAAGAACTAAAAAGCCTCTTGATGAAAGTGAAAGTGAAGAATGAAAAAGTTGGCTTAAAGCTCAACATTCAGAAAACGAAGATCATGGCATCTGGTCCCATCACTTCATGGGAAATAGATGGGGAAACAGTGGAAACAGTGTCAGACTTTATTTTTCTGGGCTCCAAAATCACTACAGATGGTGACTGCAGCCATGAAATTAAAAGATGCTTACTCCTTGGAAGGAAAGTTGTGACCAACTTAGATAGCATATTGAAAAGCAGAGACATTACTTTGCCCACAAAGGTTCGTCTAGTCAAGGCTATGGCTTTTCCTGTGGTCATGTATGGATGTGAGAGTTGGACTGTGAAGAAGGCTGAGCGCTGAAGAATTGATGCTTTTGAACTGTGGTGTTGGAGAAGACTCTTGAGAGTCCCTTGGACTGCAAAGAGATCCAACCAGTCCATTCTGAAGGAGATCAGCCCTGGGATTTCTTTGGAAGGAATGATGCTAAAGCTGAAACTCCAATACTTTGGCCACCTCATGCAAAGAGTTGACTCCTTGGAAAAGACTCTGATGCTGGGAGGGATTGGGGGCAGGAGGGGAAGGGGACGACAGAGGATGAGATGGCTGGATGGCATCACCGACTTGATGAATGTGAGTCTGAGTGAACTCCAGGAGTTCGTGTTGGACAGGGAGGCCTGGCGTGCTGGGATTCATGGGGCTGCAAAGAGTCGGACACGACTAAGCGACTGAACTGATCTGAAATGATCTGAATCATTAAAATGGTCTTTTAAGATTACAGCATAAGTTAAGGTATGACTCATGAGAAAGTTTTCCTATAAAAGCAATCTCAAAATAGAAAGAATTAAGTGTTGTCTGGAATTACTATGCAGCTAGAATTTTCTGTAGGATTGAAGGTTGTAGTAGCTCTGAGCATTGATATTGATTTTGAAAATTAAACCAATTGGCAGTCATCCCTGGAGGACTTGATTTCTGAGACCTTCATATGTACTTGGACTACAGTAAATAAAACTGCATCCTAGAGGGAGCCAAAATGTGGATTTTAAGCATTTAATAAAAGCATTAAGCATTTTAACTATTTAATTTCTCTTGCAAGAATACTGGAATGGGTAGCCTTTCCCTTCTCCAGAGGATCTTCCCAACCTGGGGATTGAACCCAGGTCTCCTGCGTTGCAGGCGGATTCTTGACTAGCTGAGCCACAAGGGAAGCCCAAGAATACTGGAGTGGGTAGCCTGTCCCTTCTCCAGTGGATCTTTCCAACACAGGAATTGAACTGGGATCTCCTGCATTGCAGGTGGATAACTTACCAACTGCTATCAGGGAAGCCCTGCAATTGCAAAAGAAGGGTTAAATACTGATTGTTAGAGATATGGTACACCATTTCTAAGGCATGATTTGGAACATTAGTGCAGCTTTCCCTCCAAAACATCTAAATCAGAGCCCTGGTTTTCAGACCGTCCCTCAGAACTCCAGGAGTTATGGGAGTCCCCTCAGGCATCACTATGGGGACAGGGGTGTGTATAGGCATGTAGGAGGGAAGATGCTGCTCCTCCCTACTTTCCATCGAGCTCTGCTTTTCTCTCTTTATTTGCCCTCAGTACAAAAATAAAATCTGAGGCTTAGCTTAAAGAAAGGCTTACTTTTATAAAGATGAAAAGTTGAAAACTTTGTTGTACTGGGCAGTGGCAACTGTAGTTTTCTATCTAGAGTGGCTTTCCTTCTGTCTGTTTTCTCTCAGACCTCTCTCAGTCCACACTGTGTGGCAGTGCCTAAGTGTAGTAAGTGGCTCTTTTGTGGAAGCTGTCCTCTCTTGTCTCCCCCAACTCCTGACAGAACTGGACGGCAGCACCGTGGAGACACAGCGTTAGTTTAAGGGATGCGCGTGTGATCAGCCAGGTCGGTTGGCAGTTGTTTGGCACTTTTCTGCAGGACTAGCAGGGAAGGACTGTCTTTCTGTCTGGATTGCTGCTTGTGTGTGGGTTGCCAAGTAGCCACCTTCTTGGCCCTGTCGGGGCATTCCTCTGAGGAATGCAGCCCTTGGAGGGAGCAGAGACAAGGCACTCAAGCCCTGATGACACTCTAGGAATCTGGGTCCCTTAAAGGTAGGAGTCTTCCCCTCTCGGGCTAATTACTTGCATTGTGGGTGCATTCTTTTTGTTGTTAAAGCTGTGTGATTTTTTTTTTTTTCCATTGAGAACTATCAGTTCAGTTCAGTTTAGTCGCTCAGTCGTATCCGACTCTTTGTGATCCCATGAATCGCCGCACGCCAGGCCTCCCTGTCCATCACCAACTCCTGGAGTTCACTCAAACTCACGTCCATCGAGTCAGTGATGCCATCCAGCCATCTCATCCTCTGTCGTTCCCTTCTCCTCCTGCCCCCAATCCCTCCCAGCATCAGAGTCTTTTCCAATGAGTCAACTCTTCGCATGAGGTGGCCAAAGTATTGGAGTTTCAGCTTCAGCATCAGTCCTTCCAATGAAAACTCAGGACTGGTTGGATCTCCTTGCAGTCCAAGGGACTCTCAAGAGTCTTCTCCAACACCACAGTTCAAAAGCATCAATGCTTTGGCGCTCAGCTTTCTTCACAGTCCAACTCTCACATCCATACATGACCACTGGAAAAACCATAGCCTTGACTAGACGGACCTTTGTTGGCAAAGTAATGTCTCTGCTTTTCAATATGCTGTCTAGGTTGGTCATAACTTTCCTTCCAAGGAGTAAGCGTCTTGTATAGGATATTGCAAAATAGTATAGTTCCCTGTGCTATATAGTAGGTCCTTGTGGGTTATCTGTTTTATATTTAGTAGTATATATATATTAATCCCAAACTCCTATTCTAGCATTCCCCCTCTTTCCCATTGGGTAACCATAAGTTTGTTTTCTGTATCTGTGAGTCTATTTTTGTTTTGTATATAAGTTCACTTGTATGTTTTTGTTCCCTTAACATGTACAGATATCGTGACATTTGTCTTTGTCTGGCTTACTTCAATTAGTGTGGTAATCTGTAGGTCCATCTATGTTGCTGCATATGGTACTCTTTCATGTTTGTTTTTTCAATAGATCATCATTATTAAAATAATCATAGTCTAGGCTTTTAGCTTTACTTTTTAATTTACTATTATATTTTCCTTATAATGAGAGATTTTTACATCTGTCCAGGAATGCATTTAAGTAAAACATTTTGGATACTGTCAATAAAATGTCTGCTCTCAAAACAGGGTGCCTGTGTGACCCCTTAGTGCCGACATTCAACTCCAGAGGATGTGGGGCTCCCAGTCTGGAACAGCGGGAGAGCCGCAGAGTGCGCGCCGGCTCCACAGCAGCTCCTGCCGCTGCTGTTCAGTGTCTGCGCCTCACTTTCAAGAGTTTAGCAAGTTCAAGACAGAATCTTTAGGCTTCATGCGGCTCTTCAGAGGATGCTACTATTCAGGGCATTCTGGAAGTTATGGTAAAAAGGCATAATGCTCAGTAATTAAGCCCCACAGATAGGAATTTTTACTCTAGTCATGACTCTTTGGGTCTTAAGGCAAACGCAGGAAGGCTCTTGGTCTGAGTGAATCTTGAGGTCTCCTCCTTGCCTCTGGAGTTCTTGTGCCTGTCTAGAGCAGTAGATCCTTTCACAGAGAAATTTTTATAGGTAAGATATGACTGCGCTTCCTCCATGTTACTTCTGGCTCTGCCATTCTGCTGTCATCTCTGCAGCCCACTTGCCATCAGGGACCGGGCGACAGGCGTTCCTTCCTCTCTCACGGCCTTCTTAGAATGCAGCGCCCTCTCTTGAACATTCCCACCACTGCTGTTGGTTTACTTCTTCAGTGTTAGAATGTGAACCTCAAGAGGACAGAGGACAAGCTAGTTTTGTTCACATTACATTCTTCACTAGACCCAGTGGGGTACCTGGCACAACAGGTGCTCATTATTCAATCTGTTGAATAAATGAACAAAGCTCCTCGGGTATTTAAATTTCAGTGGCTTGTGGGGCTGATTCTCATCAGATCAGTGCAGAAAACAAGTATTTTAAAGCAATTAGACTTCATAGAAACACTATCATGCAAATACGTAACTCTGGGTAGCCTACTCAAATGCCAGGCCCATAATGTCAGTAAGTGAAGTGTGTGTGTGTGTGTGTGTGTGTGTCGTGGGGGCAAAACAGATTTTACTTTCAATTCTTCTTCAGCATTACATCTCCTTAGGTTTATTGACATTCTTCAATAGGAATAACTGCTGAAGATTCCTGTTGAAACGTCAACTTTTCTTTGCTGTGTGTTTTAAAACATGTCAGAAGTATGTGAGAAGCTACTGTTGGGTTGATTGTCCCAAGTTGTGTAACCCTGGCCCAGTGCGGCCTCCACAGTCCCAGCCACCTGGCCTGTGGATCCTGGAGCAGCTGGAGGAGAAGTTGTCAGGGTTTCGCTCCATGAGAAGCCCTCAGGAGGGAAGTCTATGCTCTGTTATGAAATTGCAAGCCCACTGGAAGGAGGGGGGAGTTTTAATTTGGGGAATTTCCATATTGGAAATGGTTCTGCCTGTGTGTTACGCCATGTACTTACACGGAATAGCAATTCAGCACATTTGAATAGTAAGGACTAGTTGCCATTTATAGCATGTGTGCTGAAAAAACAAAATGAGTTGCCGATCATGTCTGCCATCTTTTTGCTTTGGTTGAATTTTAAAGTAACAAACTTTAAGGAATTTAATATGATCAAAAGATAAACATATATTAAATTCTTAGAAAAAATACATGGTCATTTATCTCTGATACTGACATTATTTCCATAATTACTTAATTAAAAAACCTTTATTGAAACTAGTGCTAATTTTCTGGACGTTTGCAGTAAGAAAATTTTATTTCTCTTGTTATACGTCTGTTACTTGTTCTTTGATTCTGTCTTATGTCATACCTACTAGTAAGTTTTCGTATATTTTCTGCTTCAATGAGGAGATCTGGTCTTTTCTCCATTTCCATGTATCTTCTCCTTCCTCAAGTTACTTCTATCATGTCTTCATTTCCTCATTTTCTCTCTTTATCTTTTACTTTTGATTCATTCCATTTATATCTATGCTTTAACTCTCTCATTTATTTATTTTTTAAATTATTTGTGTCAGTAGGCGATTTCAAATAGATTAAGAGCTAGCTATGCTTCCTGACCTCCCCTGTGGCTGCCTCCTCCTTACTTAGACCTATCTGTTGGCTAAAATTCTCCTTTGGTCATGCAAAGTGTACAGACCTTTACTGAATACTTATTAGAGGAAAGATATATAGTTGGGCAAGTTTCTGATCTCAATCAATTAAAAATAGCTAGTGAATTTTTCAGGGTGATTATTTAAAGTGCTATACCGATAATAGATACTGAAATGAAGCCATATGCACAACCTGGCATTTTAAAAAATCTGTTTTAAGTATTTTAGGTCTTTACCTTGGAGCAATTTAATTTTTTAGTGGCAAGCCTCATTTTCTCTACCTTGAGTTATGACCTGGTACCAGGCTTTATTGCAAAAATCTCAGACCTAACGGATTTAAGGTTTATTCTTGCAATTTTAGAGCAGAATGGAAAGGAAAGAAAAATAATTTTCCTGAGTGAAAGGACCTAGTTCTTAACAATAGCATTTTGATCTGAGGACTATACTGTGATAAATAACTCTCACTGTAGAATCTGGGATGAAATTAACACTGAGAGAACTTGTATATCCCTGAGGCATTAGGTGGCCGATTATGACTCTGTATAATCTGTTTTCACACAGTGTAGTACACAAATATGTGTGTGAGCCGAGTGTAAAGCAGCCTTCCTTTACTTTTTTTTTTTTTTTGGCTCTTGGTGATTCCTTTTAGTGAGGATTTATCTAATACTGCTTGAATCTTCTCTTCTTGTCATCGTGGTAGTCTTATTATTTGAGTAGGATTTTGATGACTGTGTCTGAACATAAATATACAGCAGCAGAAAATGTGTACACCAAATTCATAATTGTTCATGGATTTATTATATCTAGAGAAATGCCATCTTTAATATTTTCTAGTGTTTTACAAATTCCATTAGAATACTAAGGTTTAAAAAACTAAAGATAATTTATTCTTTCTTTTCAGACTTTCAAAGGAAAACACAAGATTTAAAATTCACTAATTTTTAGAAAATAAAAGCATTGCATTTATTTTTTAAACTAAAACATTCTGCAGTGTGAATTATAGTTTTGAAACATGTAATTAGGAAAAACAGTATTTATTAACAATTGTATACAATTGGTTTTTCTCCCTAGAAGGCATTTTATTTTTTTAACTTTTTATTTTTATATTGGAATATAGTTGATTAATGATGTGTTAGTTTCAGGTGTGTAGCAATGCAATTCATATGCATGTATATGTACAAAAAATTCATATACATATACATTTATATGTATACCTGTATCTATTCTTTGTCAAATTCTTTTCCCACTTAGATTGTTACATAATATTGAGCAGAGTTCCCTGTGCTATACAATAGGTCCATTTTGGTTATCCATTTAAAATATAGCAGAGTGTACATGCCAATCCCAAACTCTCTAACTATCCCTCCCTCCACCCTTCCCCCCTGTAACTGTAAGTTCCTGAGTCTTTTTCTATTGTGTAAATAAATATATAAGTATCATTTTTTAAGATTCTACATATGTGATATCATACTCTTACCCTCACACATGTACAAATGCATATACATACACACATATTTGGTAAAGAATCCACCTGCAATGTCAGGAGACCCCAGTTCAATTCCTGGGTCAGGAAGATCCTCTGGAGAAGGGATAGGCTACCCACTCCAGTATTCTTGGACTTCCTTTGTAGCTCAGTCAGTCAGTTCAGTCATTCAGTCGTGTCCGACTCTTTGCAACCCCATGGATTGCAGCATGCCAGGCCTCACTGTCCATTGCCAACTCCGGGAGTTTACTAAAACTCATGTCCATTGAGTCGGTGATGCCATCCAACCATCTCATCCTCTGTCATCCCCTTCTCCTCCCACCTTCAATCTTTTCCAGCATCAGGGTCTTTTCAAATGAGTTGATTCTTCGCATCAGGTGGCCAGAGTATTGCAGTTTCAGCTTCACCATCAGTCCTTCCAACGAATATTCAGGACTGATTTCCTTTAGTATGGACTGATTGGATCTCCTTGCAGTCCAAGGGACTCTCAAGAGTCTTCTCCAACACCACAGTTCAAAAGCATCAATCCTTCGGTACTCAGCTTTCTTTATAGTCCAACTCTCACATCCATACATGACCACTGGAAAAACCATAGCTTTGACTAGACGGACCTTTATTGGCAAAGTAATGTCTCTGCTTTTGAATATGCTGTCTAGGTTGGTCATAGCTTTTCTTTCAAGGAGCAAGCGTCTTTTAATTTCATGGCTGCAGTCACCATCTGCAGTGATTTTGGAGCCCAAAAATATAAAGTCTGTCATTGTTTCCATTGTTTCCTCATCTATTTGCCAAGAAGTGATGGGACCGGATGCCATGATCTTCGTTTTCTGAATGTTGAGTTTTAAGCCAATTTTTTCACCCTCCTCTTTCACTTTTATCAAGAGGCTCTTTAGTTCTTCTTTACTTTCTGCCATAAGGGTGGTGTCATCTGCATATCTGAGGTTATTGATATTTCTCCCAGCAATCTTGATTCCAGCTTGTGCTTCTTCCAGCCCAGCATTTCTCATGATGTACTCTGCATATAAGTTAAATAAGCAGGGTGACAGTATACAGCCTTGATGTATTGCTTTCCCTATTTGAAACCAGTCTGTTCCATGTCCAGTTCTAACTGTTGCTTCTTGACCTGCATACAGATTTCTCAAGAGGCAGGTCAGGTGGTCTGGTATTCCCATCTCTTTAAGAATTTTCCAGAGTTTGTAGCTCAGCTAGTAAAGAATCCACCTGCAATGTGGGAGACCTGGGTTCTATCCCTGGGTTGGGAAGGATCCCTTGGAGAAGGGAAAGGCTTGGAGAATTCCATGGACCGTATAGTCCATGGGGTCACAAAGAGTTGGACATGTCTTAGCAACTTTCACTTTCACTTTTCACACACATATTTACATTAAGTTCAGAAGTCAAAATTAAATGGAAAGCTATTTTTGAGATGGCTCACTTCCATCTCTAATCCCTTCACTCATTCCCAATATCTCCTTCATTTTTTATTAATTTTTCATAAAAATAGGGAAATGTGTATTTTCTTATACAAGAGATAGTATTGTATATTCTCTGTTCTCCATCTTTTTTTTCCCCACAATATATCCTGCAGATTACTCCATAATATTATATAGAGGCATTCCTTACTCCTTTTTATGGCAGCATAAATACTGGATAATTTTGCATGTGTATTTCATTAGATACTACAGAATTCCTCTTTATGGGGATTTTGTTTTGTACTTGTATCAACACTGTTTGACATTTTCAGTTACCTCTCAACCTTGCCAGGAGAAAAGGTTTTTGCCAGGTAAGTGGGAACTAGTGTTTCAGTGTAGTTCTGGTTTACATTTCTCTTATGGGTATGCTGCTGCTAGTCACTTCAGTCGTGTCCGACTCTGTGTGACCCCATAGACGGCAGCCCACCAGGCTCCCCCATCCCTGGGATTCTCCAGGCAAGAACACTGGAGTGGGTTGTCATTTCCTTCTCCAATGCATGAAAGTGAAAAAATAAAGTGAAGTCGCTCAGTCGTGCCCGACTCCTAGCGACCCCATGGACTGCAGCCCACCAGGCCCCTCCGTCCATGGGATTTTCCAGGCAAGAGTACTGGAGTGGGGTGCCATTGCCTTCTCTGCTTATGGGTATAGTTGAGCGTTAAAAGTTATTTAACAGCTTTCTTTTCTGTAAACTGTTGGTTCATTTTTTCATTGCCTATTTATCTGTCAGATTTTTGGTACCTCTTGCTTCTATTTTTGAAGAAAAAGATTATCTTCTTGGGAGATGAATTGTGAGTATTAAATATAATTTGGTTTCCCATTTGTTTTAGGATGATCTTTTTTGGATGTGTGTTTTGAAAAATACCATCTTACAGTTGTAATCTCATTTGCTCTAGATCTTTATGCATGTGTTCTACATGGATGGGGTAGAGAAGTTAGGAATTACTTTTCATGTCTGCATTCTCTAGCTGCTCACCTTTTGGGGTATATTAATATTTCAAACCATCTGTCACTAACAGTGCGTTATTTCAGGTCCTATGTTGATTAATCTTCTCACCAGATAGCAGAAGACCATAGATCCTCTACAAGCTTTTTGTCTATCGTAAACTCATCATTTGTGAAACAGTTGTCTGGTGGTGGTAATTATTTTTGTGGGACAGTATTCCCCTTTTCCCTCTATATTTGTAATGTATTTCCATAGTCTGTGTTCCTTGCATCTCTTGCCTAAAATGGGTTTACAATATTTTTCTGCAAAGGGCCAGAACAGAAGTATTTTAGGCTTTGCAGACAATATGGTGTCACAATTGCTTAAATTTGTTTTTGTAATGTAAAGAGGACCTTAGACAATATGTAAATGAAGGTCATGGCTCTGTCAGAGTAAACTGATGGGGAGTGGGGGAGGGAGCAGAGTGGGCAGATTTGGCCCATGGATGCTAAAGAACCCGCCTGCAATGCAGGAGACACAGGTTCCATCCCTGGGTCAAAAAGATCCCCCGGAAAAGGAAATGGCAACCCACTTCAGTATTCTTGCCTGGGAAATTCCATGAGCAGAGGAGCCTGGTGGGCTACAGTTCATGGGGTCGCAAAGAGTTGGACACAACTGAGCGACTAACACTTTCACTTTTTCACTTTATATTCTGCTGACCCCTTATCTTAGCCATTGAAATTAAACTCCCTTTCAACTTGTTTAACTGCCTACTTCCTTGCCGTCATTTTGAGTAAGTTTAATAAAAATTCCCTTAAATGTAAAATCAGATAGTAGAGTCATGTACCTCCAGAGTATTTAATATACTGTTTGGATGATGATGGCAATAAGATTTTACTTGTTTGGTGCACTATTATTGCAGCACAAATATACAGAAAAATTTTAAAGAAGATCAGAATAACTAGAACGTGCTTTAATTCCTGTTTATTGGATGCTAATGTTGCTGACAATACTCCCTTTGAGGATGAACTTTGCAGAGAGACTGTTGAACCCTGGTACCATCGAACTGTCTGATCTCTCTGTGGAAGTGATAGTTCTGAGAGGAAATGATCTACATCAGAAAGGAGTCCTGCCACACTCTTGTAGTTGTTATTGTCCTCAGCTAAGGGTAAACTTAATAATAATGGCTTCTATGAGTTAAAGAAAATTGAAACGGGTAGAATATGTAAAACATAGTTAACTGTTGAGTCAGTATGGAAGTCCTGATCATTTCTGGATATTACAAAGAGAAGAAAGTGTTTTCAAACCTCTCCTTCCCTGAAAGACAGAAAGTTTTGTTTACCCACTATTGACAAAGATATTTGTCCTCCTGTTAGACTAGTATTTAAATGAACATTTAAAAATCACCTGTTGCCCAGCTCACTTTTGTGGGAAACATTTATTCAGTTCCAGATTTAATCAGAGGGGTTTAAAATCCTGTACCTCGTACCATCACGTTTCCATCCAGTTTTCATGGGGTTGCAGAAGGGCAGTTAGTAATAGGGTATTAGGGGATTGAGTGAAATTAATAATTTGAGAATTAAAAGCAGCCTGGAAGAATTTGAATCGTGGGATGGTAGAGTTGAAGGGATAAACCAGTAAGGACAGGAGGAAAGGAGGCCCATTGGAAACTCTCTGAGACTTTGGCAGTCTGTCGTTTGAACCTAAGCATGTGCCCTTGACCTTGCCAGCCCAATCTTTGCTTCTATTCATTTCTACTCCTAGAAGCAAAAAGGAGCCTGGTATGACCTGGCATCTCATCTGTATCTTAACACTTTGTTTCAAACTTGTCCAAGTTTTTATGAGAACCAAATGAGACAATTAATGCAGAGCACTTAGAACAGTACTTGACACAAGTACTGTAAGAGCTGAATAAAAGTTAGCTATTACACATACAATTTGATGGCTGTTAAAAATGTAAATATTACTCCTTGTTTCTTCTATTTTATACATAAAAGTTAAGACTTCTGTACTTCTATGAAATTGTGTTGTCCCAAATTTTTATGTGTCACTGCACTGCTTCCTCATACCTCATTTAATAGTGTAAGTAGTTTGACTGAAGCGCAGTGATGCTCCTTTGTTCATGTACCATGCACATATGTTTCCCCTCTACAATGGCAGAGTTAGGTAGACGAGACAGAGATTATGTAGTCTGCAGAACAAAAATTATTTACTGACTGTATGTTATAGGAAGAACTTGCCAACGCCTGATATATAGGGCCTTCTGATCCAAAGTAAAAGTGAATATAAAGCACTCAGGTGACAGTTTTCTGAAACCATCATTTAGTCTTCATTTCTCTTAATCTCATTGAAACAAATGATATTGTATAAAAGGGGATAGCACAAAATAAGATGTTTATTTAGGTTTTTATTTATGTTATCAAAGAGCTGATCTTGAATTACTGTAAATTATTAAAAAGATAACCAATTGCAGTACACTATGTGAATTAATTTAAATGCTTGAGGTTTCTTTTTTTTTCATAATAGATGAAAACTGGAACCTATAAAATTTGTGGTACATTTCTCTCCACTTACTAAGAATAAATACATGTATGCCGTGTAGTGATTTGCTTTCATAAGAATTAGAATTGCAGGGCAGCGCTGAGCCTCATCAGCTCATGGTACCAACTCAGAACATTATTCCAGACATGAGGAGTCAGTGGTATCACCTTCATCCACAGGAGACAGCATGTTGCTTCCCACTGAGGAGGACTTTAGGGACCAATCTTTGTTTTGAAATGTATCATTACTAAATCAGAATCACTTAGATTCAGAGTCATAATAAAGACTACGAACATAGGTCTAAGATAAAATTTGATTTAGATCTGACTTTAAATTGAAATATATATGTGCCTTCAGAGAATATGGTTTTGATAGTGGGATTATTAATTTCCCCAAAGTGAATCTGCTTCTTGAGTACATGGGTTTTCAGAGCAGTCTCCTTACTGGCAGGGGAATTTCAGACAAGTGGTGTTTTTCAGACAGCAAGGCAGATGGCTCTTTTTCTTCAGTACAGGGTGTGCCAACCAAAAGAGACAGCTACACAAATGTTAACCCCTGAGGGAGTGAGAAGACAATTGCTGTCAGTTGTTCTTTATAAGTCTGTAGCTTGACTTCAGAATGGTGTGGGAAAAGAGATCTTTTAAGAAAAGTATGCATTAAATGCACAAGTGCAGCCTGTAATCTCAGTTCTCACTAAAATAGTGGAAGATGATGTAATATAAAAAGGAAACAAACTCTTAGGTCTGATGTTTCTAAGATATTGTGGCGGCATGCTGCTTGGGCCTGATAGATTGCTTCCCAATTTCTGTTAAAACCTTCGTGTAGTTGACAAACACAGGCAAGTGAACTATAGAGCAAATGCCATATGCTAAGGTCTGGGTAGGAGCTTTCCAGATGAAGCTGGTGGAATGGATTGAGACTAGTCAGGGATTATATCGGGGAAGGCAATGGCAGCCCACTCGGGTACTCTTGCTTGGAAAATCCCATGGATGGAGGAGCCTGGTAGGCTGCAGTCCATGGGGCTGCTGAGTGTCGGACACGACTGAGTGACTTCACTTTCACTTTTCACTTTCATGCATTGGAGAAGGAAATGGCAACCCACTCCAGTGTTCTTGCCTGGAGAATCCCAGGGAGGGCGGAGCTTGGTGGGCTGCCGTCTATGGGGTCACACAGAGTCGGACACGACTGAAGCGACTTAGCAGCAGCAGCAGGGATTATATAGCACAAGTTCTGCTTCAGAACTATCAGTAGAACAGGCCCCACCCAATGTAGGATAGAGTTTGAAGATTGGGAGCACATGTTAAAGATTTAAGAGACTTGAAAATTGGAAGCATGTGGGTTATGTTGAGTGGAAAAGTTTGCTGCCTGTAGATTTTGAGTCCGTCAAATCCGTGGCCTTAACCTGTTGCTTTCCCATCTCCACTAGTTCATTTCCATTCATCTTCCTCTAAAACCCAACTCCCAATGTTCAGCCCAGGAGCAGGAGCTAGGTGAAGTTGGCTGAGGGCACCCTACCCTGCATGTCACTTAAAGAAAAGTAGCAAGAGCTGTGGGTGCCCGTGTGTTTCATATATTATGTACAGTGTGCATGACAGCTGACAGGAGTGCCTACTAGATCAGGAAGAGTTTCTGTCTCCACATGATCACATTAGAAGGAATGTCTAGTTGCCCATCAACAGTTGAGCTGAGAGTAGAACACATCTAATTTCAATCTGAGTCTTAGTCTGAGAGGGGGAACCTGCCAACATTTAGTGGACATTGAGGGGACTAAAGACACGTTACCTTGTCTGCAAGAATGTTAGATTTAAATAGCTCTGTCCTCTACAAAACTTGTATATGGAAGATGTCTATCGTGTAGTTTCTGAAAAGATTCTAGAAAATAAGGGAAATTAAATCATGACTTTGAAGATATAGTATATCTCTCTGAAAATGATTGCATGTAAGAAACACATTTAGTATAAATATACAACAATTTAGTGTCAGTTTCCTGGGATCTTAAAAGGCTATGACCTTGAGTAAAAAGGAAACCAGAGAGCCCTAAGGAGGAACAGGATGAGATAAAAGAAGAATTGTCAAAGCTGGTTGAAATAAAAGAATGCAAGAAAAAAAATTGTGATAAAATTTAAAATTTGTATTAAGGCAATCAAAAGAAGCTTTGAGATTCCAAAGCATGGAGAAGTATTATGGACAACAAGCTTGAGAACAGAAGGCAGAGAAGAAAAGGACAAAGATAGGTAATGGGAAGTAGATATGGAGGGTAGATCTTCAACCCAAGAGGTGTTGCATAGCAGGAAACTAGAGCAGTTATCAGGGAAGTCATGAGTGAGCTTTCCCATGCCAGAGAAGAAAGTGAGTAAAACTCAAAGGGCATCCTGAGAAGCAGCCAAAAATAATGAAGACGAGTTCCTACTTAGGCTATTCTGGCAAAATATTTGAACTTTAAGGATAAAGCAAACCCAGGAAATAAAGGAGGTTACTAACAAGGGAACACTCTAAGTCTGTGGCTCTGTAATTGTGTTCAGCCCCTCTCTCCCTCTCTCTCTCTCTCTCCCTCTCTCTCTCTCTCTCTCTCTCTCTCTCTCTCTCTCTATATATATATATATATACACACACACACACACATAAAATCTTATTTTTAAATGACTATTTTCAGATGTAAAATAAGAGCATTCATGTTCCATCCCTCAAAAAGCTCCTTAGATACATATTTTATCCATGGAAGAGACCACTCTTGGATTTTAGGTTGTTTTTGTTTTTTTTTTTTTACTTTGAAAGGAGAACATGGAGTTGTATAGCCTCCTGATGTTTATGGCGTATCCTTTGATTGGAGGTTAGCAGTACGGGCTAACAGACTAGCTCAACTGAAAATTCACCACCCAAACACACAACCCAAAATAATCCAGCTATATGTCCTTTATAAAAAGCTATGTGCCAAATAAAATGACTCAGAAAGGCTTAAAGGAAAGAGACTGGTAAATGTACACAAGGAGAATATAAGTTCCCTTACCCTAAGACAGCATTAAAATGGAACAAAAGTAGTCATGAAGATGAAACGGATAAGCCACAAGAAAGAAGTGACGTTAATTTTTATGGGATAAATTACATCACAATAAACATCAATCACTGGGAACACAAAGCAAAGCAAAGGGTAATGAGACACTGATGCTTCTTCTTGGCAGATTGTTAGACAAGAAGGCAGGATGGTCGAGGGTATGAATATTCTAATGGCGAGCTAAGATGCATGTCGAAAGCTTTACCCTGAAAACAGAGATGATTCCTTCTTAGGGCCCCAGAGAATTCTTTTTTCTAGATCATAAAATCTAAACTTACAACAAACTGAATATAATAGAAAATGCATTCGCTAGCCACAGTGAAATTTCAAAAACATTGTACATGAAAATTTAAAACAAAAAGTGCTGAGTTCTCCCCCTCTACCCTGCTTCAAGCCATTTCCTAAATAACTCTTGACTGGGTTAAAGAGAAAAGCAATACTAAGATTACAAAACATTTAGAAAAACTGTATAATGGAAAGTGTATGTTAATGCTGAGATGTGATCAAAGCCATACCTAGAGGAAAATGAATGTACTTAAATACTGACATTTCTTAGCAAGAGGGAATAAAAAGCATTTCAGCTCAGACCTAAAAGAAAAAGGAAAGTTATTAAAAATGTGCTCTAGAAAACAGTACTTGATAAGCTTGTTGTCACATAGGAAGGACTTCACTGTGTCGTGGGGAGTACCGGTGTCTGCGTCCGGGCAGAGCTGCGTCTCTCCCTCCCCACTGCCTCACCTCCCGTCCCTGTCTTTTGCAGAGTTTTCTTTCCCTGTTCTGTCTCGGGCTGTAACAGCCACACCTGGAGCTCTCTCCAGGTCAGCCATCTACTTTGAGCTGCCCTTTCACTGCCACAAGGAGGGCAGGGGTTATGGGCGGGGAGCTTATGAGTCCGGCTGTTCTCAGCTCCACGTTTTCATCAGTTTATTGTCGAGCCACTCTTGTTTTCTGTATTTGTTGGCTCTGAGCTGGGAACTTCTTTTGGCTTCTCTGAGAACTGCTCTTGCCTTCTGTTTGGGGCCACAGTTAACATTGCTCGGTCTTCCAGGAATCCCTCATGTTTTCAGTCCTGCAATTTTTCTGGTTTCCAGGCACCCTATAAAATATTTAATCTGCTGATGGCACCGTTTTTGGGTCCAGAATTCTTTAATAACAACAGTCTTCTGTCAGTGCATGAGGCCTTTGGTGGGAGAGAGAACAGACACGTGTGCACAGATGCCCTGCTTTTTTGGCTTTTGTTTTTGTGGTGTGTTATCTCCTTGAAGTTCTTTAAGTGATTACTTTCAAATTTCTTCTGTTTGCTGAACTAACAGTTAGTGAGGGGTTGGGAGTGTGCACCTATCCCTGTTGTACACGAGGAGACACTGAAGTCACAATAAGGATTCAGACCAGGCTGTCCGACTTCAAGTCCATCCCAGCGGCTTCACTGACTTTTCTGGGTGTTAGTTGGGTGCCTCTTTTTCATGCCATTTCTTTACCTCAAACACCCAGTGTTTCTTGTATTCCTGTTCACATCTGTAGGTAATGATCAATGACGGAGTGTATTTCTTTAGCTCAAGTGAGAATTCCCCCCTCACCCCATGGCAAATACAGGTTCAGCACAAGGGCTCAACTTCAGATGACTTTTCAGGGGCCAGGAGGGGCTGCTGTGGGGCAGGGGTTTTCCTGAGCTTCCCGCTGGGGGAGGCAGCCCTGCCCATTTCCTCTGTCCCTTTGTGCACCTGGCTGTCTTCCCGGTTAGCAGGCTGTGCGCATGCCGACCCACCCCTCCCCTGGGGCAGACATCAGAGTTAAGCGGTTGAGGTAGGGAGACTCACTCAGCACTCCTACCCTCCAGTTAGTTATTTGGCCAGTTGTGTGTGGCCAGCTCCCTCCCCTCGCCTGCACTGTACTGATAATGGGATTATTCTGAGCGTCTGCTGGGAAACTTGTCAACTGTCACAGGTTCCTTATGTTTCCTTGGATTTGCCATTGTGTTCTCATCAATTTTAGTTTTTCCAGAAATTCACTCATCTATTCCACAAATGTTTATTGTGGAGGGCAAATGTGTTGGGCCTTAGAAAATTAAGGTGAACAAAAAGAGGAACCGCCCATCGTGATGGAGTTTATACATAGTTGTGTGGGGAAGATGGGCACTAAACAGATGACTGACTTACAGGAAGCTCATGTTCTGTGAGGAAAAGGTGCAGTGTGCTTTGGGGACACATGAAAGGGCTACTTACTGGGAGAGGGATTGTTGTAGAACTCTACCTGGAGTCGGTGACAGTTGACCTGAGCTCTGGGAAGAGAAAGAAGACCTAAGAGATGAAAGGTAAGGACAAGAGTGTTGCCAGCAGAGGGAGGAGGAGGTGGAGAGACCTTACAGGTGAGGGTAAACGTGGTCTACTGGGCATTTCCTCTTGCTGTTGCTATGTTTAGTTTCATTATATATTTATTCTCCCATTTCATGAAGTGGGGGAGAGAGAAAAAGTTTGATCAGTTAGTTGTCTTAATTGAAACAAGAAGTCTCAAAGAATAATAATCTGGGAAAATTTTTCTGATATAAGCAATAAATGAAACATAAAAAAACTTACATATTGTATGTGCTATGCTATATATAAATGAATATGAAGGCACTATTCCAATACCAGGGCTTCTCTCATAGCTCAGTTGGTGAACAATCTGCCTGCAATTCAGGAGACCCAGGTTCGATTCCTCGGTTGGAAAGATCCCCTGGAGAAGGAAATGGCAATCCACTTCAGTATTCTTGCCTGGAAAATCCCATGGACAGAGGAGCCTGGCAGGCTATAATCCACGGGGTCACAAGAGTCAGATACAACTTAGTGACTAGACCACCACCACCACCATACCAATACCAAAAATATTATCCTTATTAGGTGGGATGATGTGATTTTTTATGACCTTTTTTATACTTTTCTATTTGATTTTCAGCTTTCCTATGAGTGTGGATTGCTTTTGTAGTCAGAAAAAAAATTTCTTAATGTCTAATTTATGGTTTGACTTATAAGCCCAAAAAAACAATTGCTAAGTAATTTTGAGAGAGCAAGCTTTAAATTAAAATTTTAAAGTTAGGACATGTATGGCAGTTTTTAAAATATGCCATGAAGGAGCCAGGCTGCCTCTCCCTGACTTACTGTTCTTTCAGTGTGGCTGTTGGCATCACAGCAACGAGGTGGCTGCTGCAGCTTTAGACATTTCGTCTGTATCCAGGCAGGGCAAAGGAGGCGGGGCATTTCAGCTGGGTGTGTCCCTTTTTATCAGAAAATAAGCAGCTGTCACAGAAACCTCACCTGTTGGACTCCCGTTTGCCTGTCACTGGTTAAAACTGTGTCACAGAGCTGTTTGTAGTTAACTGTAAGGAAGCCTGAGATAGCAACTTTTTGTTCTTTGTTTTTAAGCCAGAGCACATTGCTCTTCAAAACGAAATAGGGTTCTATTAATAAAAGGATGAATGGATATTGGTTAGGCAACTTGCTGTGTCAGCTACAGGAATGGTTGCTTATAGATGGTAATAAAAGTCAGGAGCATGATTAAGACTACTCAGAGGGAGTATTCAGAGTAAGAAATGAGAATCGGTGAAAGAGCCTGAGGAACTTTAGGATCAGAGGAAAGTGTATTCTCCAGCGAGGGCACTAAGAAAGAGGGACTGTGAGAGTGGCAGAAAGGTGATCACCTGATGGGTGTGGCATTTTCTAAGCCTCTGAGAGAGAGGAAGACAGTTTATCTTGTCCTGTGTGCTGATGAGTCAAGTACACCAAGAACTAAGGTGTGAACTTATTGTTGAGTCTCTAAAGTCATGTCTGACTTTTGCGACTCCATGGACTGCAGCATGTCAGGCTTCCCTGTCCTTCACTATCTCCTGGAGTTTGCTAAGACTCATGTCCATTGAGTTGGTGATGCCATCCAACCATCTTGTCCTCTTGTCACCCCCTTCTCCTCCTGCCTTCAATCTTTACTAGAGTTGGGATCTTTTCTAATGAGTTGGCCCTTCACATCAGGTAGCCAAAGTATTGGAGCTTCAGCATCAGTCCTTCCAATGAATATTCAGGGTTGATTTCCTTTAAGGATCAACTGGTTTGATCTTGATGTCCAAGGGTTTCTCAAGAGTCTTCTCGAGCACCACAGTTCAAAAGCATCAGTTCTTCAGCACTTAGCCTTATTTATGGTCCAGCTCTCACATCTGTACATGACTATGGAAAAAACCATAGCTTGGACTATACCAACTTTTGTCAGTAAAGGTACTATGCTGACTTTGTTGGCAAAGTGATATCTCTACTTTTTAATGTGCTGTCTAGGTTTGTCATAACTTTCCTTCCAAGAAGCAAGTGTCTTTTAATTTCATGGCTGTGGTCACTGTCTGCAGTGATTTTGGAGCCCAAGAAGAGAAAATTTATCACAGCTTTCACTTTCTCCCCATCTGTTTGCCATGGAGTACATCATGCAAAATGCAGGGCTGGATGAAGCACAAGCTGGAATCAAGATTGCTGGGGGAAATATCAATAACCTCAGATATGCAGATGACACCACCCTTAAGACAGAAAGCGAAGAAGAGCTAAAGAGCCTCTTGATGAAAGTGAAAGAGGAGAGTGAAAATGTTGGCTTAAATGTCAACATTCAAAAAACTAAGAACATGGCATCTGGTGCCATCACTTCATGGCAAATAGATGGGGAAACAATTGAAACAGTGAGAGATTTTATTTTTGGGGTCTCCAAAATCACTGCAGACAGTGACTGCAACCATGAAATTAAAAGACATTTGCTTCTTGGAAGAAAACCTATGACGATTCTAGACAGTGTATTAAAAAGCAGGGACATTACTTTGCCAACAAAGGTCCGTCTAGTCAAAGCTATGCTGTGGTTTTTCCAGTAGTCATGTATGGATGTAAGAGTTGGACTATAAAGAAAGCTGAGCGCTGAAGAATTGATGCTTTTGAACTGTGGTGTTGGAGAAGACTCTTGAGAGTCCCTAGGACTGCAATGAGATCCAACCAGTCCATCCTAAAGGAAATCAGTCCCGAATATTCATTGGAAGGACTGATGCTGAAGCTGAAACTCCAATACTTTGGCCACCTGATGTGAAGAACTGACTCATTGGAACAGACCCTGATGCTGGGAAAGATTGAAGGCGGGAAGAAAGGGACGACAGAGGATGAGATGGTTGGGTGGCATCATCGACACGATGGACATGAGTTTGAGTAGACTCCGGGAGTTGATGATGGACAGGGAAGCCTGACATGCCACAGTCCATGGGGTCGCAAAGAGTTGGACACGACTGAGTGACTGAACTGATTTGCCATGAAGTGATGGGACTGGATACCATGATCTCAATTTTTTGAACATTGAATTTTAAGCCAACTTTTTCACTCTCTTCTTTCACTTTTATCAAGAGGTTCTTTAGTTCCTCTTTGGTCACTGCCATTAGAATGGTATCATCTGCATATCTGAGGTTATTGCTATTTCTTCCAGCAATCTTGATTCCAGCTTGTGATTCATCCATTGGTGACCTTGGAGAAAGTGTTTTCAGTGGTGGCTGTGGGCTATTTAGTAAAGAGGGATAAAGTAGTGGCAGTGAGAGTAAAGGACTCTCAAAGGCTTCTGAGCAAAACAGAGGGTGGGAAAGGGAGAGCAGTGATTGGGGGAGCTGTGTGTTTGGACAGTGATACTGGACCGCAGCTAAATGTCTGAGAAAGGCTTTCTATCGGAGAATTGTATTTCCCAAGGGACATGGAAGTTGTTGCGATCTAGAGCCCGGAGGGGGAAGGTAAGCTTTGCAGTAAGGAAAGACAGAGACACAGAAGGACTTTCCGTAGTTTGGTGGCAGGGATATCTTTTCTGGGAGATGAGTAAAGACGTCTTCCTCAGTGTTATGAAAGAGATGGCAGATGTGGAGACTGAAGAGAATGGACAGGATGATTGATAAGTTTTGTAGGAAATTTGGGGGAGAGTGAGATATGGATAGGCGGGTTGCAGCCCAGTCATGCTTAGGAACCTGAGTTAAATTAAGTTCCACAGTACCAACATGCCCTGCATCATTATCTTACGGAGGAACATATTTTAAAAAATTTAGCTGACATTTCTGACTGATACCTATAAGCACTTTAGAGGTACATAATCATAGATTTGTAGAAAAAAGCTGTTGAAACATGCTTAATAGGTTTCTTTGTCTCTGAAGCAAGTAATTTTTAATAATAACAACTAACATTTATTGAGGGCTCCACTCTGTCCCAGGTGAAAAGGTAAGCACATTACCTGCATGATTTATACAAACTTCACAAGAGAAATCTAGCAGGCAGGTGTATTATTGTTGCCATTTAAAAGATGAATAAACCTAGGCGCAGATAATTAATAACATGTTCTAGATCACAAGGCTAGTTAGTAGTAACAACAGGACTTGACCTGCGTCTCATTGACTCCAGAGTTGTGTTATTAACTACTGTTGTGTGGATCGAACCACATAAAATATCCTGTTTTGTAGGTAAAAAATGACAGAAGATCGGCAGTTTTATGGCTCAACCCCATACACAGTATTCACCCAAATAGTTGCCAAGGTGATAGATTGCTTTGTTCCAGGTGTTGCCCTAAGTATTTTAGTTGCCATATTCTGTGACATTTTGAACTATTTATTCAGTACAACCTTAGTTATTTTGATTTTTGAAATCACATTTGTTCTCATTTTTAAATAGTATCTTTGGTTTGTTTTATTTTTTTGCTTATTTTTGGCCTGGATTTGCGGCTTGTGGGATGTCACTTCCCAGACCAGGGACTGAACCTTGGCCTTGGCAGTGAAAACACTGAATCCTAACCGTTAGACCACCAGGCAACTCCCCAGTTTTGTTTTGCTTTTTTTTCTTTGTTGCCGTGCGTGGGCTCTCTCTAGTTGCGGTTTCTCGTTTCTCTAGTGGCTGCTTGCTGTGGAGCACAGGTGCTAGGTGCGTGTGGGCTCAGTGGCTGTGGTGCGTGGGCTTAGTTGCTCCGCAGCATATGGGATCCTCCCGGATCAGGGGTTGGACCCATGTCCCCGGCATTGGCAGGCGGATTCTAATGCAGTGTACCACCAAGGAAGTCCTGTTTTACTTTAAATGAGTACATTTTTATAGTGATGTTACCTTTTCCTGATTATACTGACAAATTGTATTTTGTGCTGGTGGGAATCTGCTGGGAATATTGGCAAAAATATAGAAGAAAACAAACATTACAACTTTAATTTCTCACAATATAAAAATAGACTAAATTGCAGGAGGTGTAAGCCTGCTTATTTAGTATTCATTTCCATTATTTATCTATTATCTATATCCATAATTTATTGTCTGTGAATATATATAAAATCATTATAAGCCAAAGCACAGGGTAAATATCAGTTTCTTTCAAGACATTTCTTCTGGTTATAAATCAATCCATACTTATAGAAATATTGAAAATCAAATATATAAAATCATATATAATCAAATATATATAAATTACATATAATCAAGTATTGTATAAAAGTCAAATAATTATGAATTTGTATTCTCCATACATCTGATTCAGTGAGTGGTAGTCAGTCAGGAAATATGGATTCATTTTTAATTCAGGAGATTTCTGACTTATTACATATTATTGACTGCTGATCATCCCAATTCCCTTTTATTTATGAATAAAAGTTTTGAGTAAAGAGAAGGAATTCTTCCTAACTTCTCACTTCACCTCCAACTTGTGAACACACCCAGGTACCAATGATATTAAAAGTAAATCGGCCACTCTTTCATACTAATAAAATATTCATAAATAGTATTCTTATACTTCAGTTAAAATTTTCCATTTAAAATCATGAATTTAGAAATTGGGTGATTATTTTTTTCAAATTAAGGTCTTAATTAAAAGGATAAAAGTTATCCTTGTGACAGTGGTTGCCCAAGTTAGTGGAGGATATTTGACCTCTTATCTGCCTTCATATAATCAATTAGGTTGCATGCATATCGAAGCCCTTAAAGTGTCTACTAATTGTGCTCTGTGTTGGGGACCTGATCTTAAACTGAATAGTCTTAGTATTTGCATATAAATTTTAGTTCAGGTATAAGAATTTTTTAAGATGGCATGGAAATTAATTATGTGACTGTGAAAAATAATTTCCCCCAAGTTAATTGCACAAATTACTGTAGCCCTAAAAGGTTAATGATTGTCAAACATCTCTGATGCATGGCACCTATTAAATGCCAGTATCACTTGAATTAGCTCGACTAGACCTTCTTGAACCAATAGTCTCAGCCAAAGGACAACAGCACACAGTGCCCTTTTTCCTGTTTTAGAGGGACACTCTTTAAACTCTGCAGCTAGAGGGCTTACGCCAGTCTCAGTCACGGTAGATCCTTCTAGTTCAAATTAAAACAGTTGGCAGAAAACTACAAAAGTAAAGCAATCATCCTTCAATTAAAAAATAAATTGATTAAAAAACAGTTTATATTTCAGAAGGTAATTGTGATCATGTATTATTCACACTGTACTTCATAGAACTGCTGAGTTATTACTTGAAGTTTGGAAATAAATGTATTTTATGCAGACTTAATATAGATGTTAAAGAACTAAATAGAATTGATGCATAGTTATTACTGTGGATATTTGAAATGAAACTTCTTTTATAGCTGTTTATAGAAGAAAACGTTATTATATGGTTAATATTTTAATTTTATTTTAAAATGCCAAACTTTCTTATGTGTTTGTTAATCTTTGCCTTTTAATCTTTCTGTTTAATGGATACCTTTTAGTGACTGTCAGTAATTAGCCAGTTCCAAAGGAATCAGCTGGAATGTACTTTTCTTTTCAGTAGTGGTATATCCTGAAGAACAGTCTGAGGAACAGAAGTTCCTTTAAGAGACACTTTTCCAAAAATGATTGCATGGCTCAGTAAATTTGGGAAAGACCGCATACTGCATCCTCTCTTTACAAGGCTAACAATGTACATTAACAGACTGAAGGATCTGAGAAACCTCGAGGAAAGAAATAAGGTTAGCATTGTCTAATTCGGTGTTTCCTAATCTTACTTGATGACAGAAATTTCTACTCTTTTTATTGACCGACTCTTTGTGACCCCATAGACTATAGCCCTCCACACTCCTCTGCCCATGGGATTTCCTAGGCAAGAGTACTGGAGTGGGTTGCCATTTTCTACTTTAGGGTATTCCTGACCCAGGGATTGCACCCACGTCTCTCGTGTTTCCGGTATTAGCAGGCATATTCTGTACTGCTGAGCACCCTGGGAGCCTAATACAGTGTGTAGTTGATTCACAGTGTTAGTTTCACATGTAAAGTGATTCAGTTTTCCACACCTACACCTATTCTTCAGATTCTTTCTCCTTATTAGTTTGTTTTCTATGTGTGTGTGTCTAATTCTGTTTTGTATCATTTTTGATACAAAGTTTCTGTTTCGTATCATTTTAAGTGATACAAAGTTCATTTGTATCATTTTTTTAGTTTCCGCATATAAGTGATACCATGTGATATTTGTCTTTCTCTGTCTTACTACACTTAGTAGATGGGAGTACCAGACCACCTTACCTGCCTCCAGAGAAACCTGTATGCAGGTCAAGAAGCAATAGTTAGAACAGGACTGGTTCCAAAATGGGAAAGGAGTACATCAAGGCTGTATACTGTCACCCTGGTTATTTAACTTGCAGGCAGAGTACATAATGCAAAATTCCGGGCTGGATGAAGCACAAGCTGGAATCAAGGTTGCTGGCAGAAATATCAATAACCTCAGATATGCAGATGACACCATCCTTATGGCAGAAAGCAAAGAAGAACTAAAGAGCCTCTTGATGAAAGTGAAAGAGGAGAATGAAAAAGTTGGCTTAAAACTCAACATTCAGAAAAGTAAGATCTTAGCATCCGGTTCCATCACTTCATGGCACACAGATGGGGAAATAAAGGAAACAGTGTCAGGCTTTATTTTCTTGGGCTCCAAAATCACTGCAGACAGTGACTGCAGCCATGAAATTAAAAGACACTTGCTTCTTGGAAGAAAAGTTATGACCAACCTAGACAGCATATTAAAAAGCAGAGACGTTACTTTGCCAGCAAAGGTCCATAGAGTCAAAGTTATGGTTTTTCCAGTAGTCATGTATGGATGTGAGAGTTGGACTATAAAGAAAGCTGAATGCCAAAAAATTGATGCTTTTGTACTGTGGTGTTGGAGAAGACTCTTGAGAGTCCCTTGGGCTGTAAGGAGATCAAACCAGTCAATCCTAAAGGAAATCAACCCTAAATAGTCATCGGAAGGACTGATGATGAAGTTGAAACTCTAATACTCTGGCCACCTCATTCAAAGAGCTGACTCATTGGAAAAGACCCTGATGCTGGGAAAGAAAGAAGGCAGGAGGAGAAGGGGGCGACAGAGGACGAGATGGTTGGATGGCATCACCAATGCAATGGACGTGAGTCTGAGCAAACTCCAGGAGATGCTTAAGGACAGGGAAGCCTGGTGTGCTGCTGTCCATGTGGTCAAAAGAGTTGGACATGACTGAGCCTGAGTGACTGAACAACAAATGATAATCTCTGAGTCCGTCTATGTTGCTGCAAATGGCATCATTTCATTTTTTACTGGCTGAGTAATAGTCCATTGTGTGTGTATACACGCACACACACAAACACATATATATATGTACATCGCATCTTCTTTACCCATTCATCTCTTGATGGGTACTTAGATTGCTTCCATGTCTTGGCTGTTGTAAATAGATCTGCAGTGAATGTTGGCGTGCATGTATCTTTCCCAATTACAGTTTTTTCCAGCTATATATCAGTGGAAGCTAGAAAAGGCAAGGAAATGGATCCTCCCTAAGAGGTGCCAGAGGGAGTGAAGCTCTGGCTGACTTTTGCCCTTTTATATTCATATTTTGGACTTCTGGCCTCCAGGACTGTTAGAATAAATCACTGTTATTTTTTGCCATCAGTTTGTAATAATTTGCTATAGCAGCAATGGAAAACAAATACAGATGTGGGTTCCTGGAAGAGGGGTGCTGCTGTACCAAATGCTTTAAAAGGTAGAAGTAACTTTGGAAATGGTTAATGGCTGGAGGGTTGATTTTGATGTGCATGACTGAAAAAACCTAGGTTGCCTTGAGTAGACTGTTGGTAGAAATATGGATGTTCAAGGCTCTGCTGAGCGCACGGAAGGGAATGGGAAGCTTGTTGTTGGAACTGGGGGAAGCAGATTCTGGTTTTACAATATCATGGCAGGAGGCTTAGCTGAATTATGCCCTGAAGTTTTATAAAAAGCAGAACTTGTAAGTGATCGGCTTGAATATCTAGCTGAGGATTTTTCCATACAGTGTGCTGAAGGTGCGTCTTGGTTCCTTGTTGCTGCTTATGGTAAAATTCGAGAAGTTCTTTCTGTGGACTGCAGCTTCAGTGCGTAGCCTAGAGTTCCAGCGTGCCCTTTCTGACAGCCTGCCCCAGTGGGCACACTTTGAATAGCAAGGTTTTAGAGAACCATCATTGTTTGTTTAGAGTGTCAAACATATGTCATACGTATAGGAGTTTCAATTTGCTCATCAGTCTTCAACATGTTACAACTGACAATAACTTAATTGATCTAATTACAGTGATCCAAGCCAGTATATAAGAACCACACCTTCTCTTATTCTGAAAAGTTTTGGTGTTTCTCCCCTACTATGTTGAAGAGCATTTCTCTCCCCTCTGCCCCTCCCCTCCATTCATATTTACTTTGCACCCTGGGATTGTGACCTTATTTGGAAATAGGGTCTTTTCAAATGTGTTGAAGTTGAGATGAGGTCATGCAGGATTAGATGAACCCCAATCTAGTGACATTCCCTTATGCAGTGAGGGGAATTAGGACCCAGGGACACATAGGGAGAATACCACACGAAGACAGAAGCAGAGATGGAAATTGTGCTGCTTTAAGCTGAGAACACCAAGCGTTGCTTCAGCCACCAGGAGCCAGGAGAGAGCCATGCAGGAGATGCTCCTTCTGAGCCCCCGAGAAGGAACTGACCCTGTTGGCAGTCTTAATCTTGGGCTTCCGGTCTCCAGAACTTTGAAAGAATAAATTTCTGTTGTTTTAAGCTATCTAGTTTGTTGTATTTTGTTTTGACAACTCTAGGAAACAAATCCATCTTCTAACAAGTACAAATTAGGTAAAGGGCTCTAGCAAATTAATTAAAACCTGATAGCAAATGTCACTCTCCCACAGAGCCAATGACTATGATGGCTGTCTTCCAAATTTGGAATTCTGGAGGTGAAAGTTAGTGACGATAGCTCCTTGGATAATTCTCAAACCTTTTGTACCAGGTGAGATTTAGAATGAAGTGAAAAGACATTTTAACAAAATCAAGCAATATCAAACTAAGAAGGGACAAGAAAGAACTAGAAGGGAGGTTGCATAAAGTGGCCCCATGTCTTTTGCAATTTGTTTCTTTGCTTGTAATTTTTGCCCTGGGCTGGCCAGAGAAGTAATAGATAGACTCTACAGAAGTCAGCTCTTAAATTGAACTTCCCGTCATTCTTTTCCTCTGTCCCATCAACCCCCACATGACCTTTGGTCTTTGTGCAGGACTTAGAAATGCACTTCGAATGTAAGCAGTTGCTTATAGCAGTGCTGGGACCCAACACATGCCTCTTTTTGTGGAATAGAGTTGTCCCTTGAAATTCTGCTTTAAAGTACATTCTGTGAAGTGAAGTTGTGTTTTTTTCTTTTTAGTTTTTCTACCTTAGAATAAAAGATTTCTTCCCACAAGGAAGTAATTTTACCCAATATGTAATTTTAAAAACTATTTCAAAGAAAATATATGTATCCAATAAACAAAAAAATAGGAATATTAAAAAAATATTCTCTATTCAAGATAGCATGATATATATAGCCTAAGATTAAATTAGAAAAAAAAAAAACATGCAGTCTTTGCAAAAGAGTTATCAGTAAGTGCACTGATGTACCATATTCACCGTGGAAGGTATCAGTTTTGTAAGGATGATGGTTGTTCACACATTAACCCATAAATTCAGCTCTAATCAATAACTGAGCACTTGCAGCGTTTTTCATAGCAGGCATTTCAAACTTCACAGAAGAGAATAGTATCATGAACCATGTGCCCATCATCTAGCTTTGACTGCTGCTGCTGCTGCTAAGTCGCTTCAGTTGTGTCCAACTCTGTGCGACCTATAGACGGCAGCCCACCAGGCTTCCCGTCCCTGGGATTCTCCAGGCAAGAACACTGGAGTGGGTTGCCATTTCCTTCTCCAATGCATGAAAGTGAAAAGTGAAAGTGAAGTCGCTCAGTCGTGTCTGACTCTAGCGACCCCATGGACTGCAGCCTACCAGGCTCCTCCATCCATGGGATTTTCTAGGCAAAAGTACTGGAGTGGGGTGCCATTGCAGTTATCAACATTTTGATGATCTTGTTATAATTGAAGAGATTTGAGAGGAAGAATGTGTTGTTTTATTTTCCTGGAGAATTTTAAGAGAGGACTAGAAGTCATGTCATTTTTGCCTGTAATTACTTCTGTTTACATCCTAGGTACTTAACTTTTTAAACATAACTACTGTTCCATTATCATACTGAAAGAAGTGAATAGTGGTTCCTTAATGTCGTCTAGTTTTCCATCCACATTCAGACTTCTCAGGTGGTGTCCAGAGATGGCTTTTTCCAGTTGGCTTATTTGGATTAGGATGTAAACAAAAGTCCTTCCATTGTATTTGATTATGCCCTTCAAACCTCTTTGGTTGTATAATGGCTTTCCCTCTTATTTCCTGCAATTTATTTGCTGTGTGTGTTTTTGTGTGAGATTGTGACACGTGTTTGGGGGGAGGGGTGGGTGTTCCAGTGGAATGCCTGAGCCTTCTCTTGAAAACCTTCCATTTGAGGTTTTAGTTCATTGATGATTATTGCCCAGAACCATAATTTCCTCAGGTTGAAAACCAGTATGTTTCTAATGATAGCATTCTTTATGCTTTTATTAGCTGGAATTCTTTATATAATTTATCCCTCATCAGCTATATAGTTACCCTGAAATAGTTATATTAGAAGGGAAAGATAAATCTTAATTTTTTTTCCTTTATCAGTTTTCAGAGTAGTAAGCTAATGCTTGATTATCTTCTGCTGTGTAACAAATTACCCCAAGATTCAAGGGGTGTAAAACAACTGTTTTATTAAACATCATTGTTTGATAGGTAAGGAATTTTGGAGGGCTTGGCCGACAGTACTGGTAAATGTGGAAGAAGGTGTGTGGGCTGATCTGAAGGGCCCAAGACCACGTCACTCATTCTCTGCCTGTGGACATGCAGCTGTTTCAGCATCATTGTTGCATAGACAACTCTTTTCCTGTTGAATGGGATGTAGAACACTTGTCAAAACTAAGCTGGCTGTGGAGGATTTATGGATTTATTTCTGGACTCTCAGTTCTATCCTGTTGGTCTGTATCTCTATCTTCATGCCAGTACCACACTGTTTTAAATGTTGTTGCTTTGTAGTAGGTTTTAAAATTAGGAGTATGAGTCCTCCAACTTAGTTCTTCTTTTTCAAGATTGTTTTGTTGTTTGGGACCCCTTTAAATTCCTTTTGGATTTGAGGATTGGCTTTTGCATTTCTATAAAAAAAGACTCCTGGCATTTGATAAAGATTACACTGACTCTGCAGATCACTACAGGTAGTACTGATATCTTAACAATATTACGTTTTTTGATCCATGAACATGAGGTGTCTTTACTGTTATTTGTCTGCTTTATTTCAGCAATGTTATATAGTTCTTAGTGTACAATTCTTGTACTTTCTTGATGAAACTTATTCCTAGTTATTTATTCTTTTAGATTCTATTATAAATGGAATTGGTTTCTTAATTTCCTTTTAGATAGAGTATTGCTGATGTATAGGAATGTAACTGATTTCTGCATATTGATTTTGTACTATGCAACATTGCTGAATTCATTTAGTAAGCCCCAGTAACTTTCTTATAGATGCTTTGGGATTTCCTACACATAGGATCATATCATCTTTGAATAGAGAGAGTTTACTTCTTCCTTTCCAATTCAGATGGCTTTTTTACCTTTTTATTGTCTAAGTGCCCTGGCTAGAACTTCCAGTACAGTGTTGAATCACTGTGGTGAGAGTGGGCATCCTTTTCTTATTTCTGATCTTACATGGAAATCTTTCAGTGTTTCACTATTGAGAATGATGTTAGTTGTGGGTCATTTTGTAAATAACCTTCATTATTTTGAGAAAGCTTCCTTCTAGTCCTGCCTTTTAATGTGTTTTTTTTTTTTAATCTTGAAAGAATATTGAATTTTGTCAAATGCTTTTGCTTGTCAATTATGATCATATGGTTCTCTTAATGTTCTTTGTTCTATTAATGGGTGTTACACCGATTGTCTTATGTTGAAGCACTGTTGCATTCCTGGGTAAATCAAATTTGGTCCTGGTGTATAATTCTTTTTAAAAAATTTATTTTTTTTAATCAAAGGATAATTGCTTTACAGTATTGTGTTAGTTTCTGCCATATATCAGCATGAATCAGTCGTAGGTGTACATATATCCCCTGCCTCTTGAATCTCCCTCCCTTCTCCCCCCCTTTGCACCCCTCTAGGTTGTTACAGAGCTCTGATTTGAGCTCTGCAGCGGTACAGCAAACTCCTTTTGGCTGTCTGTCTTACCTATGATAGTGTATATGTGTCCATGCCACCTCTCCATTCGTCCCACTCTCTCCTTCCTCCCCCTCTTCCTACCCCATGCCCGTGTCCATAAGTCTGTCATGGTGTGTAGTTCTTGAGATGCTGTTGGGTTTGGTTGCTGATATTTTTTTTGAGACCCTTGTTAGTTTTTGGTAGTTTTATTGGTTGCTAGAATAGCAAGTGTCTTAGTCTCATCTTGCACATTTCATCACTTCATTGTGGAATCGAGCATTTTGGAAAATAGCCCTTGTTCCATTTAGTGGAGACACTATTTAGAAACCATAGTTTCGGTTATTACTTTTCGGTGTTTACAGTGGTCAGAGCTAGAAAATACACACCAATACATACATTTCTATCTCTGAGGTCATGTACACACATACATATTTTTAGTAATATGATAAATATTACTTTTAAAGTGAAAAACCTATGCTTCTAAATGAAGTCAAAGTGTACTAGGTCATCTTTGATTTTATGTTGGAAAGTATGATACTATTCATTTGAATTATTCTGATATAACTATGATAGTTAGAAACAATGATACCACAGTATTTCTATTTACAGAAAGACTACAGAATGCAATTTAATATTTCTTTGCGGTTCTCTTCCTCCTCACATGCCTTTCTCCTCTCCATCCCCATTCCCAATCCCCTACCGTAAGCTGTATCCCTCTGGAGAGATGTTAGTGAAAATTCAACTTTTTTTTTGGCTTCACTGAGTGGCTTTGGGATCTCAGATCCCAGACCAAGGATTAAACCTGGGTCATGGCAGTGAAAACGCTGAATCCTAGCCGCTAGACCACCAGGGAACTCCGCAAATTCAGCATTTTAAAGTAACTTGAAGTAATTATTTTCTCTGTGTGGTTATGCCACCAACTTGTGCAATTTAGTTCATTTTCTATCTCAGTAACTGCCTTTTGTTTGTTTTTGCTTAATTTTGTTTTTAAATTACATAATAGGATTACATGGTTTCATTGTCAACATTGTAAAAGAAGATATATGCAAAGAAATCAGCCCATGTTCTCTTCCTACTTTGTCATTTAAGTTATTGCATTTGTTACTATAAAGTTCATAGTATTTCCCCACAGAGCTTTTAATTTCTCAAGGGCCAGAGGTAGGCTTTCATTCCTGATTTTTGTGATCTGTATTTTCTCTTCTTTTTCTTGCTAAGGGTTTATATACTTAAGGGTTTGTCAATTTTGTTGATTTTTAAAGAACTTATTTTTGGTTCTTCAAATTTATCTTAGAAAACTTATTTTTTCTATTATTTTTGTTTTATATCTCTTTAATTTCTAGTCTCATCTTTAGTATTTCCTTCTTTATGATTGCCTTCAATATGTTTTCCTTTTATTTCTACATTTTAAAGGCAAATGCTTAGATTTTTGACTTGAGGTCTATCTTCTTTACTAATATAGGCATCTAACTCTCTATAAACTTTCCCTTAAGTCTTGCGTTAGCTGTATCCCATACATTTTGACCTGATGTGTATTTATTTTTGCTAATATCAAGATCCATACTAATTACCCATGTATTTTTCTTTGACCCACTGTTATTTAGAAATGTGTTTAATTTCCAAATGCTTGTGGATTTTTCTAAATTTTCTTCCATTTTTTTATATCTAATTTGACCCTATCATATTTGATGAATATGCTTTGTATAGTTTTGATCTTTTTATCTTTATTAATGATTTTTTTTTTTTTTTTGGCCTTGTATGTGGCTTATCTTGGAGAATGTTCTGTACTTGAGAAGAATGTCTCTTTTTTTGTTGTTGTTGTTGTTGAGTAGACTCTGCTATAGATGTTGGTTAAGGTAATTTGGAGAAAGAAATGGCAGCCCATTCTAGTATTCTTGCCTCGAGAATCCCATGGACAGAGGAGCCTGGAGGGCTACAGTTTGTGGTCTTGCGAAGAGTCAGATATGACTGAGCGACTAACACTAAGGTAATTTGGTTGCTAGTATTTTTCAAGTCTTCCATTTCCTTATTGATCTTTCTGCTTGCTTTTTATCTGTTATTGAATGTGAAATGTTGACATATTCGATATTACTGTTGAATTGTGTGTTTCTCTCTTTAATTTTGTCATTTTTACTTTTGTGTACTTTAGGGCTCTGTTATTAAGTTCATAAATTGTTACCTTTTCATCTGAACTGACCCTTTTATCACAGAATTTCCCTCTTATTTTCCAAGTAATATTTTTTGTCTTAGTCTATTTTATCTGACATTAGTAAGCTCTGCTTTACTTACTGTTTGCATGATTCATCTTTATCCTTTTGTTTTTGAGTTACTTGTGTCTTTGAATCTGAGTGTCTCTTTTAGATAGCATATAGTTGAGTCATTTAAAAAACATCCATAGTTAATTTTTTTAAATTTCAGTGTTTAATCCACTTTCACTTATTGTTATTACTGATAAATTAAGATAAATATCTACCATTTTATTATTTTCTACATGGCTTATATCTTTTTGATTCATTCATTGCTCTGTCACTGCCTTCTTTTATGTTAGGTAGATTTTTTTCACGTATATGTTATTGTCTTAGTTGTTATCTTGGGGATTATAATTAACATCTTAATTTAAAACAATCCAGTTCATATTAATCCTAACATAATTTCGGTAGTACACACAATCTTGCTCTAGAGCTATATTAGCTCTAACCCTTTCCCCCATCTTTATGCTATTTTTGTTTTACAGATTGCATCTTTATACATTATAAGCCCATTCACATTTTTATAATTGTTCCTTTATATAACTGCCTTTCAAATCAAATAGAAGAAACTCATTACACCTTCTATCCTCCCCAAATATAATTATTGTCTTTGATATTTGTCTATGTAGTTTCCTTTACTGGTATTCTTTTGGATTTGAATTGTCATTTAGTTTCATTTCATATTGAAGAAATCCCTTTTTTAAATTTCTTGTAGAGCAAGTCTGCTAGTGATAGATACTTTCAGTTTTTCTTTATCTGTGAAATTAACTTTATTTTTTGAAGGATAGTTTTGCTGGATACATAATTCTTAGTTGATAATCTTTTTCTTTCAGTGCTTGGAATATGTCACTCACTGAATTCTGGCCTGCTTGGTTTTAAATGAGAAGTAAGCCATTAATCCGGAGAAGGCAATGGCACCCCACTCCAGTACTCTTGCCTGGAAAATCCCATGGGTGGAGGAGGCTGGTAGGCTGCAGTCCATGGGGTCGCTAAGAGTCGGACACGACTCAGCAACTTCACTTTCACTTTTCACTTTCAGGCACTGTAGAAGGAAATGGCAACCCACTCCAGTATTCTTGCCTGGAGAATCCCAGGGACAGGGGAGACTGGTGGGCTTCTGTCTATGGGGTCACACAGAGTCAGACACGACTGAAGCGACTTAGTAGCAGTAGCAGCAGCAAGCCATTAATCTAATTGTTTTTGTCAGACCACTCTGGGGATGTGGCCTTCCTGCTTAGTGAGTTCTAACTGACAGCAGTAAAAGTACTTTTTGAGTGGGGCCTTTCCAGGGACTTGAGACAGTGTTCTGGAAATGGTGCTCTCCAAGGAGGTCCAAACCCAGTGGCTGCAGGGCTGCAGGTGTCTACAGTTCCTGTGGTTGTGGGGCTGCTGGTTGGCAAGGTCACTAGTTTCTATGAGAGTTTAGGAGAGGAGTGGTGTATGGCGTTGTAATGTGCTCTAAGCAAGGTTTATCTGTCTTTCTGAAATGCACTCCTTGGATTTTTGTTACCTTTTGGTTAGTTTCCAAAATTTTGAAAAAGTTTTTCAGTTACACTGGCATTTTCATTGTTCTTTTGGATGAGAGCATTTACACAGGTCCTCACTCCACTATTCTGGAATCTGCCATTCCCTGACCCCTACCCCCATATGGATCAATTTTAATAGCAAGTGAAGCAATAAGACCATGAATGTTACATACATCATTTACCCATTTCATACACTTAGAACTAAAAACACAAATGCGTGTATGTAAATCCATAAAATATATATAATATTTGCATCACCCAAAATACGTGAACGGTTCCAAATAGTGGTCTCCTCAGGTGGAGGCAGACCTGGAGGTAGGATGGGATGAGGTAGATAGGAGTATGTGTGTTATAATTAAGGGCCAGTTTTATTTTGGACTTCTGGGTTCATGGGATTTTATTACATTATTATAAAACATACACAAAAAATTTTACGGTTGTGGTTACTTTCACGTTAACACACGAGATAGGGAATCTATTATGTAATGGAGTTTCATAAAAGAGCTTTGACCTTGGCTTTCAAATCCGTTTTTATGGCCAGAAGAATTAGGGAGCATATCTCTGCCCTGTCCCCCATGGGACTGCCTTAGCTTGCCATACCTCCATATCAGGACAAGATAGGAATATTGAAGAAAGGAGTGCTGCTTTGAGATGAGAGATTGTCACACACTGCCCTTTCCTAGGTCCCTGCCACCACCTTCAGTCTCGTAGCCCTCAGCTCCACAGTGTGCTCTGAGGGGTTTAATAAATACAGAGCAACGGTCAGCAAGGCCCCAATAAGGACACAGACAATTCTGCCCTTATTGAATCTGTGTTTAAAGCATGAAGTTTTCTGGTTGCTCAAGCATTCAAGAGATTCTTTAGAATAACCAAGTGGAGAGCTGGGGGAGATACCCCACACTGTCATCAGGATGACTTGTGCATAGTGTCATGCAGGCAGGGTTAGAATGGAGAGGAAATGAAGAAAAATGAAATTTAAACAGCCACAGTTTTCTATTTTAAAGAATGACTTTTTAAAATAGAAGTGTCAGCACAGAGAATTGATAATGGGAGTACTGCCACTGGGTAATTTATATCACTGAAAATCTTTTTGAGAGACAGTGTTGGTAGAGTCAGATGGTGCTCCTAAACCTTTTCACGTATGGAATCCATAGGAAATGTTTATTTTATGGCTTGTTGAGGAAAATAGCAAGGCTGCTTGTGGCTACAGTAGCTGGAACCAGCCATGGTTCACTGGTTGTGAAAATCCAACCTTTCTGAATTTGCTTCTTACTTACCTGTCTGAACTACGGGGATAGTTCTGCCAACTTGTCATGATTTTGTATCTACTTGTTTTAGAATACAAAAATTATCCCTTGGTTTCTCAAATACTGAAAATGTAACATAAGATTTGAATACTGGCCAAATCAGAGGACATGCATTTGTACAAATGCATAGCCATTCTGTTTTATTGTCATTTGACTCTCTGGATTTGAAGGCCAATGCGCAGCATTTGCTAGCAGTTGATACTGATGCTCACGTGTATTTGTGGCTGTCTTTCCTGGTTTTGTCACGTGAAAAGTGTGAACACCTGCTGCTGTGTGTGCCGTGTGCAGGCTGTTGTGGGAAAGACAAAGAAGCAGAAAACTGGTCCTACTCGTGGACCTTGATTTGCTTCATCACGTGTTGCTTTTTTACGAAACATAAATGATAAAGTGGTGTCATTTACAGAAAATAATATGCAGAGAATAAATGTAAAAATGTCTTAAAGAAGAGAAGGCTCCATGTGGCTTAGTGTCTTGCACTCAGTAGGATATACAGGGGATATGTGTGAGGTCTAATTGAGATTCTTAGGAAAGGATTTAATGAGGACTGAACTGAATTATCAGACATAAAAGATGGTGAAGTCTGGCTAATCAGAGAGTTTTTATTGTCTTCCTAAGAAATTTACTTGGAAGCACAATATTCATTTCTAAAGAGGAAGACTAAGTTTTAGAAAAGAAATTTCTCCTAGATACTATTATAAAGTTTGAGTATTTCTATTATGATTTTATTACATCCCATCTGTGGTAGATGTTTTATTGGAATTATTTGGATGTTATCATCAAGCTGTGACAATGATGTTTTAAAGGTCATACGCAAAACACAATTAAATTTCCCAAGTGAAATAATATGCATTGTGAAAGGCAAATAATTTGAAGTAGTTTCTTTTTTTTTATATGGGCCATTTTATGATGACATTTTGAGGTATTTAAATAGATCACTATATTGTTTCCTTTTTGATTGCAATTTTCCGTTCACTATTTGTGTACCTTAAAAATAGAAACCAGTGTGTTTAAGTTACAACATTATTGAGTCTTATAGTTAATATAAACTTTATTTAAATTCAACAGTAGGTTCTATTATAACTATGTGAAAACTTACTAATATTATGTGTTCTTATATAAATGTGATGGCTTCTGATTGGTAGAGATTTAATTATGCACACTTTGGTTTATTATAAATTGGATAAACCAACAGTTCTGTACCTGTGTCATTTGCTTACTCATTAGGAGATTGCTAAGATTCCCTTCGTCTAAAATTTTGTGATTTTAGTTTTACTTTTTTCCCTCTAAAAGTAATAAATGATTATTTCTTTCAAATGTTTGGAAATTAATACTGGAAATTTAAAAATTATTATTGCCTACCACATTATTTTAATATTTGACAGTGTTTTCTGTTTGATTTGTGGTGCTGACTCATAAATGCCACTGGGAACAAAGGCATTTTGGTTCTAATATAATGATCGGTTATTTAGGTAGCAGATAATGACTTGGGCAAACAAAAATTTCTTTATAATTATGAGCAAAATAACAGATGATACCTATCTGAATAAAGTGAAAAACACAAGTACATTAAAAAAGGTTAACTCAATATCATATCAGTTTCAATAGCCCAAAGGTTACTCTCTCTTAAAAATAGGCTGATATGGTGGTTTGTTCCCGTGTGGATTGCTCACTGGTGTGTACTTTCTGAGAGGGCAGGTGTGCTGCACATCTGATGGGTACTAGAGTATTGTATTTCAGATTGAATTAAATGGAAATATGTGTGTGTCTACCTGTTTATCTCAGGTAATAGAGAATTGATAGCATTATTAACGGAGTCTGTTGACTTTTCTTTGTTTATCTAAACAAATGACTAGTCTGCCCTTAGGATTGGCATTGTTGTAGGGATATAGTAGAAGTTGTGGGAAAGGAGTTGGAAATGATTAAAATTATTAAGTACTTCTGAACTGGGTTTGAAAGCTTCTCTGGGCTGAAAGCCAGTTGATTCTTGTCAGTGTTTTTACATGACTGAGGTCAGTTACTTCAGAGTTAGAACAACTGCTGCCTTGGTAAATGGTTTAATTCTGCCTGGTGGTACAATATAGGATCCTTTTAAATGAGGCTGTAATTGGTGTTTAAGTAAATATGTTTTGATTGGACCAGAATGGAAAAGCTATTTTGGAGTATTTTCAAAGGCAGAAGTTTAAAATAATGTAACTTGTTAATTTTGTGTTCTGTTATATATAGAGTAATATTTGAGATTTCAATTTTTATATTAAGTAAATGAAAATATTCACGTAAACCTTTTATATAAGAGGGATTACCAACAAGTGAAAGATTCTGAGCAAAAACAATTGGACTTAAAAAATTGAACTAGTTCACTAAAGACTTGGGTTCTTATCATGGCCTATCTTTGCCTTATCAAGGCATATCATGGCCTTTTAACTTCAGGGCATTTTAGTATCCTCATTGTTAAAGAGGATCTAGTCCAACTCTCTCATTTGTGAAACCTTCCTTAGTCCTGGAATACTTTGTGAAGGAAATGAGTGTGGCTTTAGTGGCTGTATAAGTTTAAGGGAGAGGATAGAGTAGTTGGAGGTGAAGCATGGATGTGCCTCATCCAGATGACCCAGAGCCTTATTGCCAGACAGGACTGCACAGATTTCACACCATTTGCACAAGTTAGGAGCAAGCAGCCACTGGTCTGACCACTGGTTTTAACGCTTGTCCCAAACATTGTGTATTGAACAGCCTTATAGATGTGTACCCTCTCCATTCCCCATAGTCTCTACCTTCGTTTTGTTTCATAGCTGCCTGTCATCTCTGCCTTTTTGCCTTTGGAATTTTTTGGGTTTACCCCATGTTGGGGTAATGTGTAGACATAGAAAGGTTTGGAGAGGAGAGTGACGTCATCAGTTATGCTTATAGGAAAGTTCACTTTAGCCAAACAGTGCGAGGTTGATAGAGAAGGGTAGTGTCTGGGTAGCTAACCCTGTAAGAAAGTTAATAGCAGTATTTTCATTTTGTTTCATTGCTGTCTTCCTCAGAATAGTTCTGTATGTTAAAACATTTAAACAAAATGTAGAACAACTTAATCCAAATGTTTTTTGCTGTCAGTTAAAAGCTGATGCTTTGAAATAAGAACTCGGTCAATTACCATCTCACTATGCTTATCTTGGCATAGAACTTGGATGTGTGTATTGCAGTGGACTCTTAGCTTAGAAAATCTATCTTAGATATGCATGCATGCATACTCCATCTCTAAGTCATGTCCAACTCTTTGTGTTCCCGTAGACAGTAGCTCGCCAGGCTCCTCTGTCCATGGGATTTCCCAGGTGTGAATACTGGAGTAGGTTGCCATTTCCTTCTTCAGGGGATCTTCCCGACCCCAGGATCAAACTTGTATGTCCTGCATTGACAAGTGGGTTCTTTACTCTGAGCCATCAGGGAACCCAGTATTAGATATAGATATATCTATATAAATTGCAGCGAGTCAGACATGACTGAGTGACTGAACAACAACAACATATAAATCTTATCTGCATTGATATGTCTGTGGGGAAGATTTTCAGATAGCCCACAGACAGTAGAAATAACCCTAAATTTGCACTGAAGTACCAAACGTGTTTCTCTATGTACCACTTGTATCTGGGGGAAACTTGCTTTATTATCTTATCCTCTCCTACTGCACTGTCTGGGCACATTGTTGTCAAGTCGAGATCAGATACACCAGAGTTAGACCTTGTTCAAATCTTGTCTCTTTCTTCAACTTTGGGCCAGTTCATTAATCCACCTGAGTTTTTGTTTCATTTTAGATCATTGATAGATAGATGATTTTATGGATGTGATGAAACATACTAAAAATATATAGCTTTATCATCAAGACGAGGGTAGTAAACAAGAATAAGCCAATCTCCTAGTGTTTGAATGTTTTTCATCAGAAGGAATATTTAAGGGAAAACCACCAAAGGCTTCTTGAATGATGGAGAAGCCACACACAACATCCACATATAAACACCCAGGCACACAAGGACACATATGTGCGCATGAATACAAACTGATATAAGCACAAAGTGAATTTAGAAGGTTAATTGATGAACGGAGGAGTTTCCATTTTGTAGAATAAGAACAAACAGGACATCTGTAACGTAAGCATTCCACTTTTATACTAAAACAGAAAAGCAGAAAACAACCTCTTCTAATTTTTATGTCTTTGTGGACAAGATTGAGCAAACTGCAGAGTTGGTGAAGCACAGACCATTTGTTGCCAACAGGATTAAGCGTCCTAGAGGAAAGAGGCACAGATTATCCTTTCACCTGAAATTGCTCTTTCTCTCCATACGAGTAGGGAAAACAAAAACACACAACAGCAAGCACACACAATGAACAGAGACAGCATACTGCCGGCACTGATGACGCCTGGGGTGAAGGGAGTCCTTGCGAGTTGGCTTTTGTTTCTCCCTTAGTTAACGGCCTACTCAGAATGCACTGCGCTTCCTGGAACTTCATATTAAACATTTCATAGATCACAGAAGGAATTTTCAGACAGCATAATCTTTGCTGAGAGCCATTACCAAACATTTGTTCTTTCAATGACTCTTTGAAAACAAAGCTTCTTTGAGCGCTCTTGCACTGTGCCAGGCTTCACAGATTTTTGCATCATGGGAAGTGATATTTTGTGTTTGTGTGTGTGACCAGTGGCATGGTTGACTGGTCTCAGCAACCTGCTTAATCTGTGATGAAAATATGTGACTGAAAGAACAAAGAAATGAAGGAAAAAATGAGTTTAGCAACAATATGTTTGCATACAGGAAGAAGTTTTTCCCAACGCGTGTAACATTGGTCAGTCTCCTTTAATAAAGAAGATTTATTTTCAGGAAACCAGCTTTATGTGAATGATATCATAATATTTTATTTACCTGTATTTTGACATTTCAAGCTGGGTACTAGAAACTGAAGATTCTTCATACAGCAAACGTTTCTTGGATGATATGTCAGGCTCTGTTCTAGCATTGGGTATCCAGGGGTGTGTAAGAATAGGTCCTTGCTTTTAAGGGGATCCTACTTTTGTGGCAGAATTGTAGCAAATCCTGTAACTAGTCCTTATTGAATGACTACAATGTGCCAGATTTGGTTCTAGACTCTGGAGATAGTGGCAGGCATAGTCTTGCTCCCAGAATACACTATGACTATTAAGAGAAAGGGACAGTCGAGGGTGGGAAGCTCAAACAGAACTTACAGAGAATCAGTCCAGTGTATGGTGATAACCTGGGAACTCTGTGGTTCACTCTTTTTGCTCAAGTAAATTCCCTTTATGACTAAAATGTTACTTTTCCTCTGTTCTATATTATTAATTATCCATCTTCAGTCTTTAATTATAAGCATTTGCTTTATTGATTTTTTTAAAAAAGTTCATTCTGATTATTTCTAAAAGAAGTTACGAACAAATTCCATACAGCAAGCCATTTGACAAATTACTGAAAAAATATTTGAATAATATGACTATTTCATTTATCTTGTTATTGAAGGAGATTTTAGCCAATTTCTGCTTCCTATATGTTGAATCGATCATTCTTTTCAGCACCTGTTTGTAAAAGCTTGTTGATTTGATCTGTACTTGAATTAACTGTTTACATTTAATCTGCTGGATAGACAGTACTATGGATTACTCTATTTATGAGTAATAATTGAGTATAATAATTATTCTATGAGTAAATTGTTTTATTTTAATATATATTCTAAATTCTGCCTTTAGAAATTCATTTGCTTTTGCATACTCAACTTTATTCACTAACATTTGATAATAATGCATTATAAACTGGCAGGGCCATTTATTTACCAAGGCTTGCAATACTTATTTTGTAGTTTCCAGTTTTGAAATAATTAGGCAGTCCTGATGTACCATTCCCATCGCGTTTTCAGAACCAAGCTAGTTAATTAGCTTAAGTGGCTCTGTCAGCCCTGTTGACAGTCCAGGGCACATAGTGCGTGCTTGTCAGGCTGCTGAGAGGGAACGTCTAAGAATGCCATCCCCGTGGTCAGCTTGGTTCCCTTCCCACCCTGGAGGTGTGAGTGGGCTTTCTTTTTCATGGCATTAAAACAGAACCAGATAATGTGAACTGACACTTTTTCTTGTGATTAGCATGGGCCTTTTTGTTCAGTGTGGGTTGGTGGTTTTCCAGTTCTTTGCCTTGCTGAGGTTTCCCTGATCTTCATATCCTGTGTCCCACCTTTCCCGTGTGATGGTCTCTTAAGATTTTATTACATGTTTGTTTGGGATACCTTCAAGGCCATTGGAGTCATACCAGTGACGACTCTGAAGTATTGTTGTTTAAGTTGCTAAGTCGTGTCCAGCTCTTTTGAGACCCCATGGATTGTAACCAGCCAGGCTCCTCTGTCCATGGGATTTCCCAGGCGGGAATACTGAAGTGGGTTGTTATTTCCTTCTCCAGGGTCTCTTCCCGACCCAGGAATCAAAGCCATGTCTCCTGCATTAGCAGGCAGATTCTTTACTGCTGAGCTACCTGGGAAGCCTGGTGACACTGAGAGCCACTCACAGTCCATTTGTCCTGTGTTTGCCTTCTGGTTGACTGTGCATTTGGGTAGGTGGTCTTGTTCTGCCTCTTGTCCTTCCAGTGCCTTTCAGACATCCTTTGTGGGTGGGGTTTGAGGTGTTGCTGTTTTCCATTTTCATCAAACTTTATGTAAATTATGGAATTACTCCACAGCATACATTTAGTACAGTTTTACTGGCTTTAGAATCAAGCGCTTTGGCGGGGCGGTGGTGAATGAAGTGGAAATGGAGAGAACAGGAGAACAAGTAGGAAGAAACCCAGACTGGAGTTGGGCTGAGACGGAGCAGGAGAGCCGAGTGTTGGGGTGACTGTGAGCCAAACGCTGGGCAGCTGCTGACATGAGAGGCATGCAGAGAAGCAGCCTCTGTGTTGGGAGGATGGGCAAGAGGAGCGGAGTGGAATGTGGAGTCTGAGTTTCGATGTTCCTAGTTTATGTTGTTGAGACACCATTTGGAAATCCCCTGTGTGTGTGCTTAGTCGCTTCAGTCATGTGCAACTCTTTGCAACCCTGTAGCTTTGTAGACTGTAAGCTTGCCAGGTTCCTCTGTCCATGGGATTCTCCAGGCAAGAATATTGGAGTGGGTTGCCATGGCCTCCTCTAGGGGATCTTCCCAGCCCAGGGATTGAACCTGCCTCTCTTATGTCTCCTGCATTGGCAGGTGGGTTCTTCAGCACTAACAGAGTTTAAGTGAATAAAGGTATGTACTTGCTGGGATGTATGTTTGAGAGTCACATATTGAATACTTATTAGCTCCGGTGATGAGGCCTATATGAACATGCTCTCTGAGCCTAAATTTGCTCGTCCATAAAAGGGGCAAAATAGGATCTTTGTGAGAATTAAATGAGTTAATATGTGTAAAGTGCTTAACAGTATTTAGAACATAATAACTAACATTTAAATGCTAGTTATCATCACCATCACAATTCAAGATTTGTTTAGAAAGAGGTATGATTATAGAGTTGGCACTTGAACAGTGTGGGGCTTAGGGAAGCTGAGCCCCTGCACAGTCAAACATCTGTATAACTTCTGACACCCTCACGCATAAATAACTACTGATAACCTACTGTTCTCTGGAAGGCTTACCAATAACATAATAGTTGATTAACATGTTTTGTGTATGTATTAAACCCTGTATTTTTACAATAAAGTAAGCTAGAGGAAAGAAAACGTTTTAAGAAAATCATGTTCAGATGCTCAGGTGTATCGGACTCTGCGACCCAATGGACTGCAGCATGCCAGTCTTCCCTGTCCTTCACTATCTCCCTGAGTTTGTTCCAACTCATGTCCGTTGAGTTGGTGATGCCATCCCACCATCTCATCCTCTGTTACCCTCTTTTCCTGCCTTCAATCCTTCCCAGCATCAGGGTCTTTTCCAAAGAGTCAGCTCTTTGCATCAGGTGGCCAAAGTATTGGAGCTTCAGCATCAGTCCTTCCAGTGAATATCCAGGGTTGATTTTAGGAAGATGAAATACATTTATAGTACATATATGTACCTATGAAAAAAACCTGTAAGTGGACCTGTACAATCAAGCCCATGTTGTTTGTCAGCTGTGCATATTGTAGAGAAGAGGGATACCTGACTTGAGCACCTTAACTGCTTGGCCAGGGGTCACATAATTAGTAAGTGTCAAGAATTTGAACCAGGTCAAACTGTATTCTTAACTACACTTGTGTATCTCCTTCCTTTGTGAAGATAAGCTCTTCTGCAGAGGCTGTGTGGTGTAGAGAAAAGATAGAGGACAAAATACCTAACCTGCAGAAAGGCTACCCACTGCAGTATTCTTGGGCTTCCTTTGTGGATAAGCTGGTAAAGAATTTGCCTGCAGTGCAGGAGACCTAGGTTTGAATCCCTGGGTTGGGAAGATCCCCTGGAGAAGGGAAAGGCTACCCCCTTCAGTATTCTAGCCTGGAGAATTCCATGGACTGTATAGTCCATGGGGTCGCAAAGAGTGGAACACGACTGAGTGACTTTCACTTTCACATCATTCTAAGAGAGAAAACCTTACAGAAAGATGCAGATGAAGCTTGATATTTGAGAATTGCTGGGGAAGAATGAAAGGGGAAAAGGGAGAAGGTCTGAGTGGGACAAAGAGACTCCAGAGAGAACGAGAGAGTAGAGAAAGGTCATATAGTTTCTGCATTTAGGGACAAGAAAGCTTCAAAAAGCACCTGTTGGTTGACATTGTCAAATGCTGCCTGAGAAAAGGCAGTCTCAGTCACTGTTTGGTATTAACAGATTAAATTTATTTCCCTTTGGAGCTAAAATCAATTGACTAAAAATACAATAAGAAACAGAAGTATATGATCTAGTGATGTTGATGAATCAGCAAAAATTTGGAGTTAGATTTATTCTTTTGTTCATAAGTTTTATCAACAGAATATCCTAGAACCATGCAGTATCTGACATTTATCAGTTTAATTAAAGATCTCGTTGAACCACTCAGCTATCTTGTGCATCTGTGATGCTTCTCTGCAAATCCGAAATACAGTAGATACACTCCCATGAAAAGATGAACAATGTGCCAATGGTAACCTGGAAAAGCTTCCTTTTAATGCAATGATTAGTCTTATTCATACTAATTCTTGCCATTTTTTCTTAAATTCTTTGTGTCTGCCTTCTCTACAGTCAACAAATTATGAGCTGACTAGACCATATTTTGAGAGCAGCAGGTTATGAACTCTGCTGTTTAACTTGTCTGATGTCTATGAGGGTTTGGTAGGGCTGGAGCTTTGTTCACCACATATGAGCCCATTGCCTAGATTAATGCCCAGCACATAGTCCTTAATCAGTGTAATTTAAAGAAGGAGTGAGTGAAGCTTCATAGTCAGAACATTTACAAAAAATTTATCTGACACAATATAATGATATATGTTATTGGTGTGTTTCAAAATTAACCAAAAATAGAAAACAGACTATGTAAGTTACCAAAAAGCACAATCAGACTTTTATACAGTTGACATTGTGTATGCATGGGTGGTGGGCGGGAGAATGATAGAGCCCAACTCAGAACCGTGGGCAGGGTTAGGGCAGGGCTTGTAGACCCCCAGACCTGTGACCCAACCTGAGTGAGCTTCCTGGGCTTCCTTCTTGGCAGATTTTCAGACACCCTCCCTCAAGTATTATAATTTGGCATACTGTGACCATTCATTTCACTTAACAAGGGAATGACTTCTACCCTCTTTAATAAGATCTACACTTTATCTTAGTGAAAGGCCAAAATTAGATAAGAATTGGTGTAGTCTAGGGGTGAAGTTTCCAGTGAAGTTGATGAGTGCCCATAATATTTCTGGAGCCTATAATATTGATGCAGCAAAATATTTTGGAGAGTAAAAGATGCTTAATGCACATTTCATGTCCTGGGAAAGCTTATAGCTTTGAACTATTTTGAGATATAATTCAAATACCATAAAATCCACCATTTTAAAGTACAAGTTCACTGATTTTTCATGTATTCACAGGTTTATGCCAGCATCACCACTGATTCTGTAAGATTTTCATCAGCTTGGAAAGAAATCCCATACTGATTAGAAGTTACTCTCGTTCTCCCTCCTCCTCCCCCACCCTCCATCCCTGGGAACTACCAGTGACTTTCTATCTTTATGAATTTGCCTGTTCTGGATATTTCATATAAATGGAATCACACAGTGTGTGGTATTTTGCGACTGAAATTTTTCACTTAATGTTTTCAAATTTCATCAATATTGTAGCATCTTTCAGCACTTTCATTTTCATTGCTGAATAATATTCCATTGTATGGATATACCATTCCGCATTTTATTTATTCATTAGTTAATGGACATTTGGGTTGTTCCTGCTTTTTTTGACATTATAAATAATACTGCTTTGAATATTCATGTACATGTTTTGTGTGAACGTATGTTTTCACTTCTCTTGGTTATGTATCTAGGAGTGGAATTTCTGGGTCATATGGTAACCTTTGTTTAACTTTTTAAGGTTATATAGAATTTTAATATCTACAGAGTGCTTTATATTTTTATCACAGTGACTGAGAAAAGAAACTGAAGCTCTGAAAGATTAGCTGGGCCAGAGAAAAGCTTGCATCTGTCACAAACATACATTTAAAATGAGATTCATTGATGTATTGATTAATTTAGGGAAGAACTGAAACCTAAATATTGGTCAGGAAGGGTAAATAAAATGTGTGATATTCACATAGTGGAAGTCTGTTGCAGATAGATATGTGTGTAGAACAGTTATCTGCATAGCAGAAAATATGTGTATATATACACACACCTCATCAGAAATAGATTTAAAATCATAGAACATAATGCCTGGTGAAAAAATGGGTTGCAGAATGATAGATACAGTATAACATCATTTACGTAAGCTAAGAAAACCATGAAGAAGTGACATACATGGTTCCTCACATGCAGAAGTGTGAAAACGGATACACCAGTCTGTGTAGTGGCTGGTCTGCGTCTCTACTTCTGAGCTTTAGAATTCCTGCCGTTACTCTTTCCTATATATTTAACAAATTATTTCCATTACAAGACTGTCAGTTTCTTTATATAGGGGTCATATTTTCTTCACTGTTTTATTTCCGTTGTCTAGCACGATGTACCTAGCGCATGAACGTGAAAGCGTATTTTTGAATGGCTAAGCAAATGAGTATCAGGCCACTTAAAGTATTTTGGGAAGAAGGTAGGGTGGGACAGATTAGATTAGCCATTCTCCCTTTCTGCTTATTGTCTCTTCATACCTTCATATTCCCCCATAATATGAGGCCTGCAATTACAAGAGTAGTTCTGTGTGACATGACGTGCTAATAAAGCAGATGGTGTGTGCAAATAAGCAGGAGAAAAGACATCTTTGCTGCAGAAGTCATTGCTGTCTCCTTTAAAGTATGGAGTATTTTATGATATCTCAGTAGATTTTATCTTCATTGTCAAGGTAATGATTATGTATCCTATAAATCTTGATGGCTTTGTTGTATCAAGTGTCAAATTGCACAGCTTAGGTAGTTGTAGAAAGAAAGATGTCTATGATCAGATTTGGAAGGAGTATTACTAATAGTTTTGCCTTTCAGGAACATGTTGATTTCACCTCTTTGTGTTTATATGGAGGAAGAGAACTGTTTCCACTTAGGGTCTGTCCCTCCTTTCTCTTTACTATCTTCTCCCCACAGGAAAAAGAAGGGCACACTAAAGTTTGGAGCTTAACAACAATATGGTGAAGTTTCTGGTTTCCACATCTCTGTTCTGACTCTTTCCCCGAGTGTTTCGTGGCAGTAAAGATGCTCCTCTGCTCTCCCTGCTTCACAATAAGCAGAGCGAGCGGGTCAGCCCTGGCAGGACGCGTCTGGTCCTGTCTCAGCCTTCCTGGGTGGGTAAGCCAATTAAGGCTCTCTGTGAATCAGGTCATGAGGAAGGTCATAGGGAGCCTCATTTGTGACCCTCAGCCCAAGCTCTATTCTCCAGCACAGTCACCAGAACTGCAAGGGACTATAGGTGGCAGTGCTTGATCCCCATCTGTCTGTGCTTCTGCTCAGTTGATTAGAGCCAGGCGTGATGGTGACGTGAGCCACGCATTTCCTGTTACACTTCCCACCCCGTAATGGTGGTAGTCTTGATTTTCTCCATCCTTTGCAATGTTGAAACTTTTCTCTTCATACTTATGTCTCACAGAATCTTCAGCCAGCATCTTGGCATTGTAGGAATTTACTCAGCTATTCAGAAGCAATGTGACCTATTTGAACCCATAAAAGCAGTTAAAATCCTGAGGGATCCTGTCAGGGCACATTGATGATAGTTGCTTTTATATGTGGTGAAGCCTTTTACTTTTATTTGTGAAGGTACCAAAACAGTCTGTCTTCCTTCAAATAAATACCTACTCAGCACAGGAATATTTTACTTTATAAATGTAGCTGTTGTATTTAATTAAATCTAAGATGCCACTGATTAAAAAGATGCACTGTTTTATGTCTCACTAAAAATGATGCTGCCAATTAATTGTAAGATGCCATTGGTTAAACGATGCAACTCCACTCCACGGTATTACAATATGAAGAAAAGAGAAATATGGAACAAATAAATTAAGAAGGAGTGACTCTTCATTTGCAGAATATCTCAGTAGGAGCAGGTTGGTGTATTAACCACTGAATGGTGAGCTTAATGTCTACAGACTGAGGTTCTACTTTTGGCTACAGGAGAAAATGTATATAATTTTGCTTTGAAAAGGATAGAGATAATAGAGTTTGGAACAAGTCTGGCCTCTGCCCACCTCTCCAGCATCTTCTCATGACACTTAGTTTGACCTTCTTTTAATTTCTCAGGCCCCCCAGCCTTCTTTCCGCCCGTGTCCTTTGCATATGCTATTTTCTCGGCCGAAACCCTTTCTTGCTCCTTCCCTTGGTCACGTCCTACTAACTCTTCAAGTTCCCCCTTAAATATTACCTTCTCTGACTCTCCAGGCTAGGTTTGCCTGCTTTAATACGCTAAGGCAAGTATACCGAGTCTATGTACTAACTGCCCCTCACATTTCTTGGTAGTAACATTTGTCACGCTTGTAATGAAGTGTTTATACAGTTATTTTCTTGTTGCCTTTCAAGATAGTCTTGCTCATGCTCTGTTCGCGCTGCGTGTTCAGTGCCTGGCACGTATTCTGTGCCCAACTGAGATTTCTTGAGTAAATAAAGTGGCAGTGTCCGACGGTGACACACACTGCTGGGGGTGGCAAGTCAGAGTCTGAAGGTGTCCATTGTGTTTGGCAGGTAGAGTCACTGGGTATGTTAGAAGGCATAGTTTTAGTGGAAGAGTGGGGACAGGAGTGAGATTGCAGAATATGTTACAAAGGAAAGCAAGACTACTCTCTATAAACACTGGAACACTTGCACATAATTTCTCGACTTGATAATACCTTTCCTTACGTTTTACTAACTCAGTGAACACTGTCAGAATCCTCCAAATTACAGAAAGATAAAAAATAAATCCCAACACATGGTACTATGATTTCTTTTCTCAGCGGATAATGGATAGAATGGAATATTCACTTCAGTAAAGTAATCACGGGCAGGCAGTTCAGAGCATTCTGCTCCAGAAGAGCAAAGAGTAGCCCAGATGTTCTCTTCCCCTCTGCTTATCACTGAGCCAAAAGTACAGTCATCTCTTTTTTTTTTTCAGTACCACTGGCATCAAAAACTATGTACTCTTTCATCTCTGTGCTCAACAGAACTTGAAACAGAACCTTAGAAGACCAGCTCTTCACATAAGCATGAGGTAATTTGAAAAGCCTTATGTGGTGGAAGTGGCTTTGTGAAGACCCTAATTGTGAACGTCTCCCAGGCTGTGTTGCGGAAGGTGCAGTGGGCAGACCCCAGGCAGTGCTGCGTGCAGTCCTGGTGTGTTCCACCTGCGACAGTAGTGACGGTGACAAATGCTTGACCCTTGCGGTGAGTCACCTGTTCAAGCACTTTACATGCATTTACTCGTTTAGTCTTTGCAACAAATTCTATGAGGAAGCTGCCCTATTCCTTTTTTTCTTTTTAATCCATTAGGAAACTGATGCTCAGAGAGTAGCTTGCCCAGGAGGGCAGAACTGGTGTTTGAACTGAGGCCTTCTGGCTTCAGAATCCTTGTTCCCCAAGACTGTAATGTACCTCTGATGGTGCTGATTATACAGTCAGGACCTGGGATTGACTGCCATTCCCTGTTCTGCCTCCTTCCTCCTCCCCTTGTGCTGTTTACCTGACCCCTCTTCCCTTGGGGTGTGAGTGTCTAGAGAAGCCTCAGTGCAGACGCTTCCACCCTCCCACCCAGGCAGTTACTGTCTTGGAGTGTATCAGTTTCTCTGGACACTGTCATTGGCTCTGTATGACTCTTTTGCAGTGGGAGCTTTGTTGTGGGTTCAGTCAGTTTCTGAATGCCGGTCACAAATCCTAGTCAGCCTTCACCATGTTGATCATTTGAGAAAATATGTTCCTAGTTCTGATAACTGTTTTACATGCACACTTTTGGAAAACCTAATCTGTTTTTAAAGTTGATAACTACCTTGTGTATGCATTAAGTACTGAAGTTCCCAGTGTTCAAGAAATGCACTACACTATTAAAAAAGAATTAACAGCTTTCTCTAAAGAACAGAACTAAGCTCAGTGTGGTCTGGAATTAATCCCTGCCTAGAAGTTCCACAATCAAAAGGGAAAAATGTGGAAAAGCAAAGATAAATAAGTAAAATTGGAAAGTATGCAAAACCATTAGAGATGTGCCAGTGACTCAGAAGTAGATAAAACCGAGAAACTCGTCCCAGCCCCGGGTTGTGAATGTGCCGCCCCAGCACTGGGTGTCTGAAGTGTTTCCCTGACACTCAGACCTCCTGTCAGTGGTGCACGGGACAGCCTTCCTTAGTCGTTTGCAAAGAAAAGAATGCCCTGGAGGGAAAACAAAACAAAATGCTATTTAATATTCAATTTAGTATTCTTTAAATTTACAAGTGTCAGTAATAATATCATAGCTGGATCAACAGTATTGTCATATTAGCATTAAAATTTTCCCATTATTTTTTTGGTGTGGTGAATTCGAAAGTATTGTTTAACCTAAAGGATTTTTAAAGGTTAGATGAAATAGCATTTATTTTGCACAGCTTGATGGATTGCCAGCAGCAGGGAAGACTTTGCAGCTCAGATGTTTTCAACACCCTTCTGATCCTCTTTTTCCACGTTTCCTTCCTCATTAATTTTTCTTTCAGAGCCGTGACCATGTTACTGTATATAGAAGAGATGCCTAAGCAGTCAGGTGTTAATGGACTTCTCTGCATTTTATGTGTCTGTGTGTCTGCCTCATCATGTCTCTTAATAGCCTTGCTGATGTTTGGGGGAGGGGAAGGGGAGGTTTTGCTTAATTTTGTGATATACTTTGTATTGTACAATAAGCAGGATTATAATAAATTGCCATTTTAGAGAATCTGAATGTTATCTCATTGTATTCATTTTAATATAAAAAGAATATAGAAGAATTTACCACATCTCAGGAACAGTTATTTTTAAACATAGTACTTGGGATTGCCTTATTGCATTGTTGCTTAAGTGGTAATGCAAAGGAGAAAAGAGTAAAACCCTTTACTAATGATCTTTTTTTACAATGGATTTCCTTCTCTGAACTCCCACTTTTAGTTATTTCAATGTTAAATTTACTGTTTGTCACTAAATAATTGTGATGTTCACAATTACAAAGCTCTTAAAATTGCTTTTCATATTTGCTACTTATGATAGAAAACCTTTTGACCTAAATATTTTATGAATACTTAAAATTTCATATTATTGACTTTAGACATGTAGAGTTTAATTTTTAGTACTGAGCTACCATATGTAAACTGATTATATTACAAAATGAAATCAATCGAGAATGGACATGTTCTACTTTGCCTGAATGTCCAAAACTCAAGTACCTCTCTAGGCAATGAGGTGGCTTCCCATTAGTTCTTGGTTGGGACTGTATTCTTGTGGACTTGACAGGGGGTATTATACCAAAAGACAACTCCCATCCCCTAAGTTAAGGGTGATGTTTAGAGTAGTGTGAGTTTGTGAGAACTTGCTCTCAACCTCAAATAAATAGAGTGCTCCAGGAGCTCCATTTTTTATTTCCAATTTCTGGGCATTTGAGACTATTTTGGAAAGTGGGCAAAAGTTCTTCTTGTAAGTTGATTGAGTTGATAAGACCCTAGAGAAGTGGAATTATCCTGTAGAGTCTCAATACTACTTCCCTGCCTCCACAGAGCATCCCTAGTCTGTTATGATGAGCCTGAATAAAAACGAGATAGCTTAAGTTTTAGTTTAGATCTGCATTGGCTACTATAAGAAAAACATTTAAACTGAAACCTGATAAAGTTTTTAATAAAATTTTCAATCTGCTAAATGTACAAAATAAGAGATGTATAAAAAATGTCTGAGCATGGAAGAGACTTCTTGGAGATGTGGAGCATGGTTGCTGATGAGAAGAAATAAATAGCAGATTGCATGGTGCTCAAAGTCAAATAGTAAATCAGAAGACATAATATCTGGTTAACAACAGTAATGGGGATATAATTATATATACACACACACACACACACACACACACACATATATATCAGTATCTGTATTGGGATTTCTGAATTTCAAAATAAAGAGAAAATTCAAGTATCTAGTCAGAATATAACATGTTAACTTCAAGTGGAAGACAGACAGACCCAAGGACTCTGTACCCAGCTAATAGTATTACTTAAGTGGTTAAAGGGTGCATGTTGGCAGACATACTATTAGTCTATGAATCCTTTCAGAAAAAAATTAAGAAAATATTGAAGGCAGTGGCAAAATCTAGGGTGAAAAACCCACACAATATTATAGAAAAGAAACAATGGCTTGTATGCAACCAGTGGAACTTGAATCTGAATAATTGTTAGTTAATAGGTTGTGACGCTAAGTGCATTCATTGCACAGGAAACACTGTGGAACATAACCAGTTTTTATTTTCTTAATAACACTGGAGTGCTTTTCAAAACTCAAATACATTATTCCTTTCTATAGCTCTGAGTTCATATGCATTTCTGATTAATTGATTGAAAAATCTACTCTGGCAAGGCCTGGGACCAAAGGGAGGAAAGATAGTGATAAACTGGGTATATTTAAAAGTGGGCGAGGAGATGATATGACTGTGATAGACTGTCAGTTCTAGGGAAGAATACCAGAAACAACCTGATTTTCAGAAGTAATCATAAAAATAGATAGCACTTAATGAGTGTTGCAGGTCTTATTTTAAGTATTTTGTTATCTCATTTTACACTACATATTTTCAGGGATATTAATGGACAGGCCAATCTTATATATCTGCAGAGGTATAAAGAACATGCATATAAGGTACAAGACATAGATACCTTGATTTTAAAGTTTTTTTTTTTTTTTTTGTAGTATTTCCCCTTTGCTCTTTTTAAAAATTAAAAAAATTTTTTTAATTGAAGAATAATTGTTTACAGAATTGTATTGGTTTCTGCCAAACATCAACTTGAATCAGCCATAGTTGAAAAGTCTAGGGAGTAATCATAATAAAGAATTGAAGGGAGCGGCTGTAGGTACTGATGTAAAGAGAAAGTCCTATGCTGGCTGGTGAGAGCTCTCCTCCTTTCTATAAGAAAGTTTAAGCGCAAACGACACCAATACTTTACCTTTTTTACTGTGGCAGCGTAGTCGGCTTGGTTTATATCTGACGATAGAGAAGAGTAAAATTTTTATGGAGGAGCCAGAACCTGAGTTTCCTGCTTTAGGAAAGGAGAATACGTAGTTAATTTTCATGATCCCTATCAAAAGAACAATGAACTTTTGAACAAGTTAGTGAGCAAATGGAGTACAGAGCAAGGCTAATTGAATCTGCAACAGGGAGAATTTCTGGAGATAGTAGGTTTCTATGATTTCATAAGATGGGTGTTTGGGGACAATGAGAACATAAAAATAGTAAATTCAGGAGTGGAAACTCAATCGAAAAAGACCCTGAATTGTGTTTTAATCATGGAGTCAGTTGCTTTTTATACTTTTTTTGCTTTTGTTTTCCGTCCGTACAAAGAATCCTATACAATAGAAATATATTTCCAGGTGGTATTGTATTACAGAGTTCAGTGACGTAGATTGAATTTACTTTTGCTTTTGCTATCTGAGTGGATTAGGAAAATTCCTTTCAGGCAACCAGGGACCAGATGATCAGACAGACATCATATCATTTTCTTTGCTATGAAAATTATAATTCAACCTTGGGAAAATTTTCTAATGTTGTATTTTCTGTAAATAATACAAAGAGTAAAAATAAGTAAAATCATTACTCTGTTTCTCTCCCTTCATATTCTGAATAATAACTAATTTTTGGCAAATACATATTAATTTAATTTTAGGGATGTTATTTTTTAGTTTATTTTGATCAAAGATGTAAAAAGATCCATTATTTTATGCTCAAAGGTGTGCTAGCCAAGATAGCTTGCTATAGATATCTGGTATCTTTTTGTAAATAACTATGTTTAGAAAAGTCTTTTCTCTGAAATCATCTCCTTAAATACTTAAACCTAGTTAGATCACCCTCAAGTATAGGGATTTGTGAACCATGTAGGATATTTTAGGAATTCTTTCATACCGAAGCAAACAGGAGGCTTTAGTATTATTGTGGAAAGGAAAAAAATGGGAGATTTTGAGGTAGCTGTTTCATTTATGCATCAAAATTTATTTTTTCTTTTTGCTAATAGTCTGATAAGCAATTTTGTTTATCTAAGAATTTCTCTTCATAATTAATCAAACCCAAAATATTTAAGATAAATAGCAAAATATTTTTCATTATTTGAAATGGCTATGGCTGATTAAAACTATTTCTAGCAAAATTGACTATATGTTAATTAAGTCCCATCACTTCATGGGAAATAGATGGGGAAACAGTGGAAACAGTGTCAGACTATTTTTTGGGCTCCAGAATCACTGCAGATGGTGATTGCAGCCATGAAATTAAAAGACGCTTACTCCTTGGAAGGAAAGTTATGACCAACCTAGATAACATATTCAAAAGCAGAGACATTACTTGCCAACAAAGGTCCATCTAGTCAAGGCTATGGTTTTTCCAGTAGGCATGTATGGATATGAGAGTTGGACTGTGAAGAAAGCTGAGCACCGAAGAATTGATGGTTTGAACTGTGGTGTTGGAGAAGACTCTTGAGAGTCCCAGTCCATCCTAAAGGAGATCAGTCCTGGGTGTTCATTGGAAGGACTGATGCTGAGGCTGAAACTCCAGTACTTTGGCCACCTCATGCGAACAGTTGACTCATTGGATAAGACTCTGATGCTGGGAGGAATTGGGGGCAGGAGGAGAAGGGGACGACAGAGGATGAGATGGCTGGATGGCATCACCAACTCGATGGATGTGAGTCTGAGTGAACTCCAGGAGTTGGTGATGGACAGAGAGGCCTGGCGTGCTGCAATTCATGGGGTCACAAAGAGTCGGACACGACTGAGCAACTGAACTGAACTGAACTGAATGAATATTACATCCTCAATATGGAAAAAATATCAAAACCTTGAGGTCTTTGATTTTCCACTTGTCAGACGTAAAATTGTCAGCTTTTTTTGCAAGTGGTAGAAGAGCTGTAGGAACTACTGAACTAAAACATACCTTTTCTTTCTATGCATAAGCTGCTGCTGCTGAGTGATCTCGGGGAGGCAGGCCAGTGTTATTGTCCAGTGGCATTGACTTACACTTTTACAGAGAGCAAATTTATGGCCCTTATCTGGTGAAGACTTTATGAATGACTGGTATAAATCAAGCACTGAATGACTATTTTTCCCTTTGAGCATAAATCTATGATTTGGAGACTGATTTCTGAGTAACTTTTTTTGTAACCCATTTAAATGACCATTTTCAACCACTTTTCTATATTTTGGCATAAAACGAATAACTAAAATATAACTTAATACCAGTGATAGATTTATTTTTCTTCTGTTAAGGAGCTCCTGGAATTCACCTGGAACTCTTATACAACTCAGTAAATGACCTCAATTAATAGAGTGGTGGGAATCCAATGCCTGGGATTGACTGAAGCAACTATGTATGTCCACCTTTTAGGTGGGAGAGGGAAAATGAAGTATGTATTTATTTTTAAAGGTACAAATGATGAAATGTGCCATTCATTGAGGAAAACAAGTAGATAGGAAAAGCCCGTCATTTCTAGGACATTTGCAGAGTAAATAACTTCTGTCACAAGTCCTAGAAAAGTGAAAAAGTATTAGCCCACGATCTTCTGAACACTTTCCCAAGAGACTTTCCTTCAGGAGGATGTCTCTAAAAAGAAGATGGAAGATATGCAAGCTCACTTGGAAGGAAAAGCTAGAAATAGGTGACTTTAAAAATAGTTTCATGAACACTGTCCTTCTCCTCAGAAAAATTTTGATCTATAGATGGCATCCTGTAGGTAGAGGGGTTACATGAAATTGTCTTTTATTCTCAAATGGTCCTTTCTTTGTCTTCCTCTTGTTACATGTAGTTGTATGACTTAAACAGTTAATAACATGGAAAAAATAGTTGGTCAGGAGATAAGCAGTTGATCTTGGCTGTTTTAAAGGGACAGCAAGAGAGGGCTGTAAGTGAAGTGATGCAGCCCCTGGTGGAAAGAGGATGACCCCTTGGATGAGCAGGTTGAGGATGTGTTTGTTAGGAGGGTTGATTGAATCATTGTATAGAAGTAAAGCCCTTAGGACAGTCCTTGGCACGTGGCATTCAATCAATAGCAGCAACTGTTACCATGCAAAGCAAGGGCTGCCTGTACATTTTAATAATTTTGCAAGCAAAGAAACCAAATTTTGGAAAGATTAGGTAATTGTCTGAGGCCACATAGGTAAGAAGTGTCAGAAACCCATTAACAAAACGTTTTAATGTCTCCGGACATTAGTGTTGTAAGAACTCACAACCTGTCTGTTGATGCTTCTGTCTGAATACCCATGGAGCTCGAATTACTAGTGGATTGTTTTCAAAGACTCATCCGCCTATCTAATCATGTCTGTAGCCCTCTAGGGGACTCTCTGCTTAGCTGGGCTGACCATGTAATATTGCCAGGGCTTGCCTGAAAAATGAATTATTATACAATGATTGCACAAAGCTTCTGGAAGCTAGTGACACACTTGGCCTTCCAAGATTGTTTCTTGGAATGAATCAAAACTCCTTAGTCTTAGAATGAAGGTGGAACCACCCTGGAACAAATGAAAAATCCCAGAGAAGGAAAAGAACATCCCACTAATTGAGTGGGGAGAAGTGGGCTAACTCACTGCTTAGCAGTGAAGATGCCTGGTTACGCTGGGAGATGAGCAGGGTGGGAAGGGATGTTGAGTGACCCTGCCTTTAGTTTCCAGGATTCAGTGTAGTCTGTGCTCCATTCATTGGGCAGCTGATAGTTGGAGTCCACACTGAGTAGTTAAATCTGGGCGAGTCTGATTCTAATTTACAATCCAGCTTCCAAAATGGAGGAGATCCTATTCAGAATATCTTAAATTATTCAGGGTAGAGGAGAATTGTGATATGGAGATGGACTGTAGGATTAATACTAGGCCTGGAAAGATGAAGACCAAAAAAAAATTGATTAAAGAAAAAATCTGACATTATTTAGTGCCTCTAAGATGCCAGGCCTTGTGCATGACTTTTACTTATTAATTATGTAATTCTCATAAAAATCTTGTTAGGAGGCATTGCAGAGACAAGTAAGCTGAGACTCAAAAAAGTCAAGTAACTTAACTACTAGGGCTGCTGCTGCTGCTGCTGCTACGTCACTTCAGTCGTGTCCGACTCTGTGCGACCCCATAGACGGCAGCCCACCAGGCCCTGCTGTCCCTGGGATTCTCCAGGCAAGAACACTGGAGTGGGTTGCCATTTCCTTCTCCAATGCATGAAAGTGAAAAGTGAAAGTGAAGTCGCTCAGTCGTGTCCAACTGTAGCGACCCCATGGACTGCAGCCTTCCAGGCTCCTCCGTCCATGGGATTTTCTAGGCAAGAGTACTAGAGTGGGGTGCCATTGCCTTCTCCGAACTATTAGGGCTAGTAAGTGGTAAAGCTGAGATTTTCTTTTTAAACCCAGACCCATTTTAATATATCACATAGCTCTTAAATGAAAGATACCAGAGTAAAACATTAAAAGTAAGACATTTTGGGAGTGCATGTCTCATCTTCGATCTTGAACATTTTTGATCTTGTTGCAGGAACCCCAGAATTTATGTTTCTCTGGAAATAATGTTTGCACTTGTGATTTATTACCTGGGCCATACTGCAGAAACCTATTTTATGTGTTTATGGCTGTCTTTCTGTGTCTTGATATGTATATTGATTTCTTTATATATAGCTTTCTGTACTGTTGATCAATAAAATCCATATAATTATTATATAAGGGCTTCCCTGGTTGCTCAGTGGTATAGAATCTGCCTGCCAATGCAGGAGACCAGAGTTTGATCCCTGGGTCAAGAAGATCCCCTGGAGAAGGAAATGGCAACCCACTCCAGTGTTCTTGGCTGGCAAACCCCATGGACAGAAGAGCCTGATGGGTACAGTCTCCATGGGATCACAAAAGAGCCAGACATGACTTAGTGACTAAACACCAACAATTATTATATAAAATAATACATTTTGGGGTATATCTTAGGGGCCCTCGGGGCTCTGCTCCTCACCTGGAGGGCTGCCCTTCCTGGGAGCAGCACTGTGCAGGAACACGAGCACCAGTGGGTAAGTTGTCAGGGAGTTCCTCTGTGCCGGGTGGCAGCTGTCTCCATCTCTGTGTTCTCGAGAGAAGCGGCATGGCCAGTGCGTCACTTCTCGGGAATTCTAAATTTGAGAATAAACAGCACTTCCCTGATACATTCTTATGTGCCATTTTTCTTTCCATGTGAGCATTCTTAATGAATCGTTTCTGTGTATTGGAAGTGTGTCTTCATTAGTAATTAAATTCTTTTCATAGCAAGTAACAAAAACAGACTCTAGTCTACTAAAAAAAAACACTTGTTCTTTTTTTTTTTAGGAATTTATACTAAAATGAGTATTTATTTTTAAAAACCAAATGATATAAATATAAGACATGCAATACTGGGTCAACCCAATGGTCTAACTAGCCTGTGGTTTCAAAGTCTTGTAGTATTGCATTAATGTTGGCCTCTGAAGTTTTGGGATTCATTTCAAACTCCCTGGTGTCCTTTATTATTCAAATCTGGATTTACCATTCATAGATTCATATAAATATTTCCTGAACTTACTCATATCTTTAGGTTATATCAATTATGGAAATAATGAGTTCCCCAACAGCAAGGATTCTACACCCCATACATCATGAGACTATAAGCAGGGGTTCTACTACAGAGGAAGGAAGAAATGGGGTGAAAAATTCAACCTATTTTGGTTGTCCTCTTGGATACAACTGTTCACATCTCACTCACATGAAAAACTTATTCACTCCCATCCAATGACCACCCTCTCCCCTAAGCCTCACCTAATTATGGTATTTGTCAAAAGTCCAGGATCCTATGATTTGCATCAGTCCAGACTCCGCTACTCTCAACCCAGAGACCTATACACTGAATAGAAAATTATCTGTCTTCCACATACCTAAGGCAGGAAGCCTCTAGGATGACCCCAACGGCCCCTACCTCTTCGCATTCATGGCCTTGAGCTATCCTCTTCCTTTTAGTAACCTGCTTCTAACCAACAGAATATGGCAATGGTAAGGGGATGCCACGTTTGTGACGAGGTCACATAAAATAGTGACTTTCATCTTGCCAGCAGTGTCTTTCTCTTTTTTTTTTTTTGGTTTTATTTTATTTTTTTTTAATTTGATTTTATTTTTAAACTTTACAATATTGTATTAGTTTTGCCAAATATCGAAATGAATCCGCCACAGGTATACCCGTGTTCCCCATCCTGAACCCTCCTCCCTCCTCCCTCCCCTACCCTCCCTCTGGGTCGTCCCAGTGCACCAGCCCCAAGCATCCAGTACCGTGCATCGAACCTGGACTGGCAACTCGTTTCATACATGATATTATACATGTTTCAATGCTATTCTCCCAAATCTCCCCACCCTCTCCCTCTCCTACAGAGTCCATAAGACTGATTATACATCGGTGTCTCTTTTGCTGTCTTGTACACAGGGTTATTGTTACCATCTTTCTAAATTCCATATGTATGTGTTAGTATACTGTATTGGAAAAACACTTGTTCTAAAGCCTCAGTGGTATTTTCAGGTTGGGACTCGCAGAGTCCAGACTGGGCACTGGACTCTGTTAGACAGCGAGGAGCTTCTCTCCTTGTCTGACTCTTCTCTAGCTCATCTCTGTCTCTGCCTTTGCCCCTCTGGCTTTAAGGTCACTTGAAACAGCCTTTTCTTTGCTTGTTGACTTCCTTCTCTCTCTGTTCACTGGTTTGCCTTCAGCCTCTGAGCACAGAGTCCTATGTGGCTGCCTCCCTGCTCATGATTTTTTATCTCCTCAGTTTCTAGTGAGCAGATTCTAACCAGAATCTCTGAGACGTGACTCCAGAATCCCAGAGACAGAATGACCTGATGATTGGCCCACCCTAAGGTAGATACCACCACTGGTTAGGTATCCATATGATGTCCATGGTCTGGGGGGCAAGTCCTGCCCTCCCCAGTGCTGCTGGAAGTCGGTCTTCTGCTGGAACAGGAGCAGGGGGAGACTGGGAGGTGCCTGATAGTGGTGTGTTACTCACTAATTGGATTTGGCTTCTTTGCTTCTGGCTTTCTTGTATTTTACTCCTTTTAAACTAAGGAAGCAGTTATCACCACTCATTGTGTATTTTCAAATTAAAATTCACTTCCGAAGTATTCCCAGTAATAAAGGGCTCCCAGAGAACTGTGGTACAAGGAGGACCAGGAGCAGACTTACTCTGAAAACTGCAGAAGGTATTTTAAAGCAAACGCATCTCTCTTACTCACCAGGACCCCAATAGACTGCTGATTGTTTAGCTGCGTGATCTGAAGACACACGCGCTGGTTTGGCCTATGGGTTAGACTGTGCCTTTGGTCACATTCCTTGCTGCCTCACTGTGATGAGAAGTACCAAGGGTGAACGCCAATTGTCCTTACAAAAGCAGTCCATGAAGTGGTGAATGGAAGAATCAAACTTTTATGGTAATCTTTTATTGTAATCTATTTTCAGTTCTGTCAGAGAAGCAGCATGGCCCAGTGGACTAAGGAGAGGACCGGGAATTTGGAGCTCTGAGAGAGAATCTGTTTTGCAACTGACTAGCTTTGTGACCTTGATAAAAGCACATTAACCTTCGTCTACTTCCTCATGTGTAAAATGGGATCTACCTGATGGAATGATCAGAATATAGGTACATTCTGACTTAAGCAAACTAAATAATAAGAGAGATTTTATATGAATTGGGAGTGGGTATCAGAAGACTGTGGTTTGTAAGAAGATTCCTCCTAGAATTCATTTAAAATCCAACCTCTTCTCAGGCTTTTAAACTGTAGTTAATTGACAAAAGTTAAATTTATATATACAAGTTTAAAAAAATACACTTATTGGATACTGTGAGAAAAAAATTCGGTAGAATTATGATTTGATAACTCAGTAAATCCATGTGAAATACTAAAAAACAATGTTTTGCAGGCAGCAGTAAACAAAGACTATTTTGAGACCTTAGATTTCAGGGTGAATTTTTTCAGTATGAGAATGCCAGTAATGCCATTTCTGCCATATTTTTCTAACTTGTTGACATGGGCATCGTCATATTGGTCTTGGCGTCATGACACCGGTGCTGAGTCGACATTCACACTGGCAGCTTGTCATCCTGCTCCAGTCAGGAATGGCCTGTAGGCAGTTTCAGTTTATCTGCTGCTACTGGAATTTTGATGTAGCAGTGTTGAAGGTTCGATTTGTACTATGGCAGTCTTATGCCTACTTGTGAATTTATTCTCCAGAGGGCAAAGGACCCTAAAAGCTCACATATAAACAAACTCAAAGGATTAAAATAGGAGGAAGAAATAAATAGCAGTTTGTTATATATTTATATTGAATTTTGCATAGCAGTCTTAGTTATTTAAAAGTACATTTTGCCGGTTTTCACATAGAGAAACTCCTCAAGTCCAGAGACTGGGTGGCTAGAGACACAGCATCCAGATCTTATTAAGAACCCAGGTTTCCTAACTTCCCAGTCCAGACTGCTGTCTGAACTGTTGCAGAAGGGTGCTGGTGGACTGGGTTCTGAAACCAACCGATATGTGCTTTTGGGTTGTGTTTGAAGGAGATATTCCACTCCCTCCGTAGTGTAACCAAATTTGCTTATAACTCCCCAATAAAATTGTTTTTCTCCATCTGAAAGAGACTCTCCCAAACCAGTCTGAGGATGAATGCTGCTCTGCCATCTTTTCCAGAAAGGGCTTTGTGGCTGAGCCTCATTGTTGCATGGGTTCACAGCGTGTTATTGCTAACTTGTAAATATTCATTTACAGGAAAGAGTGACTAAAATCTTGGCATTCTTTTATACTGCTGAGAAAAAGCTAGGTTTTCTGTTTCTTTTAGAGGAAGGTTTTCCCAAAGTTTCGTCTTGGTTGCAAAACATACCCCCAGAGATTCCAATCAACATAACTCATGCTGACCAGCTGACTCCAAGTATGACAGCGCAGTGTTCAGCAAGTCCAAATGAAACCGGGTGGAGGCCAGAGAATGTGTCTGCTTTTGCCTGAATTATCTGGTTCTCTAACTTTGGTTCTTGATTTCAGCTGGCCTCAAATGAATATTAACCCAGAGACAAATTTTGTAGCCTTTCATGATACTACAAACATTCTGCCATTGCAGTTACTGGTTTATAGTTGGTTGCAATGCTTGATTTAGTGCAGCACTTGAAATGCTTGGTTTAGTCATTTTGATATGTGGGAGGAAGATTTAGTTGGATTAGATTTCTGTTATTTCTTTTCTCTTGAGAAAGATAAGGCAGGTTCTCAGATTATTGTATTTGATTAATAAACTCCCCTCTCCCAGGTATCCCAACACCATCTCTGTCTCTGTTACTATCTCTGTCTTCAGTTTTATCTCCATCTCTTCTTTTTCTCTCTTCTTCCCTATTTCTTCTCCCTTTAGGTGTATATTAAACAGGAAAAAAGTTCCAGCACAATGACTGAGCGATTGCAACATTAAAGACTGCTTGGCCAAGAACCTATTAATCTTTGTATGAAAGCCTTTAGGGACCAACATCAAATACAAACATGTTAGAAGTCTTTTTGCTGTTCTAGCTCAACTGACCCAGAAAAAATTTAAGAGCAATAGTCACTGCGTAGCAGAAAAAAGATACAATTGTAAATTTGAAAAGCTCTCATCTTTAACGTGGCTCTTATGTATCACAAGCTTGACAACCTTATAGATTCCATGCATGCTGCAGCTGACTTCCAAAAAATCTGTTTTAAACACAATTTTGCATCGAAGTTTTCTGTGTATTTAGTGATTTACTTTCCCTTTTTCACTTTCATGCATGGGAGAAGGAAATGGCAACCCACACCAGTATTCTTGCCTGGAGAATCCCAGGGACAGGGGAGCCTGGTGGGCTGCCATCTATGGGGTCTCACAGAGTCGGACACGACGGAAGCGACTTAGCAGCAGCAGCAGTGATTTATTAATAATTTTAATTTTTGTTAAATAGCTTACTTTGCATGTAAATACTACAATGTATTAAGGAAGTGTTGAGAATTGTTACCCCACATAAGTGTCAGTTTAAAGCAATGCTCTTTTTAAGCAGTCAACTGAAGAAAGGAATGATAACAGAAAAGAGGCAAAAAGCATAGATGTGGGTCCATCTGACAGCCTGTTTTTGCTGATAACTTTGGCCTGTTTTGTGGTGGATTTGTTTTCATTTCTTTGAAGACTTAGACTTAGAGATCATGCCTGGAGTGCTGCTCACCTTACCTGGGGAGAGCCAGCGTGATGGAGAGAAGACTAGGAGGTCTTGTTTCCAAAGGCTGTTTTAATGAAGAGTGTGTTAATTTGATTCTTCTTTCATCAGGATCTGTAAGAGAGTTTGTACTTTGTTCCCTTTGATTTTAGTGTGTGAAGTGGAGTTTTTACTCAAGTCCTCTCTTGAGTAAAAGTTTTGTTGAGAATGAGTGTTCTAGCCATGCCCCCTCGCACTTTCCTTGAGGAAGTTTGCTTCGCCACAAGAGATGCCGGGTTCTCTTGGAGAGCATGGTGTGCTGTAGCTGGAGCTGCCAGGTGTGGAAGATCACGTTTCCCCATTTTAACTCTCACAACAACTAAAGTACTTCCATTTCATAGATACTCATTAGCTCATCCTAGGTCAGTTTTCCAGCTAAGTGACCAAGCTGGGAGTCTATCCTGAGTCAGCTGACCCAACACAGATGGTCCTAATTGCTTCCCTAGATTGCTTCCCCATGAGGTGCGGCTTGCTACCATCACCAACCCTAACTGCCTGCCTTGGGGGTTCTGCGTTGCGACCCCTGGTGGGCAGTCGTGCTGGCAGCAGAGTGGGTTGGAATCAAGCATATTTTGCTTCCATGTTGACCCCCAGTAAACTCAGACACAGGTCAGAATTGACCCACTTCATAGCACTGTTTATGTTTTCTTGTTTCATAGGTGATTTTCCTGGAGGAAAGATGGGCTAAAATTCTAGAGCAATTTTTGAAGACTTTCTCTAATTGTTAAGTTTCTATCTGGATCCCACTAATAAGAAATGAAGTTGTATCACAAAGAATAAACTTCCAAATTACATAATTCTTATTCTGATCAGTTAATTGCCATCTATTTGGCTTCACAAAAAATAACGATTTCTAACTTATAGTTTAGTTTTGTGATTCTTAATAATACAAAGAGACTTTTGTTAAAATATTACTGATATAAATATTTTCTTTTTCTCACTATTTTATGGAAGACAATGACTGGCAGAAAAGCAAACTGTGTAATTTCCAGACCCACATGTTTTGACATGTGACTTACTTAAGGGGGCTGCTGTTCAAAGAGGGAAGTGAAGGTAATTGATCTCTATGCTATTTTACTACCCCAACTCTTGATTGTCTTCTGTGGGGGTCTTCTGACTTTACTCTGTTTGTTCCCTCCCCTCCCTTAACCTCCCTTCTGTCTGTGGTCACTGTCTGGGGACCTCATCCTTTCTCATGGATTTATGGTGATTACTCCCACACTTAGATTACTAGGCTCTCTCCTCTATATTTACTTGTTAGCCACAAGATTGTATAATGAAACTGATGCAGCTTTCTCTCCACTAGAAATATTAAAAAAGGCAGGACTGGTGCTCTTGACTAAATGTTAGCTTTGGAAATTAGGCCTAAATTATGTTTTAGGTTGTAAATGAGTGTAGCATGATGTGGCTTGCATCCTAAAGTTATTTTAAAGAGTTAGTTCCATAATGGTTCCAAACAATTACATCATTTTATTTTCTATATAATATGGATTTTAATTGTGACACTAATGAGTATGAGCATACTTTGCATTCACTCACATAAAGCAATTTGATGAGTTAAAGTGAGGTGACATTTGATGGATTCAGTGGGACTTTAGATCAATTTGCATTTCAGTGGTATTTTATGGCTGACTTCAGAAAACTTATTTTAAATAGGATTTCTTGGTAAGTTAAAGAATTTAGGGGGATGATTATAAAATAATTGATTAAAAAATGTGCAGTGTTAGTTTTCATTGAACTTAAGCTTGTATGAGTTAAATTTAAAACCTAATTCAATATTTTTTAGGTTTTATATTTTCCTGAACCTCTTTTGAAGTATTAATTTTGTCATGCTTGTCACTCTAATCTAATGATGATTTGATGTTTGCAAACTGAATACATTTGTATGCAAGGAGTTCTGCTGTGTTTTTAATCAATGAAGATTAAAATTTGGCAACTATAATAAAAATTGAAAAATTTTAAATAGAAAATGAAAATAATGATTATACTTTAGAAACTACTTTTATTAATGTTCTTGTCTATGAATCATGTAATATCTTTCTCATCTTTCTATTTTGTAACATTTAGAAGGTGATTGAACCTTAAAAGAAGTAATTACTACTAAATTGTGAAGAGTGTGTTAATTAGAACAGAATATTTAAATTAGAACAGAATCCTTGTGCTCACATTCTTCCGCATTTCCCTGAAACATTTGATCTAGAGTTGCAAATGAAAACCAGAAGAATGCTGGACTACTTTAAAAACTCATCTGCCCTCCCCAGGAACTTGCACAGACAATAGAATGTTCTCTAATGAAAGTATATCTTTACTTCTTTATTACTTATTGATAAAAAATGTAGGGCTTAAAATACCTAATAGATCAGTCACATGAAAAGTAAGATTCATGGGTTAGATATCCAGAGGGCAGCAGTTACTGTTCATAGTCCAGGAGAGCCCGGTATAGTTTAACATTGCTTTTCTTTCCCAAAGATCTCTTGACACTAAAAGACAATTAATGCAATCCTTAAAAGATGCATGCAGGACGCTTTATTGTAGCTCTTCACCTTTGCTGATCAGTGCCCTTCAAGGGGAAAGGAGAGCTTCCAATCAAAAACAGACCTAAAAACTGAGCTGACTGAGTAGTAATAAATGAGTCTTAAAAAAAAAGAACTAACATTGTTATTTCCCAATATTGAGAGGCCACCTCTCAATAAAAGATGAATGTGACTATTTCCAAGGCTGAAATTTGACTTTTTAAAAATGATGATTTAGCATGATAACACAAATGTTTAATAGTATATGAAAGGCAAAACTTAAAAAAAATCATATGGAAATTTATGACACCTGTAACTCCTATCAGATGTCAGCAGTTAAAATCAGGTATGATTAAGCAGAATAAAAGCTTATTCACATAGCTTTGTAGAAGCTTTGATTGAATAGAAGCTTCATCTTTTGTAGTACTGTAACTTACTAGTGAAGAAACCACATAGTTGATACCCCGGAAAGAGATAATGTGTTGATAATTGAGAATACCCCTTATATGTGTGAGAGAGACTTGACAGCATCTTTATCACTATCTCATTTGATCCTCTCAATTCTGAGACATTGTTAGAGCAGGTGGGATTATTTTACATTTTACAGATGAAGAAATAGAATAATTGTTATCCAAGGCTACATGGTTAACATTTGTAACTAAGCTCCAGACCTTTCAAAACTCTCCTTCTCCCCACAGTGCTTTTAAGGTGCTGTGTTGTATAGTCCTTTGATTCCTTTGACTTTATGTGTCATATTTAACACTAAGCCAAAAATTTGCTACTAAGATCTACATGACATTGCTATTTCATATTCTCAATATAACTTCTGCTTATAACATGTAACGAAGATTATCCTTTTATAGTTATGTTGTCTTCCAGCTAAATTTGACGCCTCCATTTACAGACTAGGATGAGCCCCATATTCTGAGTCACTCCTTTCTTTAGCCATAGCCTATTCCAGACCCTCGGGAAGAGAGCAGCCTCATCAGCGTGTGTGTTTCCTGTTGCTGCTGAGTGTGTCTGCGCTGCCTGTGCCATCTGTACAGTGCACTCAGCTACAGAGACAGCACCAGCCTCCTGAACTGTCTGTTGGGAAGGCTGCTAGCCCGTGCATTCCTGCCACTGGTGGCGTGCGAGAAAGTTGGTTTAGCACTGGTCAAGACTGGCTCTGGCACAGCCGATGTCTGGGTCCCACTCCTGCTGCCGCTTGGTCGGTATGGGGCCTCTCATCTTCACTGCCATCGCTCATCTTTGATTCTTTGTTTTCCTATTCAAGTTCTTAATCTTTCTTGCTGTAGAACCTTCACTCACTTTGGACAGCCCTCATACTCAGTTCTAAAAAAGTTTATTCTTCACTAATTCCCTCATTGGCAGTGATCCTGTTGTTGTTTTTTTTTTGAATGTGTAGTTCACAGAAGTCTTCAGTTGAGCCTCAGCTGGTTACATACAACATAGTGAACTCACTTTTTTCAAAAGATGAATAATGTTAAATTTCCCCTGAGTAAACATTCCGTGCATTTGTTTACATGCCACTTTCTTGCTAAAAACCGATAAACTGTTTCTCAGGCCATGATTATACATGAGGAGCATGCAAGCTCTGGGTCCAGCTGTTTCACTGGAGACCATTATTGCACTCCTTACAAAACTGTGGCGAAATAGTCATGAAAAATATTAACTTGTTTGGAGGTGTGGTCAACCTTTCCCAGGACTGACTCAATGGACAGCAGTCAGCTCTGTGCCAAGATACGGAAGTGGAATCAAAAATTCCACATGTTAATACTAGTCCTGATAATGTATAGGAATGATACTGGGAGTCAGTGTTGCTAGGAATGTCCTGTATTGGCTTAGCTAATACTTTCCACTGGGTTTTCAAAAAAATGTTTCTCCTACTTTTTAACTTGTTTCTTAATCCAATACACTTTTGGATGAACTATCAGACTTTGCTTTATAGAACAGAAAAAAATTTTTTGTTCATGCATTTCTTGGTTTTATTACCATGTTGTAAATGTATCAGTTTTGTGAGAAGACTGTCAGAATGGCCAGCTCAGCCCTGACTACACACCGAAGAACTCATCCCCACCAAAAGGCCCTTTTATTGTGCCTGAAGCATCTAGGTGAATCAGAATGGGACATGAATGAAAATAACTCCTAAACCTATCATGGACTTCCTAGGTGGCTCAGACCTAAAGAACTCGCCTGCAATGCAGGAGACCAGAGTTTGATCCTTGGGTGGGAAAGATCCCCTGAAGAAGGAAATGGCAACCCACTCCAGTATACTTGCCTGGAGAATCCCCATGGACAGAAGAGCCTGGCGGGCTACAGTCCATGGGGTCGCAAAGAGTCGGACACAACTGAAGTGACTTAGCAAACCTATACTGTACATTTTTTAAAGTTACAGCTCTATTGAGGTGTAACTGACATACAACAAGCTGGAAATCTTTAAGGTATACAATTTAGTAAATTTTGATGTGTATATATCATGAAATCATCACCACAGTCAAGGTAGTGAACACATATATTCCTCCCCTCAGGTTCCCTTGAGCAGAGTGGTAATTCCTCAAGCAGGGTCTTTGTACATGCCTCCCTCATCAGTCACTGAATCTGCTTTTAGTCAGTGTAGATTAGTTTGCATTTTGTAGAGTTTTATTTAAAATGAAAGCATGCAATATGTCGTCTTTTTGTCTGGCCTGATTGTTTTGAGATTCGTCTGTCTTGTGTGTATCAATTGTTCATTGTTCATTTTTGCTGCCGTGTAAATATTATATTGTGTGGATGGGCCACAATTAGTTTATCAGTTCATCTGTTGATGCATATTTGGGTTATTTTGAAGTTTTGTCTATTACAAATAAAGCTGGTATGAACATTTTTGCTAAGTGTTTATCTGGACTTAGGTTTACATTTTTCTTGGGCAGAACATAGGAAGAGGGTAGTGGGGTCATATGGTAAGTATACTTTTTAAGGACACTGTTTCCAAAATGGTTATTCCATGTCTGGTTTCTTCACATTCATGCCAACACTTGGTGTGGTCTTCTTTTTTTTTTTATCTTTTATTTATTTTTTTTTTAGTTTAATTTTAGTTTATTTTTAAACTTTACAATATTGTATTAGTTTTGCCAAACATCGAAATGAATCCGCCACAGGTATACATGTGCTCCCCATCCTGAACCCTCCTCCCTCCTCCCTCCCCATACCATCCCTCTGGGTCGTCCCAGTGGTGTGGTCTTCTTAGTTTTGGCAACTCTAATAAACATGTAGAAGTATCTCATTATGGTCTTAATTTGAATTTCCCTAATGACTAGTGATTTTGATCATCTTTTCATGTGCTTATTTGTCATCCATATATCTTCTTTGGTGAAGTATCTTCAAATCCTTCATCCAGTTGAAATTAGGTTGTTTGTTGAATTTTGGAAGTTCTTTATTTTGAAAGCAAGAATATCAGGTATGTGCTTTGCAGAAATTTTCTTCTTGTCTGTGACTCACTTTTACTTGTTCTTAATAATTTCTTTTGAGGAATAGTTTTCAAGTTTGATGTGGTCAAGTTTTCCAGTTTGTCTTTTTTGTGCTTTTGGTATCATATCTAAGAAACCTTTGTCTAATCCAAGATCACAAATGTTTACTCCTATGTTTTATTTTAGAATTTTTTTAGTTTTTAGTTTATGCTCCATTAGGAACTATTTTTTATATATGGTGTGAGGGATGGATCTTAGTCATTTCCTTCTTTCTTTTTGGTAAATGGGTCTCTTATTATTCTAGTACCATTTGCTGAAAAGGCTCATTTTTTCCCTCCACTGAATTGCCTTTGTACTTTCTGGAAATCTTTTGTCCGTGTGTGTATGAGTTTGTTTTTGTTTTGTTCCATTGATCTACTTCTCTCTCTTTATACCAGTAGAATAAGGTTTGATTACAGTAGTTTTATAATAATTCTTGAAGTTAGGTAGCATTAGCCTTCTGTCTTTGCTCTTCTTTTGTTCTCCTTTTTCAGAGTTGTTTTGGCTGTCCTGTATAAATTTTGGGACCAGCTTGTCATTTTCTGACAAAAGGTCCGCTAAGATTTTGATTGAGATTACAATCTAATATATAGATCATTTTGGGAAGAACTGAGTCTTAATGAATATTGAGTCTTTCAAACCATGGACAGGGTGTCTGGATCTCTGAAAATTTAAAATGAGTATCTGGGTTCAAAATGTAAACCACTCAGGAATCAAGAACAAAGCAAAAGAAATACCTCAGGTGCCTCACAGATTAACAAGTACACTGGAACACTGGTCTTTTTATCCCCTCAGTTTTGTGCTGTAATTGACATATAGTGCTATATATGTCTGGGGCTTCTCAGTGGTAAAGAATCTACCTGCCAGTGCAGAAACTCCCGTTCAGTCCCTGGGTCGGGAAGATCCCCTGGAGGAGGAAATGGGAACCCATTCTAGTATTACTGCCTAGAGAATCCCATGGACAGATGATCCTGGCAGGTGACAGTCCGTGGGATTGCAAAGAGCCAGACACAACTGAGAGACTGAGCAGGAACATGCTTTGTATAAGTTCAAGGTTACAGTATAATGGCTGACTTACATACATCATAAAATGATTATCACAATAAGCTTAGTGAATATCACCACATATAGATACAAAATTTAAAAAGCAGAAAAATACCTTTTTCTTGGTGATGAGAACTGAGGATTTTCTTTTCTGTGTAACACATAGCGGCATTGGTTATATTTATCATGCTCTACGTTGTATATCCCTAGTGCTTATTTATCTCGTGACTGGACGTTCATGCATTTTGACTGCCTTCATCTAATTCCTCCCTCCTGCAATGCCACCCCTCCCCAGCCTCTGGTAACCACAGGTCTGATCTCCTTTTCTATGAGTTTGTTTGTTTGCAAAGTATAATTGACCTACCTCACTGTGTCAGTTCCTGGTGCATAACATAGTGGTTTGATATTTCTATACATTTATTAGTCTAGTTACCATCTGTCACCATAGAAGATATTACATCTAATTAAACTATCTTCCCCACACTGTACATTTCATACCCATGACTCATTTACTTTATAACTGGAAGTTTGTATTTTTTTGTTTTGAAGTTTGTACTTTTTAATCTCCCTCTCTTCTGGCAACCACCTGTTTGTTCTCTGTGCCTGTGACTCTTTCTGTCTCATGTTTGTTTATTTGTTTTGTTTTTTAGATTTCTCATATACATGGAGTTATATAGTAGTAGTCTTTCTTTGATGTATTTCACTCACATAATGCCCTCTAGATCCATCTGTGTTGTCACACATGGCAAGCTTTTGTTCTTTTTTGTGGCTGAGTAGTAGTCTATTCATTATCCATTCATCTATTGATGGGCATCTAGGTTGCTCCCATGTCTCAGCTATTTTAAATAATGCAGTGGACATGAGAGTGCAGATATCTTTTCAAATTAGTGTTTTCATCTTCTTTGGATAATCGCCAGGAATGGAATTGCTGGATCACATGGTTCTGTTTTTAATTGTTTGAGAAATCTGCACCTTCTTTTACACAGTGCGTGCACCAGTTCACTCATGTTTCCGTTCCCATCGACAGTGCATGAGAGTTCCCATTTTCTGCATCCTCACCAGTACTTGTTGTTTGTTGTCTGCTCTGACAGGTGTGAGGTAGTACCTCATTGTGGTTTTGATTTGCATATTAATTGGCTGTTTAGTTCTTGATCAGTTCCCCACAAAATTTTCATTTAACGTGGAATGTCTAAATGTTAGATGTCTCACTCAATAGAAACCTCAAGCCCTCCACAGGCATCTTTGTCCCAAGATGCCAGTCAGTCATAAACAGGTGTACTCACCTTGTCTGCTGATACCACACTGGGTGGTGAACATTTTGGATGAAAATAAGAGGTGTTCAAGCTAGAGATCCAAGAATATTCAGATCCTCCCTTGATCAGCTAACTCTTGGTTGGAATTTCCTGCCGGAAAGGCAAAGGAATACATGCAACCAAGATGAGACCATTATCAATAAGAGCAGCATAATTCTGGTTATGAAGGGAAGAAGTCAGATATCACAGGTATCCAGATAACCACGCCTTTTATAGAATTATAGCCTTTCATGTTGCAGCTTCATATTTTTCTGAAGGAGTGTTGACATAGTATGAGACCAGGCTGTGACACAGACAGCAGGATTGCTTATCGCTGCCAGAGCTTGGACCCACCAGCCCTGTGTAGTCAGTTATGTGAAGACAACAAATAGAATGGTGAGGGTCATTGCAGACAAACCACCAGTCCTTCAAAGCAAGTCAGAACTCTCTGTCACTGACAATGTGCCTGTGCTGTTCTCTTATGTGGAAAATACAACCTTATGAGCTAGGATCGTGTTGTGGTTGAGGATGTGAAATTAGCCTACATGGATTCAGATTACCATTCTGCCTTTGCACATGTGGTGAGTCCATTTCTGTATGCCTCTTTTCTTTAAAGGGTACAGAAAATTGTAATCATAGCACAGAAATATTAAAAATGAACACTTGGGTTTGGTGTGCTTGGTACATTTTGTGTTTTTAGCATAACGCATTTTTAATCTTTCGTTTTGTATATTCTTGTTGCCCCTGACTACCTGTGAGAGTGTGAACTGTGTGTTCAGTGAACGACTTTTGCTTTACTTTGTGTAAATTATTTGTTCTACTCACCCCATCTCACCTCTTGCATTCCCTCTTACTTTTTTGATCTTTTCTTTTCACCTCAGTCAGCCTTCTCTTTTACTTCAAAACTAATTTCTTCCAAGAAGCCTGCCCTCACACACCACAAATAACTTATAGATTAGAGGAGGGATGGGAAATATCTTTACTTCCACAACCTCAGAAACAATCTCTCCATATCCAACCTGCAAAAATAAAAAGCCAAATGATTTTCCTATCCCAGAGCAAAGAGAAAAGTTTTAGCATTCTATCCTGAAACTTAGATTTCAAAATATTTTGTGTCCTATTAGTGCTGAGAGTATTTAATAAGCATTGATAAAAAAAAATTAACCATTTTCTGCCAATTAACTATTTATTTTATTTAGCTTATTTCTGACAATTTTAGAATGGGAATAAGACAAAACTACTAAACAGAGGTAATAGTAGCTTGAAAACCCTTTATGTCACATGTATTAAATTTGAAATATTGAAATGCTAGAATCCAAATTCAGAAGTAATTAACCAAAATAGTTGACAGATGTCAGCCATGCTAATAAAATTTGTATACCCTGAATATTTTCCAGCTTGTAATTAACTGCACAGATGATGTGATCTGATTTTGTCACTAACTGCTTATTAATGAAGGAGATAATGACTAGTTACAAAATCCATAGTACCAGCTGAATACCAAGTTTAAACATTCCCCATCAGCTGGCACCAGTAGGAGTCATACAACCTTGATATTAGTTTGATTTGTGCTTACTTTCTTCATCTGTGATTGCCAGGGGGAAACTGAATTTGCTAACTTCAGCTTTAAGTGACCTTGAAGATAGTAAATCTATTTTTATTTTTTAGTCAGCAAGCATAATGGCTTTTATTTTTACATTTTTTTATTAAAATTTAATGTTGTCAGGCTAGTGATATCACCAGTGAAAGTTTAAAAAGTGCAAACGGACAATGTCAAGTTCAGTTAAAGCCAAGCAGAACATAATCTGCTAGTATGACTTGAAGATCTGAATGTAGGATACTATTAACATAAATAGTTCAGTCACAAAAGAGCATTGTTCATTATTTTCATATAATGTGACATTTACTTTAATATAGAAGAGAAACACTCTTCAGATGGTGAGTGAATGTCTAAGCATAGACAAGAGATTGTATTAGGTGTTTGACTTCTGATCATGCACTACTCGTGATCATGAGCCCTCACTCCTGTCTTTCATCTCTTGTCAACCAGCACTGTTGAGTGCTCACTGTATGCCAGACCCTACGCCAGTGTTGAAGATAGAGTAGTGAGCCAAGGATTCGGTAATCTCTGAGTAGCTTATACCCTAGAGTGGGGTGGACAGATAGTCACTCCAGAGAGTCTAACGGTGGTGTTGTGAAGGCAGGAGCATTTCATTGTCACTGATGCTGGAGGTCAAGAAAGGCTCTCTTAAGAATGGATTGCTTAAATTCCAAGCCAAAGTTGACTAGGTGGAAAGGGAGAAAGAGTGTGCAGGAGACGGACGGGCTCAACGCAGGGTCCCTGTGGCGGGAGAGAACAGCCACTGAGTGGACAGGGTCTAGGAAGCCAGTTTCAGGAGATGTGTCCTATGCTGTATTGTAAAGGGAATCCACAGGAGGGCTTAAGAAAAAGAGGGACCATGATTAAACTTCAGTTTTGACTTAAAAAAAAACAAAACTACCAAAAGTCTATGACTGCAGTTGGACAATGGATTGCAGTGAGCTAAAGTAAGTGTGGACCAGAGCAGTGAGGGAGCACCTAGAGTTGTTTTGCCAGAGCGTGGAGCCTGACAGGAAGTGGAAGGGCTCAGGAGATGCCATGGAGCAGCCTTCCATCCCTGTCCTGTCTCTAATAGACCTCTGTAGCCCTTTGCACCGCTGCAGAAACCTTCACCCAGCACTGCTGTTCTCTTGTGTGCTTTTTCCCTGGAAAGGACAAATTAGTCTAGTTCTGTCCTTATTTATAAGACAGATGATTGATACCTCCTGAGCCCAGGCCCCAGCTCTTTGCTCTCTTCCTTGGGTGGTCTCTCTCTCTCTCTCTCTCTCTCCAGTAGAGTGGTCTTCAGTATTTATGCTCCTCTGCCAGCTAGTTTGGCCTGTTTGACATTTGCACTTGGATGTCTCGCAGACATCTCCAGTTTCACATGTGCTTAGAGCCCCTTTAGATTCCCTTTTTCCAAACTGTTTCCTCTGCTGCCTCCTCACCTTTTCTCTTTCTTACTTTTGTATCCCTGTGTTTGGGATAATACATACTTGTTGAATGAGTGGGGGAATTCAGAATATAATTTCAGTGGTAAGTAGTTCTGTTAATAAGAACAGGGAAGGCTCTTTCCTTATTCCATCCAGGAATAAGAAAACTCCATTCATTTTACAAGAAAACTATAGTTTTTCAAAGTTCTTTTAAAAGAACCATCCCAGAGGAATGGGAGGAATGGTACCTTGATACAGGGCAAGACCAGCCATCTAGGCAGCCCACTTGGCTTCTGTTTGTAAGAATTTGTGTTAGTTTGTGTTTTTCCCAGAGGTGTTTTGCTGGAGTAGAATGGTTATTGTCTAAAAATTTTCTGTCTTGTTAGGTTGTGTCCTTCCTTATGCTTTAGTTGTTGGAGGAAGTTTTTCTTGGAGGTTTTTTGTCTAGTCCCATTGAGGTTTCTGGGTTGCCATCTTCTTCAGCATCTGATCTGGGAAAAGGCAAAAAGAAAACTAAGATAATATACTGCTGTGTCATTCTTTGGGTCCTGGGGTCCCCCTAGCCAAGCTTACTTCTTTCCACCTCTCAGAAGCTTTTATGATTGTTTTATAGATTAGGTTTAGAGTTTTTATCTTCACTTAGCAGGAGAAATAGGGAAAAGTACATGTACTTCATCTTGATTTGGAGCTGCAAGTCAGGAGGCTTTCCTTAATGATTATATATCTTTTAAATATAGTTTTCACATTAAATCAGAATATTCTCTTCCCAGGGTAAAGGAATGTTCAGCCAGTTTCACTTATACATGTTTTATGCATATTCGTCAGTATTTTGGTTTTGGAATTTTTGATAGCTTTGTATAAATCTAAAATTTTGCTAATAATCACAGTACTGGTTACTGTAACTTAGGGAGCTTCTGCTGTGCACTCGACGCTCTGCACACTGTCTCTAATCTTCTCTCGACCCCTGTGCATCAGGTTGTGTTATCTCTGTTTTGTGCATGAAGCATCTGAGGCTCATGGAAGTAAATTAACTTAGCCGAAGTCACAAATGAAGAAATGGCTGCATAGGGTATGAACCAGAGTTTGTCTAATATTAAAATATTTGCCCTTTGCCTTTATCATACAGTTGCAGAAAATTGGATAAAATCTTAGAGTTAGCAAAATTTCCACCAGCCCTTCTGGAAACAAAATTAAAATTACTCTGTCAATGCTTTGTTTGACTTGCATTTAAAGTAGGATTTTAAAAATAGTTTGGGTAAGAACAAGCAACTTTCAGAAACTTTATCCAGTTAAATACTTTGGATCCATTCAACTCTATCAAGTCTCTGCTTTTAATTTTCTCCAGCACATCCCTGACAATGTATTGTAAAACAGCATTTGTGGAACAAGTTAACTATGACTTTAAGCAATACCTGTTTTCAAACAAGATTAAACTGTATTTGAATTCAATCCCTGAGAAATAATATAAATCAGTGGCCCTGCATAGAAGTAGGTTAATGTCCTAGAGTAGTGTTTTAGCCACAAGTAGTTTGGATGTTAAACTCTAGCGTCAAGTGTGTTTGCTTATAAGATTATTGCTTTACCATGAATTTATTCTCTTCAAATTCTGTTTCAGACTTTCAAAAAGTCTTTATGTGGGTCATCTTTTTAAAGACTGTGTAATCAATAGAACAGCTTTCAAGAAAAATGTTGAGAAAAAGATGGATGGATTTCATGAAGGGAAAGTTAATGAAGTGATGTGAAATATGAATGAATCTGATGTGCTGGGTTTTAGGCCCCTTTTTTGTGCAAGTGACAGGTTACAGAGCTCTGAACCTGAAATCTTATTAAAATGTTAGAGGATGGAGATATAGTAAATCTCATCTTGAAAGTGTTCTCTACTCAGCAGGTTGTAATTCAGCATTATTTGTATCTGTTTTAATATATTAAATATTACACATTAAACTATTTTAGAGGAAACAATTTTATGTTCAGTACTTTAATTACAAAAGTAAAATAACCTAATTGTAACATTTGAAGCAATTAGCACATTATGAAAGAAACATTAATTTTCTGCCAGCAGCCTCCTCTTTGTCCTCTTTCCCTCTTGCCTACTAATGTTAATATCAGATTAAAATAAATACATTTATATTAAAACAAGAACATCAGAGAGTTTATCTTTCCACATCTTTTTTCTATGTTCAAGTACACACACACACATACTTACACCCATGTACATATCAAATGTGTTAGACTTCACTGACAGTAATTCTGTGCTCCATAAATGGGACCATTCTCCATACATATGAGTCTTCAAATTGCCTTTTTCCTCTCCTTCCTTCAGGATGATAGATATACATCCAAACTATTTAAAATTAACTAAGAGCTTCCCTTGTGGCTCAGCTAAAGGAATCCACTAGCAATGCGGGAGACCTGGGTTCAATCCCTGGGTTGGGAAGACCCCCTGGAGAAGGGAAAGGCTACCCACTCCAGTATTCTGGCCTGGAGAATTCCATGGACTGAATAGTTCATGGGGTCACAAAGAGTCGGACACGACTGAGCGACTTTCACTTTGACAGTGTTTAGTGTCTGTGGTGGGACAGTCAGTTTATTCACAGTGTTTAGTGTCTGTAGTGGGAGAAGGCAATGGCACCCCACTCCAGTACTCTTGCCTGGGAAATCCCTGGCAAGGAGCCTGGTAGGCTACAGTCCATGGGGTCACTGAGGGTCAGACACGACTGAGCGACTTCACTTTCACTTTTCACTTTCATGCATTGGAGAAGGAAATGGCAACCCACTTCAGTGTTCTTGCCTGGAGAATCCTAGGGACGGGGGAGCCTGGTGAGCTGCCGTCTCAGGGGTCGCACAGAGTCGGACACGACTGAAGTAACTTAGCAGCAGCAGCAGTGTCTGTAGTAGGGACAGTCAGTTTATTCACAGTGTTTAGTGTCTATAGCGGGAGAAGGCAATGGCACCCCACTCCAGTACTCTTGCCTGGGAAATCCCATGGACTGAGGAGCCTGGTGGGCTGCAGTCCATGGGGTCGCTGAGGGTCGGACACGACTGAGCGACTTAGCAGCAGCAGCAGCAGTGCCTGTGGTGGGACAGTCGGTTTATGCAGTCATTCCATATTGTTGGATATTTCAGTAGTTTCTGGTAAGATTCTCATTTTTGCTCTAAGTGACATTTTCTGACTATTGGAGATGTTGTATATCTTTTAATTTTCTATTAGCCACTTCAGTTTGGTATTTCCTCTTTGTGTTACTTGCCTATTTTCCCATTGAATTGTCTTTTTGTTTTCAATTTGTGGGAGTTCTTTCTGTATCAGGCATTAAATGTTTGATCATTTATTTTTGAACTATTTTTTTTTTTTTTACCAATCTGTAACATTTTTGAAGTGACAATATTTTTTGCTATAGAATAAATCCAAAATTATGTTCTCACAGTTATCTATATTGTCATGAGTTTCCTGTCTTCCCTAGTTCTACACATATCTCCTAAATGCTCGTAGTCTGAATGTTATCGTTTTACTTTTTTTTGTATGGAAATCTTTAAGTCATCTGTAATTTACTTTTATGTATGGTGAGATGCAGGGGCCAAGCTTTGCTTTTTTCTTGATAGCTAACCATTTATTATGCTAATGGCTTTTAGTAAATAAACCATCCTTTCCCCCTCAAAATTTAAATGCCATCAGTATTCTTTTAAAATATTTAAATGATTACATTTCTTCTCCAGCTTAACCCATTTTCAGAAAGGTAATGACTTTTTAAAAGCAGGATTTAGTAAATTGGAAAGGTTATTTCTCTGTGCTCAAATGTCAAATGCTACCTGATACTCTTCATTGTTGCTGACTGAAATTGCAAGCACAAGAAGGATTATTGCCATGAACAAATCCTCTAATCAGGATGCAACTTAACAATTTTAAGACCCTGGGTAAAAAGGGGAAAATTTGAGATATTCATTCAGTGCCTCTACAAAAACAGTAACATATAACTACTATGAAGAAAGTAATTTATTAAATATAAGAAAGAAATCTTTTTTTCTTCGCAAACATATGCAGAGAACTTAGGTTCCCAGAGGCCTTCTCTCTCCTCCATGGCATAGCCTACATAGGGATGACTCTCTCAGCTGAGGGCACCTCAAAGCTGCTCCTCCAGGGGATCTGAAGTCAAACTCTCCACTTGCCAGTACTGTTTGGGTTATCTTTTAAGTATTCCCTGCACAGAGATATCAAATCCAGGCATATCTTACTTTCATTCTTTGTGGAAATTAGTCTTTGGGATTGGTTCTACAACAGTGTGCTTTCCAAAATCTTTTTGCTGAGGAATGCTGATTGAGTTTATCTACCATCATACATGTAATGAAAGAGAGGAAAAGTAACTTCAGTGTCTCTAATCAAGAGGTAGCAGCAAGAATTATATTAATGACAGATTTGCGAAGATTTGGTTATATATTCCATCACTGTAATGATCGAGCATCCTTGTAATTAAAAATAGGCTCTTGAAGTCTGTTCAGAGCCCATTGTTCTTGTTGTTTAGTCACTAAGTTACATCCAACTCTGCGACCCCACAGACTGCAGCCTGCCAGGCTTTCTGTCCATGGGATTGTCCCGGGCAGAAATAGTGGAGTGGGTTGCCATTTCCTTCTCCAGTGGATCTTTCTGACCCAAGGATCAGACCCACATCTCCTGCATTGTGGGTGGATTCTTCACCACGGTGCCACCTGGGGAGTCCCTCAGAACCCTTTTAATGGACAGCTTAAATATCTGACAGTGAGACCTAAGTAAATAGAATGCTGTATTCCTAGGATGGAATAGTATGTCGGTAATGAATCTTCTATTTCAATGACTATTTATGGTAGATAAATATTCTCACAATATCATGTTTCATGATAAAGTATCATCTACAATAGATATCCAGCATTTAAACTCAAAAGATACCAGTAGAAAGACTTGTGGGACTAACTTTTCACTCATTTTCATTTACCAAATAACATGAACTAATATGAAATAGTTAGAAAGGTAAGAAAATAGGAGGAAGCCAAGGGAAAAGGAGGTTTTCTAAGGGATGCCGTAGTTAGTGTGGTCAGTTGTTGCAGAGAGCTCCCGTTAGCTCAGTCCTTAGAGGTGCCTGTTGGATTTGGCAACAAAGAGGTTATCAGTGGTATAGCCAGACTCAGATTTCTGAAGTGGAACTGAAAGATGGAAGCCAGTGGGGACTGAATAGAGGACTGGAGATGAAGCAGAGACAAGCATACACGTATTTGATTTCAGTAGGTTGGCTGTCAGGAAAGTAGACAATACAACAGCTAGAAGGAGATGGTGTAGGGCTAAGGGAGGTGTGCGTGTGTATAAGATGAACAAAACTTGAGCAGTATCCTAAGTTTCAGGAATAGAGAGTGAAAGGGGATGAGGGAGGTGATTGACACAATATCCCTAAAGAGATGGGGGAGCATGGAGCTCTACTGAAAAATGGGGAGTCCTTCCCACTGTGTCAGTAGAGAGGGAGGGAAAGACACATAACAAGGTTCAGGCAGGTTTGGGTCAGAGGTGAAGTAAGCAGGGGGAAGAATGAAGACAGATGCATTTTCTTTTGTGAAGTAAGAGATGCCTTCTGAGGACAGAGAGAGGAGAGAGAGGACTTGGGGACCCTGGTCAGGGAAGGGAGCTGCCTGGCAGAGTGCGTCTGCACAGGACCGCTGTCCCCGGTCCTGCTGATGTATTGACGTGGAATCAGAATTAAGCAGATTTAACTCGATTTCCAACCCTGAATATTTGTTGGAAGGATTGACTGATGCTAAAGCTCCAGTACTTCAGCCACCAGATGCAAAGAGCCGACTCGTTGGAAAAGACCCTGATACTGGGAAAGATTGAGGACAGGAGGAGAAGGGGATGATAGAAGATGAGATGGTTGGATGGCATCATCCACTCAGTGGACATGAGTTTGAGAAAACTCTGGGAGATAGTGAAGGACAGGGAAGCCTGGTGCGCTGCAGTCCATGGGGACACAAGCAATCAAACACGACTTAGGGGCAGAACAACAGCAACAAAACCTAATTTCCATTATCTTTCACCACATAAGATATTTGATACTGAGAATTTATGTGTAATATAGGACTGATTTACTGAAATCTAAGCTAAAATAAATATTTGATGAGCAACACACAAGTAAAATTAAATAGTTCCATCAGCCTTTATGAACCCCGCTCTGCCTGATTACTTTCCATTTTGCTCTCTTTCCAGTATCAACACTTTTCCTTCAACTATGAACCACCTGTATATGGCCAATCACACCAGTGCAGTAAGGAAGAGCCTTGTTAGCACATGAAAGTGTTGCTTTGGGCAGTTGCCAAGAAAATGGACCCCAAGTAGGAGTGTTAACATACTGTATAGGTTTCTCTACTTATGAGCTCTGTCTATAATATTTTTTGTATATAGAAAAAATAATTTGTTCAGAGCTCATTAACATGAATAAACTGGTATCTTAGAACAGGAACAGAGGGCTAAAATTTTTAAGAGTTAGATTTTATAAATTTGTCAAAGGTTATTGAAACTGACTCACGTGATTAAAAATAAGTCACAGACATTTTTGAGTCTTGTCTATTAACATATGTGGGGCCTTTGTCATTTCAGCTTTCTTTGGGACGGGTCAAGTGTTCATCTAAGCTCTTCAGAATAAGTAGTCACTTTCCTAAGGACTCTAGGACGATGGTGCCATCTCAGGTTTCAGATGCCGGCTGTGCGCTGCTCTTGCTGAGCATGTGGTTTCTTTCTGCCACCCTCTAGAAGCAGGAGGTTGATACTGGAAGCTGGCAGGTTGAGATATATACCAACATATTGATAACATGAATTTATTAATTCGTTCTAAATCATAGGGAAATTCTTACAGTAAACATCCCTGGAATAAAGTTAACCATGTGATTGTTGTATCAAAAAGTAAAAAGCAAGAAAGTTATTTGGAAAATGCATTAATGACAAGTCAAAACCTTTACTCCTAAAATGTCACATTAAGAAAACTCTTAATTTTCTGTTTATTTGCTTCAATACTAAGAGCTCAAAGTGCCTTCATACAAATATTAAAATTCAAAGGAATACATGCCATTGTGTGACTTCTTGGAATTTCCCTTCCTTCGTCCACCAACTTGTTAGAAATTCCTGTCATTTACTTTTCCCAAAAGTCTTGTAAGGTTTTTTTGATGAGTCAGATTTTTGTTGCTTGCCCTACTGAGGTACCCCTTTCGTCTCTGCCTCCTTTTGTTTTGTGGCTCTTTCTGTTTTTCTTTTTTTTTTGCCAGCACAGAGCACATTCCATTGTGAAGCCCTTACTGATGTCAGCTGCCCTGTCCCACCTTATTCAGCCGCGAGAAAACTGCATGTGGCCGTTGTTATTTTTAATGCCGCACTCCGTTTGTCCTAGCTTTGCTTCCTCAGCTCCATCCGCCACTGCAATGAACTGACCTAACCTTTGCTGGTTTAGAGACTGGGAAACACTGGGCCTGGTGTGTTTTTATCTGTCAGGTGGGTGTTCATAAGATGCCCTGCCGTTTTGTTGTTCCTCCAGTGCTGGCAGCCCTAACCAGTTCATTTCTTCTTTCCATCTTTCCCAGTCCTTGTGGGGTGAAGATTCAGCTCTTCAGCTGACCCTGTGCCTTTCCCCAATCTGTTCCCACATATATTACGTGCATTGTCCATCCCTTCCTTTCACGCTCCCAATTTCACAGCTTTTGGTTGAATCTTGAACATGGCGTTCCATTTTTATGATTAGTAATTATTGTTCCTGGCTGGCCCACACAATGGACTGTGGAAGATATGTCTTTTCTGCCCAAGTTTTCTGTGTATCTATTACTCGTCTATCCCTGAACTCTATAAAATTCAGTTTAATATGGCCAGACATATGAGGTGGCTTATCATTTCCTTTTTCATCTTAGAGATGTTCCTCCAAGAGGCAGGCTTCAGTCTGAGCTGCTTGTTTCCTGGGCCTTCTGTGCAGCCCCGTCTTAAAGCTTCACATCACGCTGTCCATCTGCTTCCTTCACCCATCTCCTTTGGGGTCTCCTTAGCTCCCTGGATTCCATGTTTTTTTCCCTTATTTTGTTTCCTATTTCTTGAAGCATACCCTCTAGGAGTTTCCTGAAAATGCACATGAGAGATGTACACTTTTAGACACTTTTGATCTTTGAAAATACTTATTTTGCTCTCATACTAGTCTAGGTATGAATTTCTTAATTATCTTCCTTCAGAATTTTCAAAGTGTTGCCCACTGCCTTCCAGCCTCCAGTGATTCTCTTGGGAGATCAGATGTCATCCTAATTCTTGTATCGGACATATAAGAAGATGAATACTTTATGATATCTCTCTATCTTTGATGTTTTGAAATTTTGTGTCAATAGACTTGATGTGGTTGTGGCATTGGGCTGGGTCTTAGTGGGCTACTTTAATCTGGAAACTCATCCTTTTTCAGAAAATGTCTAATATTATCTCTTTGGTAATATCTTTCATCTTATGTTCCTCTTCTTACTTTATGAGATTCTGCTAGAGTATAAGCTCTAAAACTAGAGAGATTTTTTATCTCTTCTTCTCATTGTTTTACCCCAGTGCCTGGTATCCTGCCTTTATAATGAAGTACTCTGTACAATAAATATGGAATGAATTTATAAATGAATTCTATTTGGCAGTTAAATCTGGATTTATCTTCTAGCTGTTTTTGCTCTTCTTTTTACAAGTCTTTTTCTTTTTGTTATATACACAGGGAGATTCCCTTCATTGATCATCCCACTTTCCTGCTTTTTTTGTCTGCTAATCCATTATTATTTTCAAGAGACATCCTTTTTTCTTCCTTTTTTTTTTCTTTTTGTAAATCACATTTATGTTCAGAGTACTGATAGGAAATAGAATAATCTATAAGTATACATCTGTCTGGAATTTGTTGTTATATATAGTATGAGAAGGTACAAAGTCCATCTCTTCCGTATCTGTGTGTTTGACAGAACACCGTTATCACTATGACCATCTAGTCTGCAGTGCACTGCCATGTCATGTTTGTCATGAATCGATGACCATGTGCTAGGACTCATCCTTTTGCTCAAGCAAACAGAGATTCTGTTTTATCATTCTCTCTCATCTTTTGTGCACTATTACCATACTATCTCAATTATTGTAGTTTAATAAATAGGATTTATATCTGATAATGAAAATCTTTAAATTTGTTCCTCTTTGATATTATTTTGATCAGTATTGACCTTCCTGTATTTTCATGTAAGTTTATATAATCAATGTGTCAAATCACACACACACACAAATACTCTGCAAAGATTTGAATGGGATTATGTTGTCCGTAGATGAACTTGGGAACAACTGATGTCCCTACAGTACTATATTAATCCATGACTTTTGTACATTATTCTTTCTATTGTAATTTTTATATTTAATGATGACATAGGAACCTGAACTTGACATTCCAGGGGTGTAGGCCTCATAGTTCTTCTTTTTCCCACTCCAGGCATCTGTGCTCAGGGCCGTTTCCCCATCTCTGGAGCTTCTGAACTCAGAGAGCCATGCAGGTGTAAAACCTTCCTCTCTTTCTGATAGCTTTGATCTAAAAACAAATAAATGCCTTTTAGTATTTTTAAACTACGACTTTTTTATCATTTGTGAAAATTATTTTAAAATCTTTTGTGTACTTATTTCTGAGTACTATTATACTGATACATTTTTCTGTGAAGTGAAAACATAGAAATGCACATTTCAAGTATATAAAGCACTTTTTTGGGACAGAGAAACTTGTTTTTCTCTATTAAAGCAAGGTATAAAAGTTAAAACTTGAAGTGTCTTTTCCATCAATTGCTTTTTTTTTTTTTTTAAGAAAAGTTATGTTTTTTTTTAAAAGCAATATTTATAATATGGTAAGTATTTGCTTACTGCTTGTTTCACAGTATGTGTTTAATGTTTATGGTGTGTGTACATATGTGTGTATCTATACACACATATAAAGTATTTTGGCTGAAACATGTTTCAATTTTAATGCATTTCTCAGTTCAAATTTTTAATAGCAGATTTTTATAGTCAAATTAAGTCTTGACTTTAACTATATTGTTACTCCTTGGAAGGAAAGTTATGACCAATCTAGATAGCATATTGAAAAGCAGAGACATTTCTTTGCCAACAAAGGTCCGTCTAGTCAAGGCTATGGTTTTTCCAGTGGTCATGTATGGATGTGAGAGTTGGACTGTGAAGAACGCTGAGCACCGAAGAATTGGTGCTTTTGAACTGTGGTGTTGGAGAAGACTCTTGAGAGTCCCTTGGGCTGCGAGGAGATCCAACCAGCCCATTCTGAAGGAGATCAACCCATGGATTTCTTTGGAAGGAATGATGCTAAAGCTGAAACTCCAGTCCTTTGGCCACCTCATGCAAAGTGTTGACTCATTGGAAAAGACTCTGATGCTGGGAGGGATTGGGGGCAGGAGGAGAAGGGGACGACAGAGGATGAGATGGCTGGATGGCATCACTGACTCGATGGACGTGAGTCTGAGTGAACTCCGGGAGTTGGTGATGGACAGGGAGGCCTGGCATGCTGCAATTCATGGCGTCGCAAAGAGTCGGACATGACTGAGTGACTGATCTGATCTTATCTGAACTATATTGTGCATTAAAATCACCCTTACCTGGAGAAAATATACATTTATATGATGTTTTTCTTTTAGATTTGATGTTGAACTATATTAATAATATCATACTTGAAACTGTATCATATTTGACACTGAACTAATAATAGTATCATATTTGAAAAATATTCATAGTTGATTATTTTGAAGCTAAAATTATTACTAGCTGAAGGTACACTTGTAGGAGGAGTTCTGAAAGGAGGGCCCGAACTCCTACAGAGGTTGTGTTGGAAAATGTGAAAGTGGTGGAGGCAACTCTATAAATGAGGCTGCAATGTGGGAGATCCCAAAGCAAGCTGGAATTGGGCATCCACTTCGGAGTGGACTGCAGAGTTCTGCGATGAGCTCTCGTGGCTGTTCCGACTGGTGGTCCGGGATGAAGAGGAGCCTCCTGTCTAGTTTGCCACTTGTGTCAGTGCATGGCATTCTCTAGAAACTGTCATAATTTTTCCCATCATTTTTATAACATGCAAACTCAACTATGAATGAAGCTATTTAAACCAACAAAGGAACATTAGGAGAAGTAGGTACTTAAAACATAATGAATAATCTCAGTATAATTTGAGATCTCAGCAATTGAAGACTAAACCTGAGAAGAGATATTTCTAGTAGAGATACTCTGGTGTCCCTGACCATTGGCTTTTCCTGTCACGTGATGCCTATGGACACTTTCTTTTTGACTGGCCCTCCACCCCTCTAATTGCTGAGGTTTGTATGATGTTTTTGGTGGGACCAAGCCCCCCATGTACTGGAAACATACTCTTCCTGATTAACCATTTAGTGGAGGATGGGAAAGGTCCAGGAAGGGAGATAGTCCCATTTTTTATTTTTCTTATCATTCGCTTATCTGACCATTCAGGCACAGGACTTGGAAGGACTGGAAAGAGTGCCTGGTGAGCTGGCTTAGAGCATGGTTTTGGTGTTTACAGAACCATTTTGCAGTCTACGATGGCGCATTCTGGGGAATCAACGATGAGCTAGCCATAGGTCTAAATATATATACAACGAACCACAGGAGCTTGGTGAGGAGAATTTTATATTAACCAAACCCTGGATATGTTCACATGGCCCTTGGCCTTCCTGAATAAAAGTTGTAGTGATTTCTGATCGCTCCTGTTTCCTTGGGCTGATTATAAAGCGTATACACGGATCCCTGTACGTGCTACTTCAGGATGTGGTGGTTTTTCTCTCCTCACATGGGCAACTGTCTTAGGTGAGGTTTTGTTACTGGCTACTCCTTGACTTCTGCCTCATAGAACAGGACTGTTGGGCACGGTGGCAGTCATGATTTAACAAGTGAACACTCATGGGAAAGGAACTTTTGTTTAGTCCTTGGGATGTGGAGAGGGCCTGCGGGTCCTCAGGCAGATTCCTAGCTTTTTACAATAGCTCTGAGAGTTGTGTTCTGCAGGGCGTGAAACAGTGAGGTGTTCATCACGGACGCTGCTGCCCCAAACAGGGAGTAATCGGAAGTGCGGCAACGTCGATTCGCGCTTGCTCTTGGACACTGGATGCATTCTGAGTACTCGCCTGTAGAACAAAGTGAGCATTGTTCTTTCATAGACAGGATCCTTACCTAGCTGTGTCCTAACCTCAATAATTCAGTTGGGTTGTGTCTTGTCAGTTGGACTCCTTAGCTTGGGCTGTGAACTCAGCCTTGTCCTGTTTCTGGCAGGTTTACCCATCTTCAGCCACTCTTATCTCAGAATGAGGATATCTGTTTTTTGAGCCATGTTCCATATCCACAGTTCATGTGAAATTGCTTGTCATTCTTGCTTATCACATAAAATAATAACTGGCTCCTTTCTACTGTAGCATTTGCTAGTAATGGCAGAACTATCCAAATGATTGTGGTAATCTGTCAAGAGGATTACAGCGAGTACCCCCCTACCCTGCTTCTCCATAGCAGAGTTGAACTGAACAAGATAAAGGGAATTTTCTACCTTAGGATTTTGACTAATGATTTACTGTGTGTTTAAATTGATGTGAAATGACTGGAGGCATTGACTTTTTAGAGTTGGGAGTATTTACAGATCATCCATGGTAAACATCATGTACCATCCAATTCTTCTTAATTAGTGTCTTTAGTTCCTTTGATAAGTATGCTGGTAAAAATCTGTCTCCCTCTGTCTCTCTCCATATGCATATAATATATGTGAAAACATACATGTAGTTGATAAATGAGATCTTAAGTAAAGGCACCATATGTTGATAAATGTGGTTATACCTGAGTGGTAGAATTTGGGATACTTTTTATTTCTTTATACTTTGCTCTGTGCTTCATGGAGAACATGTATTTTTAGTGAATCAGTAAAAAAAATATATATATAATTACATATTACTTTTATGGTAGAAAAATTGTTTTAAAAATTGCTGACAATTGAAAACAGTAAAATTTATAAATGGACAGTGTTTAATTAAAACTTTTTCTCCAAATGAAAACTTAATTTTCCTTAGCATTAGACTTTGTTTATTTATTAGCTAATGCAATGGAACAGTGCTTGGAAAAATCTGAAAATGCATCACAGGTTTATTAGAGATCTTGCTTTTCTATGATTTTCAGGCTTTCTGGCTTTCTAATTGTTACACGTAGGTGACATAATTATCACTGTTACTATATTTTTTTATTGTGCATTTTAAGCAGTTCTTTGCCTCAGTCATTTATAATGATGAATATTCAAGAAATGAAAAATTATCTTAATATTTTTTAATGGAAAAATTAAAACACAGAGAATCGTTTGTTCAAGTATGTTAGTTGTTTGGTTGTGTCCAACTCTTTGTGACCCCATGGACTGTAACACACCAGGCTCCTCTGTCCATGAGATTCTCCAGCAAGAATATTGGAGTGGGTATCCATTGCCTTCTACAGGGTATCTTCCTGACCCGGGGATCAAACCTGATTTTCTGCATTGAAGGCATTTTCTTTACTGTATGAGTCACCAGGCAAGTTCAAGTTGTGATACAATTTCAGATAAATCTTCAACATTTCTTTATTCTTACTTCATGTGATATTCATGTTGCTTCAGAGAAGAATATTTTCTTTTAGTACTAGTGAAATATGATTTTTCTGATGCCTAATAATATGTTTTCCAGAAGGTTAAAAACAAATTAGTTTATGGAATTTTGGGGGCTGTTTACACAATTAGAGCTTTTCTTCTTCTTCTTTTTTTTTTTTTTTTTAGTTTTTTCCAGAAATATTTTATTTATTTTTTAAAATTTAAATTTATTTATTTTAATTGGAGGCTAATTACTTTACAATATTGTATTGGTTTTGCCATACATCAACATGAATCCACCATGGGTGTACACGTGTTCCCAATCCTGAACCCCCCTTCCATCTCCCTCCCCTTACCATTCCTCTCTAATTAGAGAGCTTTTCTCTAATTACATAAAGTCTGGTGGCTCAGACAGTGAAGAATCTGCCTGCAATACAGGAGATCCATATTCAATCTTTGGGTCAGAAAGATCCCGTGGAGAAAGGAATGGCAACCCATTCCAGCATTCTTGCCTGGAGAATTCCATGGACAGAGGAGCCTGGTGGGATACTGTCCGTGGGGTCACAAAGAGTCGGACATGACTGAGTGACTAACACTTTCACTTTCATGAAACACTCAGTAACAGCATGTTGTTAGGTCTAAAGATAGATTTTTCTGATTATGTGATTATGTACAGGCTGATTTTTAAATTTGGAATTTTCTATCAATTGATTTCATCAGAAATTCTTTAGAAATTAAGATGTAGTAAATAGCATCATACCCCACACCCAAGGTAAGAGAAACCCAAGTAAGATGGTAGGTGTTGCAAGAGGGCATCAGAGGGCAGACACACTGAAACCATACACAGAAAACTAGTCAATCTAATCACACTAGGACCACAGTCTTGTCTAACTCAATGAAACTAAGCCATGCCCGTGGGGCCACCCAAGATGGGCGGGTCATGGTGGAGAGATCTGACAGAATGTGGTCCACTGGAGACGGGAATGGCAAACCACTTCAGTATTCTTGCCTTGAGAACCCCATGAACAGTATGAAAAGGCAAAATGATAGGATACTGAAAGAGGAACTCCCCAGGTCAGGAGGTACCCAATATGCTACTGGAGATCAGTGGAAAAATAACTCCAGAAAGAATGAAGGGATAGAGCCAAAGCAAAAACAATACCCAGTTGTGGATGTGACTGGTGATAGAAGCAAGGTCCGATGCTGTAAAGAGCAATATTGCATAGGAGCTTGGAATGTCAGGTCCATGAATCAAGGCAAATTGGAAGTGGTCAAACAAGAGATGGCAAGAGTGAGTGCTGACATTCTAGGAATCAGCAAACTAAAATGGACTGGAATGGGTGAATTTAACTCAGATGACCATTATATCTACTACTGTGGGCAGGAGTCCCTCAGAAGAAATGGAGTAGCCATCATGGTCAACAAAAGAGTCCAAAATGCAGTACTTGGATGCAATCTCAAAAACGACAGAATGATCTCTGTTCATTTCCAAGGCAAACCATTCAGTATCACAGTAATCCAAGTCTATGCCCCAACCAGTAACGCTGAAGAAGCTGAAGTTGAACAGTTCTATGAAGACCTACAAGACCTTTTAGAACTAACACCCCAAAAAGATGTCCTTTTCATTATAGGGGTCTGGAATGCAAAACTAGGAAGTCAAGAAACACCTGGAGCAACAGGCAAATTTGCCTTGGAATACGGAATGAAACAGGGCAAAGACTAATAGAGTTTTGCCAAGAAAATGCACTGGTCATAGCAAACACCCTCTTCCAACAACACAAGAGAAGACTCTATACATGGACATCACCAAGTGGTCAACACTGAAATCAGATTGATTATATTCTTTGCAGCCAAAGATGGAGAAACTCTATACAGTCAACAAAAACAAGACTGGGAGCTGACTGTGGCTCAGGTCATGAACTCCTTATTACCAAATTCAGGCTTAAATTGAAGAAAGTAGGGAAAACCACTAGACAATTCAGGTAGGACCTAAATCAAATCCCTTATGATTATACAGTGGAAGTGAGAAATAGATTTAAGGGACTAGATCTAATAGACTGCCTGATGAACTATGGACTGAGGCTCGTGACATTGTACAGGAGACAGGGATCAAGACCATCCCCATGGAAAAGAAATGCAAAAAAGCAAAATGGCTGGCTGGAGAGGCCTTACAAATAGCTGTGAAAAGAAGAGAAGCGAAAAGCAAAGGAGAAAAGGAAAGATATAAGCATCTGAATGCAGAGTTCCAAACAACAGGAAGGAGAGATAAGAAAGCCATCCTCAGCGATCAATGCAAAAAAAATAGAGGAAAACAACAGAATGGGAAAGACTAGAGATCTCGTCAAGAAAATTAGAGATACCAAGGGAACATTTCATGCAAAGATGGGCTCAATAAAGGACAGAAATGGTATGGACCTAACAGAAGCAGAAGATATTAAGAAGAGATGGCAAGAATACACAGAAGAACTGTACAAAAAAGATCTTCACGACCCAGATAATCACGATGGTGTGATCACTCATCTAGAGCCAGACATCCTGGAATGTGAAGTCAAGTCGGCCTTAGAAAGCATCACTACGAACAAAGCTAGTGGAGGTGATGGAATTCCAGTTGAGCTATTCCAAATCCTGAAGGATGATGCTGTGAAAGTGCTACACTCAATATGCCAGCAAATTTGGAAAACTCAGCAGTGGCCACAGGACTGGAAAAGGCCAGTTTTCATTCTAATCCCAAAGAAAGGCAATGCCAAAGAATGCTCAAACTACCGCACAATTGCACTCATCTCACATGCTAGTAAAGTAATGCTCAAAATTCTCCAAGCCAGGCTTCAGCAATATGTGAACTGTGAACTTCCTGATGTTCAAGGTGGTTTTCGAAAAGGCAGAGGAACCAGAGATCAAATTGCCAACATCCACTGGATCATGGGAAAAGCAAGAGAGTTCCAAAAAAACATCTATTTCTGCTTTCTTGACTATGCCAAAGCCTTTGACTGTGTGGATCACAATAAACTGTGGGAAATTCTGAAAGAGATGGGTATACCAGACCACCTGACCTACCTCTTGAGAAACCTATATGCAGGTCAGGAAGCAACAGTTAGAACTGGACATGGAACAACAGACTGGTGCCAAATAGGAAAAGGAGTACGTCAAGGCTGTATATTGTCACCCTGCTTATTTAACTTATATGCAGAGTCCATCATGAGAAACGCTGGACTGGAAGAAACACAAGCTGGAATCAAGATTGCTGGGAGAAATATCAATAACCTCAGATACGCAGATGACACCACCCTTATGGCAGAAAGTGAAGAAGAACTAAAAAGCCTCTTGATGAAAATGAAAGAGGAGAGTGAAAAAGTTGGCTTAAAGCTCAACATTCAGAAAACTAAGATCATGACATCTGGTCCCATCACTTCATGGGAAATAGATGGGGAAACAGTGGAAACAGTGTCAGACTTTATTTTTTGGGGCTCCAAAACCACTGCAGATGGTGACTGCAGCCATGAAATTAAAAGATGCTTCCTCCTTGGAAGGAAAGTTATCACCAACCTAGATAGCATATTGAAAAGCAGAGACATTACTTTGCCAACAAAGGTTCGTCTAGTCAAGGCTATGGTTTTTCCTGTGGTCATGTATGGATGTGAGAGTTGGACTGTGAAGAAAGCTGAGCGCCGAAGAATTGATGCTTGTGAACTGTGGTGTTGGAGAAGACTCTTGAGAGTCCCTTGGACTGCAAGGAGATCCAACCAGTACATTCCAAAGGAGATCAGCCCTGGGTGTTCTTTGGAAGGACTGATGCTAAAGCTGAAACTCCAGTACTTTGGCCACCTCATGTGAAGAGTTGACTCATTGGATAAGACTCTGATGCTGGGAGGGATTGGGGGCAAGAGGAGAAGGGGACAACAGAGGATGAGATGGCTGGATGGTATCACTGACTCGATGGACATGAGCCTGAGTGAACTCCGGGAGTTGGTGATGGACAAGGAGGCCTGGTGTACTGCGATTCACGGGGTCGCAAAGAATCGGGCATGACTGAGCGACTGAACTGAGCTGAAATAGCATCAGTTTATGTATACTTCTTCAGTATTTTAAAATATTTGTGAAGAGCTTGTCTACTTAATTGTGATTTAGTTTTCCAGGTAGGGCATATTTCTAGGTTGGTTTTTCAAAGAAAGTTTTTGCTAAGTGTCAATGCCATGCTTTTCCCTTATCCATTGACATTTCTGAAGTCTTTGTATTCTCCATTTAATTCCTAATTATTTGAGGATTCTCTGAGCAGTTTGCTTGAAGTCTGTTTTTCCCTCTTAGCCACTGACAGCAAAACGCATCTGCCTGAGCGAGGCCCCTTTGATCTTCAGAGAGCTTCATCTAAAGGGAGATTAAAAAGAAGTCTGCCAGGCATTATCCCAAGGAAATGGAAAGTGCTTCCCAAGATTTCAGATCAGGTGAAGCTTCTTTGAATTAGGACATAGGAAAGTAATGTGCTGATCAATGCCTTAGTCATTGGTTAGAGATTTCAGAGAATTGCTTGACTTGGTATGAGAGAATATTTTTAATGTTATCTCAGGCTCAGAATTTATGCCATAATATTGATGGCCAGAAGCAACGTCTTTCCATTAATTTTCCTGTATTTAACACTCCTCATGTCCATGAGGACAGAGACCAGCAAGATTCAATGGTTTTCAGCCTTGTTGGGGCCTGGTGTCATTGGAAGAATTTGCAACTGGGCTTTTCTGAGTTGAGTTGAAAAATTTCAGAAACTTATATGCCAACCCCCTTTCCTCATTTTAAACAAATATACAGAGAGTGCTTATTTTTTGTCAGATTCTAGGTTTGTACTGTTTACCAGGAGCAAATCTAACAGGTATAGGATCTGACAGGCAATGGGCTTCAGAGTCAAAGTACTGTCCTCAAAACACTGTATATAACTAAGATGTCTTGTAGGGCCTCAGTTTTAGTAAAGAAATATAAAGCCTGTAATCAAACAAAGTTTCATTTTAAGACTATTAATTTAGCCTTTTAAAAAGTTAGAGCTGGGGGTGGCTAATGAGCTGCTGATTTGTAACATAAAATATGTCTGTGAAAAAAGTCTGCTTTGAGGCTCTCTTTCTGTCAGTAAGAAAACCTTGGGGAGAAAGCTGTAACTGTGTACAGTGGAAACTTTTTATTGAGTTTGGGGTTGTGAAAGGAGAGGAAACTATGAAAGTCTAGTGAAGGATTACAGTCTGATTTCTGAAATGAATGGTTGAAAGGACACGGAAAATAAGGGACCGACAGGAGAATCAAACTTTCCAAATTTCTTTTCAGAAATTCCAGGCTTTTTATGAAATTGTGAGAAAATGGCTTAGCCTTATGTTCTTCCATTTTGAGCTGCCTGGAAAAAAGTATCATATAAATGCAAATTTCTGCTGTAATAATGTGTTCACCTTGCATTATGTGCCTAAAGAGTTGCGAGAACCCAGAAGCTATTTAATATACAAAGCATTGCCTATAAAATATTCCTTTATTACATAAATAGTTTGCTGTGTTTGATAAGTGACTACTTCTCCTTCCTCCTCATTTATACCCCCAAATAGTCTGAGTTGACCAAAAATAACCTGCCAGCATCTTCCAGTTATTGTATCTGTTGGAGGACTCTTGGTGTATTAGGACTTCTGTTGCTGTCAGTTGATAACATTTTGATGTCCTTCATTTCATTCATTAGTTTAGGAAAACAATTTGGATTTCCTGTACAAGTGCGTGCTAATTATTTGAGTCACGAGAAGATCGAGAGCGGTCCAAGGGTCCTATTAATTGCTTTGAGCCTGAAAATTTTCTCATAATTGGTTTGGCAAAAAGAGTCAGTGAGATTAGTTGCTAATGAGGAGATAAGTATGTAATTTTAGCATGATATAAAGCTGTGATTGTCAGTAAGTGGTATTAGGAATCTGGATTATTTTTATTAGACCTTGTTTCTCTTGACAAAATCATTATCATCTCCAGATATTGTAAACTGGGTCATTTCACACTATAATTTTTAACATGTGTTAATCCTCAAACTACAGGTAATTAAAACCATGCTAAGTAAGGGTTCATTAATAAAGTCATCAATATGAGCAGTCAATTTAGATTCTTCAACTAATTCAGAGAAATTCTATTTCACATATTTATACTTTGTTTTCATTTGTCTGAAATGTTAGAAGTCAAGAATAAGAAACTCACGTCAACTTATTTACATAGACCAACTTAGTTTGTGTTCAAGAGAAGGACTGGTAACATTGCAAAGAAACAAATAAAATACCGCTTTTTACTAGCCAAGAACAAAACGAGCGTTATGGGTCTTTACTTTGTATAGTCCATTTGGCTTTCTGTTTTTAATATAAAACTTGCCTGATTTTACTTGTATGAAACACTCTGGGACTTTAACCTTCAATTGTAAGGTGAAGTTTCTCTGAAACAAACATTGAAGTATTTTTGATTTGTGAAAAAGGCTCTTTTCCTCTTTAAAAAAAAAAATCAAACTCTTCAAATTATTTATAACCACAATCACCATTACGTGCGGCGTGTGCTGTAGTCTTGAGCGTTTATTCAGTCTTTCCCTTTTGTAATCCTTTTCTCCCCCTCTTGTATCTCGGCTTACGTGAAAGTGGTGCTGCAGTGAACACGAGTGCTTTCTATCCTTTGTCCATGTCCCCTTCTCTGCTGTGTTTTCAGTTAGTGAATTCATACTTCCCTCCACTACTGTTTTGTTGGCAAAAGGTTTGTCAATGTTTGCATCTCTTGTTTTTTAGATATCCACAAAATTCCATTTTTAGCTATTATGTTTTCACAATTTCAAAACACCTTTTGCTGAAAGAGGAAGGATGATAAAGAACAATTGAGTTTCTACATGTTACACATTTTGTGTAAATTCTATTGAGCATCTGGCATATGCCTAGTGTGTTGCTAGGTACTAGGAAGGAGATTAGAAGAATTAATCATTTTTCTGTCTGAAGAGATTTATTACATAATTAGAAAGATGAGGCTAATAAGTTAGAAAAAAATACAAGCTAAATATATAAGTATGTTTTGAGGGAACAAATACATAAAATTATTTTTATATCTTAGCAGAGTAATTATAATTGATAATGACTAGTTCTATATTTAGTTAAAAATGGTTACTTCCCTATCACAGGGCCTTGAAATAAATAGGGTACTACTGTTTGAATTAAGAAAAAAAAAATCAGTTTTACTGAAGTGAAGTTTGTGGAGCACTAGAAAGCTATGGCTTCAGCAATATGTGAACTGTGAACTTCCAGATATTCAAGTTGGTTTTAGAAAAGGCAGAGGAACCAGAGATCAAATTGCCAACATCTGCTGGATCATGGAAAAAGCAAGAGAGTTCCAGAAAAACATCTATTTCTGCTTTATTGACTATGCCAAAGCCTTTGACTGTGTGGATCACAATAAACTGTGGAAAATTCTTCACGAGATGGGAATACCAGACCACCTGACCTGCCTCTTGAGAAAGCTATATGCAAGTCAGGAAGCAACAGTTAGAACTGGACATGGAACAACAGACTGGTGCCAAATAGGAAAAGGAGTACTTCAAGGCTGTATATTGTCACCCTGCTTATTTAACTTATATGCAGAGTACATCATGAGAAACGCTGGGCTGGAAGAAGCACAAGCTGGAATCAAGACTGTTGGGAGAAATATCAATAACCTCAGATATGCAGATGTCACCACCCTTATGGCAGAAAGTGAAGAGGAACTAAAAAGCCTCTTGATGAAGGTGAAAGAGGAGAGTGAAAAAGTTGGCTTAAAGCTCAACATTCAGAAAATGAAGATCATGGCATCTGGTCCCATCACTTCATGGGAAATAGATGGGGAAACAGTGGAAACAGTGTCAGACTTTATTTTTGGGGGGCTCCAAAATCACTGCAGTTGGTGATTGCAGCCGTGAAATTAAAAGACGCTTCCTCCTTGGAAGGAAAGTTATGACCAATCTAGATAGCATATTGAAAAGCAGAGACATTTCTTTGCCAACAAAGGTCCATCTAGTCAAGGCTATGGTTTTTCCTGTGGTCATGTATGGATGTGAGAGTTGGACTGTGAAGAAGGCTGAGCACCGAAGAATTGGTGCTTTTGAACTGTGGTGTTGGAGAAAACTCTTGAGAGTCCCTTGGACTGCAAGGAGATCCAACCAGCCCATTCTGAAGGAGATCAACCCAGGGATTTCTTTGGA